>NC_083730.1:21019375-21341666 GCF_028564815.1 Eubalaena glacialis | reverse complement strand
GAACAAAGAAAATCCAGCTGTAGTACTCAGTACTCTCAAAGCCCATGAAATAAAGGTGGGACATCTAACTAAGCTGTTATCCCTCTCTCTGATCAAGTGTAGTGGATCTGTCTTCTTTTCTCTAGACTGTAACTAAATTGGAATAATACAGAATTCATTTAGTGAGTGTTTGTGTCTTACTGTAAAGCAAAAGCTATCAAGAGGTTAACTATAAGTATTTGACCATTCAAGACGTTATGAATGTGACTGGAAGTATTTCCCTTCCCCCATGGACATAACTTGAAATGGAGTCAAGAGGATTGATGAGCCTGTAGAGATGATGAGGGGACCGGGCTGAAACTGTCGCTGTGAATGTCATTAAGGAGATTAAGTGCACGTGAATGCAGTTCCGTCTGGCAGCAGAGATGTTCTCCCATGTAATTCACTTCCAGATCAAACAGTGTGGCCATCATTATCTCAGAATAACAACAACAACAACAATCAGTATGGAAGTGGCAGATTTTGAGGACATCATCTCTACAGAACAAAACTGAAGGAGGCAGAAGACCAAAGTTAAGACCTAACCAACAAGAATACTTTCGAAATATACTGATAACGTTCCAAATCTCTTTTACGGTTATCAAATAACTGTGAGATATGGAAGAATCAAACTGTTATCTTTACTTGGGAATATGAAGAGTACACAACCCAGAGAGGCTGAATGTAACAGCACTGCCAGTGCAGGGGACACGGGTTCGAGCCCTGAATGTAACAGCACTGAAAAATCCTGGACACAAAATCAGCATATTTGAAACTGAGATTCCAGAAATGCTGAACTGAAGCTACTTCACGGTGACTTTACCGTAGATAGATAAGTAAAGGAATGCAGCTCCTCTGCCACGGATGTCTCCCTAAACATATCCAGCACCCTTTGCTGTTCCCAAAAAGAGTTTGAAATTTCCTTTTTATGGAGGTAGTTTCCTTCTAAGACACAATGTTGTAGATGTGTCTTACTTGCTCTGGGATAGCTCAGAGGAAGTTCAATAGTTGACCTTCCAATACGGTAGCCACTAGTCACACATGGCTATCGAGCATTTGAGATGTGGTTAGTCCAAACTGAAACGTGCTGGAAGTGAAAACTGCACACCAGATTTCAAAGACTTACTGCGAGAAAAAGAATGTAAAACTTCTCATTAACGATATTTTATGTTAATCACACATTGAAATGTTATTTTGGACATATCAGGTCCAATAAAATATATTATTAAAATTAATTTTAGCTCTTCCTATTTTTTTAATGTGGTTACTAGTGAATTTAAAGTTACATAGGTGGCTCATATTATAGTTCTATTGGACAGCATTGCTCTACAGGATTTGGGGGCTGGGGGAGTTATGAGGTTAGCATAAACCAAGAAGGAACGGGATTACAGAGATTCAATTGTTGATCTGGTCTGAACAACCACGTAAAAGCTTAGGGATAGAACTGGTTGCATAGGGTTATGCCCAGTGTGATTCACAGGATGACACTAGCCTGCAAACTGTCACTGGTCCATGACAAGTACAGAGATTAAGGGTACCTCTTTAGAAACTTTTATACCGTTTGACAGAGTAATTCTACATCTGTTGAATTTAATCTTTTTCAGTGGGCTCGTGTTTTGTATATCTCTGTGTTCTTTTATTTCAAGTTTATTTATTTTTGTAGATAACCTTACAAAATTGTCAGTCTGAGATAGTGGAAATATGATCTTCACCACCAACAGTTTGAAACACACTGAGATGTACAATGCTGGCGAGCCTAATGTTTAGTTCTGATATCTACAGGAACAGAGATTTGTGCATTTCATATATACTTACTGAAAGCCAGTATTTAATGGAAAACAAAAGTATTCCATTTTCTTTTTTTTATAAATTGATTTATTTTTAGGTGCATTGGGTCTTCATTGCTGTGCACGGGCTTTTCTCTAGTTGCGGCGAGCGGGGGCTACTCTTCATTGCGGTGCGTGGGCTTCTCATTGCAGTGGCTTCTCTTGTTGCGGAGCACAGGCTCTAGGAGCACGGGCTTCAGTAGTTGTGGCTCACAGGCTCTAGAGCGCAGGCTCAGTAGTTGTGGCGCATGGGCTTAGTTGCTCCGCAGCATGTGGGATCTTCCTGGACCAGGGCTCGAACCCGTGTCCCCTGCACCGGCAGGCGGATTCTTAACCACTGCACCACCAGGGAAGTTCCAAGTATTCCATTTTCTTATCCCTACCTAAAGGGTAGCTCTATCTAAATCTTTTAAAATGTGTAACCAGTTTAAATATCAAGCAAAGGAATGGGCTAGACCCCTAACTGTAGAAACATTCCATTTCTGTAACATGTGGAAATCTGTAAAATTTCTATCTAGCCAGCTTCAAAATTACAGAATTTGGGCAAGTCCGAGTTTACATGAAGAGCTGGTCGAAGTCTCCATTATAGTGGGTGCTAACCCAGCCCCCCACTAGGTTAAATTGGATGTGTGATATATTTTGGCCTGGAAATGTGAAAGGAAAAATTAGTAAATGCTGCTTGATAATAATGAGAAGAAACAATTTGGAGTTAAGTGTAATCCAGCTTGGCAGTTCATTAGCACATAACTGTTCACTCTGCCAAAGTATGAAAACCAAAAAATCCTGCTCAGAAGAATTAAAGATTTCTCCCCTTCCCTTCGAAACAAAACAAAACATGTTCAACCCAGACACGGCAACTGTAGTCCCTGCCTAAATGTATCACAGAGTCGGGCAACTCGGATCCGACAGCAGCGCACTAGGAGATCTCTTGAATAACACAAGAGCACGTCAACCCTTGATTTCATAAGATGCTCTCAGATACAGGGTCCACGATAAAAAGGCATACACAACAAAATAACTGAGAATTTTTAAGTTTTTTTCTCATATCCTCAGATTTAGCAATTCACCCAGCTTGCTTCCTACAAATTCTAGAAGAGGCCACAAACGGCCCCTTGATAATGTCTTCTCGCTCAGGTGTTTTAAAGGCCCTTTCTATTAGGTACCGTAACCCTTAATCTGATTTTCCTCCATTCCATTGACATTTAATTTGCCTAGAGATATAAGACAACTCGGGGTCTTGAGAGGGTTGGGGAAAACAGGTACGGATAGTCCCCATTCCAAAAACATGAGAGCAGTGTACTCCAGAGGTCAGCTCCTGGAGGGCAGGCACTCTCTCTTGCTCACAGCATTTACAACCATCCTTGGCAATTAGAAAACCACTCAATAAACACTGTGACTGACTCTAGGCAGATAAACACTAGTGAAGCATCTACTACGTGCCGACACGGACTGAGCATCTTGTTCTTCAACATAATCCTGTAAGCTAGGTGTTTTGGATGTTGAAACTAGAAGTTTGATAACAAATTCAAGTTGCCATCTTCCTCTCCACAGTTACACGTTCTCCCACCTAAAGGAAACAGCCCAGGCGCACTCATCTACTAACTCTTTACTAGCATTCCCTCATAACTTCCCTTCTGGCTCTGCCTGGAGGTGAGTGGGCAAAGCTCTGCTCTGAAAATTAAAGGAGGTTTCTTCAGTTGCCCAGCCTAGGTTTTCTTTGACCTTGACTTTGGCTTTGCCTCTGTGAATACTGTGCCACAAGTTGACATGTGAGAAACTCATTCCACATGCATTTGAGATTCTCTCTTGTCACCAGATGTCCAAGTTGCTCATTTCCCTGATTTGTTTTCCCATTATTTACTTGCTGGGCAGAGAAAGCCTGAACCTGGTCATTCACCAAAGAGAGCAGCTCAGTAATGATTCCCAGAAAGAGCATGTAGACTTTTCTTCCCCCCAAAATACACGGAAATTCTCTGTGTAGAACTGCCCTTATGAGTATACAGATTAAGCTGCCATCTGTGACAAGGGTCCTTCCTTCTACAAGGTAATGTTTCTACCACTTCGCTGAAATCTAAGTCCCTTACAAAGAACACAAAGGAAGAGTTTTCTCTTCTGCAATTAGAGGAAGGCAGTGTGCTCAAAGGCTGTGAACATGAACCCTGCAATCAGGCTGACTTAGGTTCCAGCACAGCTTTGCTGCTTAATTACTGTGTGACTTTAAGCAAAACTATCATCAGAGTTTAATCAGAGAAGCCAAAACATTCTAAGCATTTCAAGCAGGAAGAAATTACATTTAAAAAACATTGAAAGGACTAGGGTAGTAGAAAAGAGGGGAGAAGGAAAAGTGGTGTTATCCAGCGCTCAGGAGCTGTAGGAAGCCTGACACCATTGCTCCACCCCCCTCTCCCCTGCACTACCTCAGCTGCTGTGGGAGCCCCCAAGCCAAGCTCCCATCACGCGCCTCCTCACCCTCACCCCTGCTGCAGGTGCCCACATTTCTCATGCTGTCACCCAAGTGTACTGCCATTGCTGCTGCCAAAGCCAGAAGAATAGCTTCTACCTTCCTTCTGTTTCCAATCCCAAGTGAGAGCCTCCTGTTGAAAGAACCTAAACCAAACCTTCTAGCAAGTGGATCTAGGAAATGTAGTTTCTAGGCTTTTTCATCTTCTGACATACAGGGGAGAGAGCGACACAAAATATCCATTATAAAAAGTTACATAACCTGTCTGAGCTACAGCTTTCGCCTTCATAAATAAGTGGCTTGATGCTATATTCATGTTTGTAAGTGTTTACTATGTGTTGAGCTATTATATGCTGGGTATTAATCGAACTGTGGATATGAGGTTTACTTTAAGTACAGTCTCTGCTTTCACATGATTACATAAATACATAGTTAAACAGAGAACTGTAATAACAGTTTAATGCCAACTCTATGCACAGGGTCACATAATATCACACCAAGAAAAGGCGGGGGTTATCTAAATAATTCTGGGAAGAATGGAAAGAGTTTCTAAAGGAAGTGATACCTACTTGAGTCTTCAACCATGGGGAGATTTAGCCAGGCAATTGGTAGTACAAGATTGGGGGTGGAGAGAATTCATAAGTTCAGGAAGAAATAAAAGCTAGTACAAGAGAACAGATACAGCATAGAGAATAATGCCAGCAGTTTTAAATCCTGGAGAATAAAAGTCAAGGAAAGAAATGAGACAAGAGAGAGGGGCAGAGGCCAGAACAACAAAGGCATCCTTTAACCTCTTAAAAAAGTTTAGACATCAACCTACTAGAAGAGGACATACTTAAGAGCTTGAAGTCCAGCTGTGGTGTGATCAAATTCATGTTATGTCGAGTGGCTTTGAGAGGAGGGTAAAATATAAGCAGAGAGGCCAGTTAGGAAACTTTCACTAGCTCTGGAATGAGACAGTGAAAAGCTAAATTAGGACCAATGCAAAAAAAAAAAAAGGAAGTCAATCAGACACACTCTATTATAGGCACTAAAACAACACTGGACATGTAACTATGATTGAGCGTCTTATATTTTCCAATCTACTTTTGGGAGTAGACATATATGCATTTAGAAGGAATTCTTTGATAAGACAACTGGAGTGGGAAAGAAAACTGTCCAACTCCCAAGGGGTCATGCCTTATATAAAGAATGTAGGTTCAGACAAGTATAGGGCTTTTATTTTGCTGGGATGGACACAAAGCTTGGAGCAGGGCTGGATTACTCTGGACAATAGAGGAGAGACTGATCCTACAGCCACCAGGAGTCCTGATCTCTGGCTAGATTAGTGAGAGCAGGAATAGAGGCAAAGAGATAGATTCTAGAAATAACGATAAAATTGTCAGGATCTGATAGCTGGTTAATGTGGAAGGTGCCCAAAGCCAGAAATCAGAAGGAGTTGTTAAAGTACATAGGCATAATCCTTTATCTGAAACCCATGTGTCCAGAAGTGCTAAAGGATATGGAAAGTTCCAATTTAATAAAAATAACATGGTGTCTATATCATGTTTTCCAGAACAAAAGCAGGAAGGTGTACACCAGTGCCACACTCCAACATGTTAATATTTTTTCAATGAAGTATATGAATATTCATAACAAGTGAGACAAATAAAAAATTGAAGTAACTTCATTTCAGTTCAGTCAGGTTTTAACTCAAATGAATTGAGACAAGGTCAAGTTTCATTACCAAGTGGATAATGAAAATCTCTCCGTTTTCAGAGCTATTCCAATTTCAGAACCATGAAACCCACATTTTGCTGGGACAGAGATGAGAGTGTTGGGTTCTGGGTGATTTAGGCAGGTTGACCCTCCATTGGCTTTGGCTCCAAAGGTGGGGACCTTCTTTTCTATCATGAACTCACGTGGGATTATGGATGCCCAAGGGGCTCAAGACCTCTGTGGGAAAACACTTGACCTCAGCCATATTACCAGACCTTATGGATTTTGTTATGATCTGGGTGTGTCATCTAGGAGTCCATTTTAGAGACTGAGAGAATGAAGTCTCTGAGAGAATATTACCATGAGATAGTAAGAAATTTATCCAAATATGCCAGACTGAGTATACTGGGTACCTTGACTCAGAGACTGACTCCAGGTAAAGAGTGAGTCTCTGCCTGACCATCTCACCAGCCAGACTCTCTCTCTTCCCACCACCAGACAACTCCAACGATCATTAGGAATACCTCTCTCAATGAGGTGGTCATCCTGGCCAGAAATGGAGAAGAACACAGGGTGTGAGTTGTTAGGGTGAGGTGGGGGGTTAGTAGCGATTCAGGGAGTGGTCCATGGAGATTAGAGATCTGAAGGAGGCCAATGGTACAGAAGAGAAGTAGAAAAGGTTTAGGGATGAGAAGCAGAGTGTGAGGAATCCAGGGAGCAAAAGAGGGCTAAAGTGAGAGACAAGAGACCATGGGGTCTGCAGAGCTGTCAAGTAAGGACTGATCACAACACCCACCCCTTAGTAATTGAAAGGGAATCATTGCAAAAGCAGAGAACTAGGATAAATGACTTTCTTGCTTAAGAAAATGGGGATAGTTTATACTTGGAGAATTACTATGCATCTTACTATATATTTGTACTAACTAGCAAGAGTCATGTGGAACACACTGTTTATAAATGACTCAAAGGTCTACAGCTAGGGTAACTCATTGGATATTGGTGCTACCAAAGAAAATCTTTAAACAAAAAACCAAAATTTTGGAGGAAATAGGGTTACTTCAACTTAACATAATAAATGGGGTCATGTTAAGCCAAGGTGCTCACATATCAGGCAGGTGGAGCTATCTAGTGAGCTACTGGATGTATAATTCTCAAGTTGGTAGGAGGTACCTGTGCTGGAGATAATGATTTTAAGGTGTAGTGTAAAATAAAACCACAAGAATGTTGAAATTACTCAAGGAGAAAAGTCGGTGAGAATATACTCGTTGGTTGATGATGGAATCCTGAAGAATAACAATAGTTAAAGAATGAGTAGTGGGACAGAAGCCAACAGAAGAAAAAAAAAACAGAAATAATAGTAAAAAACTAACAAGAAGAACTGCTTAGTACAAAGTCAGGGGAGAATAAAGATTAATAAGGATGTAATGGCTGTCAAGTGAGAGAAAGAGTAAAATGTATCCTTGGAATTTAGAAATGAGAAGGGCATGGAGATATAAAGGCAACAATTTCAATGCACTGGTCCAGGCTGACACCAGGTTGTAGTAAATGGATGAGGAGTTAAGTGAAGACAGTAAGTACAGAATATTGTTTCAAGGACTGACAGAGATTAAATGAGGTAATTTTTTAGTAGAGTGTTTGGCAATTAATGGGGCTTCAAATCACATAGAGGCATAAAGCATGATGTCAGGTCCTTTCCTGGGAATGTATTTGTCTAAATGAGTGGAGAAGATGGTTGTTGATGCCCTGTTTTACTCTCACTACCTCTCTCTGGGCATGCCCAACCCTCCAGGCACCTGGAAGGGGGAGGGGAACAACCTGAACAGCAGGCTTAGTGCAGGTAAGATGCTGGCGGCGTAGGGACCAGAATGGTGGGGCCCAAACTGCTTTAGAAACTTCACTTTGGTTCCCCACCCTACAAGAAAAGAGATGTACTATATTTACTTTGAAACCTGTGCATTCATTGTCAAAACGCTAGACTTGTAACCAGCCCAGTGTATTACTTTTAAAGCATTTTCTTATGATATGATAGCTGACTTCAAAGTCAACCCAAGTACCATGCTTATTTGTCTAAAATCCCTGGTAGTTATGCAGTTGTATTATTATATTTTAATCTCCATATCTCAGAGATTCTTCCCATTTTCTCCTGAGGGCAGAGGACCTTGCAATATGCCAAGCAATTTTCCTGTCACTCTATCCTATTAATCCTCTCCTACTTCCCTCACTACTCTAATCAAGGATGCGGGTGGTGGCTCAGAAACATGGCTGGCCAAAATTATTTGTCAGAGATTATGATCTTCAGGTAGGAAAATGCCTTCCAGAACAGGTGGTTTTCACTCTCCCCACAGCACACAGTTAATCGTGTTGAAGTAGATGACTAAGCAGGTAGGTACAGGGTGACCATGACTTACTGACAGGGAGATCAAGCTCTCAAGTTTCACAGTCTCCATATCCTCACAATCATTTTTCCTTTGGGGAATAGAAAAAAGCAGCAGAAGCCCTTCCTTTTTTCTATATTCTTTGTGGAAATATCTAGCTCCCATTTCGAAGGAGATAGCTGTAGATATTTTGCTTTTGCTTTCAGAGTGGGTGTGGAAGACAACTCTCAGCGATGATTTATTGGAGTTCTCCAGCATTCTGTTTATCTGTCCATGGCCCAAATCTGCAGAGACTCCTTTATCCCCATCCCTGGGCACTGATTCCAAACCAATTTATTCTGGTCGTCAGAAAATTAGCTTTCACCTGTCTAAAGTTCCTTCCAAAGAGCAATGCTGGTGGGCACGCCACTATATGACTTACGATTTAATTGTTTATGATTAAACCAGCGAAGACAAAGCAGGTCTGCAATAACTCAAAAGTGAACTCAGGTAAGCAGGCTTAAGTTAATCCTTTTGTCCCTATACAAATTATTCAGCTCATGAACCACCCCCCAAACTCTTCCCTAGACCATTTCCAAAAGTGGAGCTATTTAAACCACATGTTGCTTTGTCTCTAATTACAATAGATTTAATGAGCATGTAGGATTTTTTTCCCATTAGGTTATCATCATCATAAGGTTGGGAACCCTATTGCCAGGGCAACCTGGATGGGAATATACACAAGTCAACCTCTATTAAAATCCTAACTCAGCTCGAATATAACTGTGTTCAGGGCTCCCCTGTCTAAAAAGTCAAAAGAATGTTAATTTCTCCAACTTGTCAGTCTCTCCAAAAACGTACCAGTGACTTGTATATATGTTTCTTTGAATTTACTGACCTCAGTGTTTCTGCTCACCAGCCTTAATACCCTTGCTTCCTCCCAGACCATCAATTTTCCTGTTGGATTTTCATTCTGGTCAATCCTGCACCCTGAGAAAAGGGAGCACTACAAAAGTAGCAAAGGGGATACAGAAGGAGTCTGTTCCACCCACTAGTACTTTAAATTCTAACTATATTAAAGGCTCAGCTCAAGGTATGTTCTCTCCATGAATTCCTCTTTAAGCCTCTCAGATCTTTTCCCCTTCGGAACCTCTAACCTTCTCATTCTATGAATCTCACTGGGCATTAGCCTGTATAATTTGAACTGTTAATTTAATATTTTGCATACTTTGACTTGCTCCACAATTAAATCATAATTTCTTTCTAACATAAATTCCTTTGACCAGCATTTACTAAGCAATAACTGTGTTCTACACACTGAACTATGTGGTAAACTTACAAAAGGAAGAAAAGAAAAACTTGTCTTTAAGAAGTGCAGTTAAAGAAGCACTGATTTGCATACGGCATTGTCTCCCCAGGACACAAATCTTAAACTATGAAAAGGATAATCACATCAATAGGATAAAATGATAACTAGATTTGTCAAGTGGCAAAAGACTCCAGGAGAGGAACCAAGATGGCGGAGTAGAAGGACATGCTCTCACTCCCTCTTGCGAGAACACCAGAATCACAACTAGCTGCTGGACAATCATCGACAGGAAGACACTGGAACTCACCAAAAAAGATACCCCACATCCAAAGACAAAGGAGAAGCCACAATGAGACGGTAGGAGGGGTGCAATCACAGGAAAATCAAATCCCTTAACTGCTGGGTGGGTGACTCCCAAACTGGAGAACACTTATACCACAGAAGTCCACCCACTGGAGTGAAGGTTCTGAGCCCAACGTCAGGCTTCCCAACCTGGGGGTCCAGCAATGGGAGGAGGAATTCCTAGAGAATCAGACTTTGAAGCCTAGTGGGAATTGATTGCAGGACTTCGACAGGACTGGGAGAAACAGAGACTCCACTCTTGGAGGGCACACACAAAGTAGTGTGTGCAACAGCACCCTGGGGAAGGAGCAGTGACCCCAGGGGAGACTGAACCAGACCTACCTGCTAGTGTTGGTGGGTCTCCTGCAGAGGCGGGGGGTGGCTGTGGCTCACCGTGGGGACAAGGACACTGGTAGGAGAAGTTCTGGGAAGTAATCCTTAGCGTGAGCCCTTCCAGAGTCTGTCATTAGCCCTACCAAAGAGCCCAGGTAGGCGCCAGTGTTGGGTTGCCTCAGGCCAAACAACCAAGAGGGAACCCAGCCCCACCCATCAGCAGTAAACTGAATTAAAGTTTTACTGAGTTCTGCCCACCAGAGGAACAGTCAGCTCTACCTATCACCAGAACCTCCCATCAGGAAACTTACACAAGCCACTTAGATAGCCTCATCCACCAGAGGGCAGAGAGCAGAAGCAAGAAGAACTGCAATCCTGCAGCCTGTGGAACAAAAACCACATTCACAGAAAGATAGAGAAGATGAAAAGACAGAAGGCTATGTACCAGATGAAGGAACAAGACAAAACCCCAGAAAAACAACTAAATTAAGTGGAGATAGGCAACCTTCCAGAAAAAGATTTCAGAATAATGATAGTGAAGATGATCCAGGACCTCGGAAAAAGAATGGAGGCAAAGATCGAGAAGACGCAAGAAATGTTTAACAAAGACCTAGAAAAATTAAAGAACAAACAAACAGAGATGAACAATACAATAACTGAAATGAAAATTACACTAGAAGGAATCAACAGCAGAATAACTGAGGCAGAAGAACGGATAAGTGACCTGGAAGACAGAATGGTGGAATTCACTGCTGTGGAACAGAATAAAGAAAAGAGAATGAAAAGAAATGAAGACAGCCTAAGAGACCACTGGGACAACATTAAATGCAACAACATTCGCATTATAGGGGTCCCAGAAGGAGAAGAGAGAGAGAAAGGACCCAAGAAAACATTTGAAGAGATTATAGTCAAAAACTTCCCTAACATGGGAAAGGAAATAGACACACAAGTCCAGGAAGCTCAGCGAGTCCCATACAGGATAAACCCAAGGAGAAACACGCCGAGACACATAGTAATCAAATTGGCAAAAATTAAAGACAAAGAAAAATTATTGAAAGCAGCAAGGGAAAAATGACAAATAACACACAAGGGAACTCCCATAAGGTTAACAGCTGATTTCTCAGCAGAAACTCTACAAGCCAGAAGGGAGTGGAATGATATACTTAAAGTGATGAAAGGGAAGAACCTACAACCAAGATTACCCTACCCGGCAAGGATTTCATTCAGATTCGATGGAGAAATCAAAAGCTTTACAGAGAAGCAAAAGCTAAGAGAATTCAGCACCACCAAGCCAGCTCTACAACAAATGCTAAAGGAACTTCCCTAAGTGGGAAACACAAGAGAAGAAAAGGACCTACAAAAACAAACCCAAAACAATTAAGAAAATGGTCATAGGAACATACATATCGATAATTACCTTAAACGTGAATAGATTAAATGCTCCAACCA
The DNA here is from genome assembly GCF_028564815.1 of Eubalaena glacialis. NCBI lineage: Eukaryota > Metazoa > Chordata > Mammalia > Artiodactyla > Balaenidae > Eubalaena > Eubalaena glacialis. The sequence goes on along the minus strand of NC_083730.1, from coordinate 21,329,876 downwards.
AAAGACACAGGCTGGCTGAATGGATACAGAAACAAGACCCATATATATGCTGTCTACAAGAGACCCACTTCAGACCTAGGGACACATACAGACTGAAAGTGAGTGGATGGAAAAAGATATTCCATGCAAATGGAAATCAAAAGAAAGCTGGAGTAGCAATACTCATATCAGATAAAATAGAGTTTAAAATAAAGAATGTTACGAGAGACAAGGAAGGACACTACATAATGATCAAGGGATCAATCCACGAAGAAGATATAACAATTATAAACATATATGCACCCAACATAGGAGCACCTCAATACATAAGGCAACTGTTAACAGCTATAAAAGAGGAAATCGACAGTAACACAATAATAGTGGGGGACTTTAACACATCACTTACACCAATGGACAGGTCATCCAAAATGAAAATAAATAAGGAAACAGAAGCTTTAAATGACACAATAGACCAGATAGATTTAATTGATATTTATAGGACATTCCATCCAAAAACAGCAGATTACACTTTCTTCTCAAGTGCACACGGAACATTCTCCAGGATAGATCACATCTTGGGTCACAAATCAAGCCTCAGTAAATTTAAGAAATTTGAAATCATATCAAGCATCTTTTCTGACCACAACGCTATGAGATTAGAAATGAATTACAGGGAAAAAAACGTAAAAAACACAAACACATGGAGACTAAACAATACGTTACTAAATAACCAAGAGATCAGTGAAGAAATCAAAGAGGAAATCAAAAAATACCTAGAGACAAACAACAATGAAAACACGACAATCCAAAACCTATGGGATGCAGCAAAAGCAGTTCTAAGAGGGAGGTTTATAGCTATACAAGCTTACCTCAAGAAACAAGAAATATCTCAAATAAAAAATCTAACCTTATACCTAAAGGAACTAGAGAAAGAAGAACAAACAAAACCCAAAGTTAGCAGAAGGAAAGAAATCATAAAGATCAGAGCAGAAATAAATGAAATACAAACAAAGAAAACAAGAGCAAAGATCAATAAAACAAAAAGCTGGTTCTTTGAGAAGATAAACAAAATTGATAAATCATTAGCCAGACTCATCAAGAAAAAGAGGGAGAGGACTCAAATCAATAAAAGTAGAAGTGAAAGGGGAGAAGTTACAACAGACACCGCAAAAATACAAAGCATCCTAAGAGACTACTACAAGCAACTCTATGCCAATAAAATGGACAACCTGGAAGAAATGGACAAATTCTTAGAAAGGTATAACCTTCCAAGACTGAACTAGGAAGAAATAGAAAATATGAACAGACCAATCACAAGTAATGAAATTGAAACTGTGATTAAAACTCTTCCAACAAACAAAAGCCCAGGACCAGATGGCTTCACGGGTGAATTCTATCAAACATTTAGAGAAGAGCTAACACCTATCCTTCTCAAACTCTTCCAAAAAATTGCAGAGGAAGGAACACTCCCAAACTCATTCTATGAGGCCACCATCACCCTGATACCAAAACCAGACAAAGACATTACAAAAAAAGAAAATTACAGACCAATATCACTAATGAATATAGATGCAAAAATCCTCAACAAAATACTAGAAAACAGAATCCAAAACCACATTAAAAGGATCATATACCATGATCAAGTGGGATTGATCCCAGGGATGCAAGGATTCTTCAATATATGCAAATCAATCAATGTGATACACCATATTAACAAATGGAAGGAGAAAAACCATATGATCATCTCAATAGATGCAGAAAAAGCTTTTGACAAAATTCAACACCCATTTATGCTAAAAACTCTCCAGAAAGTGGGCATAGAGGGAACCTACCTCAACATAATAAAGGCCATATACGACAAACCCACAGCAAACATCATTCTCAATGGTGAAAAACTGAAAGCATTTCCTCTAAGATCAGGAACAAGACAGGGATGTCCACTCTCACCACTATTATTCAACATAGTCTTGGAAGTCCTAGCCACGGCAATCAGAGAAGAAAAAGAAATAAAAGGAATACAAATTGGAAAAGAAGAAGTAAAACTGTCACTGTTTGCAGATGACATGATACTATACATAGAGAATCCTAAAGATGCCACCAGAAAACTACTAGAGCTAATCAATGAATTTGGTAAAGTAGCAGGATACAAAATTAATGCACAGAAATCTCTTGCATTCCTATACACTAATGATGAAAAATCTGAAAGAGAAATTAAGGAAACACTCCCATTTACCACTGCAACAAAAGAATAAAATACCTAAGAATAAATCTACCTAGGGAGACAAAAGAACTGTATGCAGAAAACTGTAAGACACTGATGAAAGAAAGTAAAGATGATACAAACAGATGGAGAGATATACCATGTTCTTGGATTGGAAGAATCAATATTGTGAAAATGACTATACTACCCAAAGCAATCTACAGATTCAATGCAATCCCTATCAAATTACCAATGGCATTTTTTATGGAACTAGAACAAATAATCTTAAAATTTGTATGGAGACACAAAAGATCCCGAATAGCCAATGCAGTCTTGAGGGGAAAAAACGGAGCTGGAGGAATCAGACTCCCTGACTTCAGACTATACTATAAAGGTACAGTAATCAAGACAATATGGTATTGGCACAAAAACAGAAACATAGATCAATGGAACAAGATAGAAAGCCCAGAGATAAACCCACGCACCTATGGTCAACTAATCTATGTCAAAGGAGGCAAGGTTATGCAATGGAGAAAAGACAGTCTCTTCAATAAGTGGTGCTGGGAAAACTGAACAGCTACATGTAAAAGAATGAAATTAGAACACGCCCTAACACCATACACAAAAATAAACTCAAAATGCATTCGAGACCTAAATGTAAGACCGGACACTATAAAACTCTTAGAGGAAAACACAGGAAGAACACTCTTTGACATAAATCACAGCAAGATCTTTTTTGATCCACCTCCTAGAGTAATGGAAATAAAAACAAAAATAAACAAATGGGACCTAATGAAACTTCAAAGCTTTTGCACAGCAAAGGAAACCATAAACAAGATGAAAAGAGAACCCTCAGAATGGGAGAAAATATTTGCAAACGAATCAACAGACAAAGGATTAATCTCCAAAATATATAAACAGCTCATGCAGCTCAATATTAAAAAAAAAACAACCCAATCCAAAAATGGGCAGAAGACCTAAATAGACATTTCTCCAAAGAAGATATACAGATGGCCAAGAAGCACATGAAAAGCTGCTCAACATCACTAATTATTAGAGAAATGCAAATCAAAACTACAATGAGGTATCACCTGACACCAGTTAGAATGGGCATCATCCTAAAATCTACAAACAACAAATGCTGGAGAGGGTGTGGAGAAAAGGGAACCCTCTTGCACTGTTGGTGGGAATGTAAATTGATACAGCCACTATGGTGAACAGTATGGAGGTTCCTTAAAAAACTAAAAATAGAATTACCATATGATCCAGGAATGCCGCTACTGGGCATATACCCAGAGAGAACCATAATTCAAAAAGACACATGCACCCCAATGTTCATTGCAGCACTATTTACAGTAGCCAGGTCATGGCAGCAACATAAATGCCCATCGACAGATGAATGGATAAAGAAGATGTGGTACATATATACAATGGAATATTACTCAGCCATAAAAAGGAACGAAACTGAGTCATTTGTTGAGCCGTGGATGGATCTAGAGACTGTCATACAGAGTGAAGTAAGTCAGAAAGAGAAAAACAAATATCGTATATTAACGCATGTATGTAGAACCTAGAAAAATGGTACAGATGAACTGGTTTGCAGGGCAGAAGTTGAGACCCAGATGTAGAGAACAAACGTATGGACACCAAGGGGGCATGGGGATGGTGGTGTGCTGAATTGGGCGATTGGGATTGACATGTATACACTGATGTGTATAAAATTGATGACTAATAAGAACCTGCTGTATAAAAAAAATTTTTTTAAAAGACTCCGATAATTCTTCATAAAATTGTCAGTCCCTTATTACCAACTTCCCTGAAGAATTCAAAGCAATGACTTTGAAGTCCCCTTCTTAAGATTCTGGAGGTCTCTTTTTGCCTTGGTATGCTGGGCAACCTCACTCATCTCTGCAAAACTGTCTTCACAAATAAACAACTTGGTTTTTCCCTGGAGAAGCTCAGGAAAAGAAATACCTTCCATTCCCCTTCCACGTCCTTCACATCATTCTGAGAGTAATTTCCAGCCTCCTTGATGTCAGTGAGGCAGTTAAATGATGACCCTAGAAAACCTGATCAATTCTAGCTACTTCTTGAAGGGCTGATTCAATAAAGAATTAACAAAACACCCCTCCATGATCCAAGACATGTATCATAAAATATTGCTAGGTTCAGACAAATAGAGCTGATGATGCCAGGAAAGTCCTTTTTATTTGTGATTATTAAACAGAGTAACAATTGTGGGGATAATTTGGTTATTTACTCAAGACTCAAAAGAGTATTTGTGTACAAGCAGATTTTAACCATTGTTCCAAGTATCATGAAGCAAGAAGGACCCTGTTGCAAACTGTCATGATCCTTTGGGGATCATGAAAGCACTACTTCTGATATCCATAGACACTCCATCAAGACATTTGAGAGAAATTCATATGATGACTTTCCTATTCTTTACTGCACAAATCACAGAGGTATTCTGAACTTAAGTTCTGTCTGATTCTGAATAGTAAAGGATTAACGAGTAACACTGAACTACTCCTACGAGGAGATGTTTAGTATCAGAAGAAGTGTCACTACCTCATTCGTTCTGCTCGGTGTGCTGTCAATGTTATCCCTGTATTGCTATTAAAAAGACACTCTTTTCTCCAAATGGTGGGAAGGGTAAAACGTTGCTCCAATACAAACATCGCCAAGAATGATGTACTTAAAGGAGAAGAATGCACCGCACATAATAGCATAGGTCAACCCTCTAGTTATTGCTATTAGTAGATATCTAGAAAAATTACATCACCTAAATAGTGCTGGGCACTCAATACTCTGGAAACCAAAAGAGGAAAAAGCATGCTATTAGCGCTGCTCAGAACATCCTGTTAAGTGAGACCATTTCTGTCTGTCTCACGCATATTCATTCTACCTACATAGAGCGGGACAATGGTGAGAGTGCGAAAGATACACGTGACCTGGTGTCACTTTCTGTGACTTACAGCCTCGGTCATCACCGTCTCATGGAGGCATCTAGAAAATCTCGATTCTACTTTGTGTTTGCTAGGACTGGTTCTAGTAGAAACTGCCCCCATAATTCCACTTCTGCCTCATTTTAACCACTTTGGAAGCCCTGCTTATGTTTCTTATATCGGCCCCATACTCCTTCTCCTATACCTCCGAAAATCTGTTCTCTGACTGAGCAAAATTGGAGGATATCTTTGCATGATCCTTCCCCGGGATACTTGAGTCAACAAAAGCTGAAGTGAAATTTCCCCCAGCAGCCAGCAGGTGGGGGGGCCTTACAGAAAGAGAACTAAATCAGGGCTCTCCTGAGATGGCTGTGAAATCACACTGTGTACACAATGGCCAAACCCGCTTGTGAATGACTGGCCTGAAGTTAGGAATAAGATTCTAGGAAAATTATAGCTCCAACTGGCCCTGTTCCTTCCACTGTATTGGTACTCATTAAATGTTTCACAGCTTGGACACCCTAAAATCTCACCATTGTTTAAAGACTGAAGCTGTTAGGAAATCAGGAATCCCTGCTAGCTAAAAGAGAGACAGAGTTTGCCAAATAGTTATATAAAAAAACAGTTGAGCCTGAGCTCTGTCTGCTTAAAGGTCAAATTAAGCACATCCATACTGCTTCTGATTAACGGGACAAGGAAATACAAACCCTTGCCTCCCCTTGATTAAAGGAGATTTCACCAATACAAGCAGAGTGTCATTTATTCGGCTGCTTTCAGACAAATCTGCTCCAATTTACCTAATTACAGGATGCTCTCTGCCCAGAAGCTTCTTCAGCACAGCCCAGTGAGGAAAAGCATCAGTAATTGGTCAAAATGTGTCAGGTACACAGTCTTTCAAGTAGAGAAGTCTCTGCAAAGGCCATTTCACACAACAATGAATTTGTTGCTAAAAGTTCTTGATAGAAAACCAAGGAAATGTGATGCCAAGGGGTATCAAAGGAAATAATACGCTCTGCTCGATGCATGTATCCCTTCATTCAATCAGTGAGCATTTACGGGATTTAGAATGAGGTTACTGAAGCCAAAATGAGATTTTAGTACTCCTACCAAAGGCACAAATATACAGAGATAGAGAAAGAGAACTTTAGTGATGGGAACAGAGAGGGTGCTAAAATAAATCCTCAGCCATCTACATTTGCCCCTCTGATTTTCCCCTCTCATTCTGGGTGATGATTTGTGTACCTAAGTAATGACACACAAACCTAGACAAGGCATGATTTGGAAGGTGGCAGGACCTGGCTTAAAGAATTTCATAGCCAACAGGAAGAGATAAGACGGGAGAGATAGAAGGTACAGGAGAAGCACTCAGGGAACTGTAAAACAATACACCATAAGAATGTAAACTGATACAGCCACTATGGAGAACAGTCTGGAGGCTCCTTAAAAAGCTAAAAATAATGAGACCTTCAAAATGGCAGAGGAGTAAGACGTGGAGATCACCTTCCTCCCCACAAATACATCAGAAATACATCTACATGTGGAACAGCTCTCACAGAACACCTACTGAACACTGGCAGAAGACCTCAGACTTCCCAAAAGGCAAGAAACCCCCCACGTACCTGGACAGGGCAAAGGAATAAGGAAAAACAGAGACAGAAGAATGGGGATGGGACCTGAACCTCGGGGAAGGAGCTGTGAAGTAGGAAAAGTTTCCACACACGAGGAAGCCCCTTCACTGGTGAAGACGGGGAGGGGGAAGGATGGCGGTGGGGGAAGCTTCAGAGCCACGGAGGAGAGCGCAGCAACAGGGGTGCAGAGGGCAAAGCAGAGAGATTCCCGCACAGAGGATCAGTGCTGACCAGCACTCACCAGCCCGAGAGGCTTGTCTGCTCACCCGCCGGGGCGGGCGGGGGCTGGGAACTGAGGATCAGGCTTCGGAGGTCGGATCCCAGGGAGAGGACTGGAGTTGGCAGCGTGAACACAGCCTGAAGGGGGCTAGTGCGCCACAGCTAGCCGGGAGGGAGTCCTGGAAAAAGTCTGGAACTGCCTAAGAGGCAAGAGACTTTTTCTTGCCTCTGTGTTTCCTGGTGCGCGAAGAGAGGGGATTCAGAACACCGCCTAAACGAGCTCCAGAGACGGGCGCGAGCCGCGGCTATCAGCGCGGACCCCAGAGGCGGGCATGAGATGCTAAGGCTGCTGCTGCAGCCACCAAGAAGCCTGTGTGCAAGCACAGGTCACTATCCACACCTCCCCTCCCGGGAGCCTGTGCAGCCTGCCACTGCCAGGGTCCCATGATCCAGAGACAACTTCCCCAGGAGAACACACAGCACGCCTCAGGCTGTTGCAATGTCATGCTGGCCCCTGCTGCCACAGGCTCACCCCGCATCCGTACCCCTCCCTCCCCCCAGCCTGAGTGAGCCAGAGCCCCTGAAGCAGTGGCTCCTTTTACCCCATCCTGTGTGAGCAAAGAACAGACGCCCTCAGGCGACCTACATGCAGAGGCGGGTCCAAATCCAAAGCTGAACCCCGGGAGCTGTGCGAACAAAGAAGAGAAAGGGAAATCTCTCCCAGCAGCCTCAGGAGCAGCGGATTAAATCTCCACAATCAACTTGATGTACCCTACATCTGTGGAATACCTGAATAGACAACGAATCATCCCAAAATTAAGACAGTGGACTCTGGGTGCAACTGTAGACTTGGGATTTGCTTTCTGCATCTAATTCGTTTATGGTTTTATGTTTATCTTAGTTTTTAGAGTTTATTATCATTGGTAGCTTTGTTTATTGATTTGGTTGCTTTCTTCCTTTTCTCTTTTTTTAAAATAGATATATACATTATTTTCCTTTTTCTCTTTTTGTGAGTGCATGCTTTTTTGTGTGATTTTGTCTGTATAGCTTTGCTTTTACCATTTGTCCTAGGGTTCCGTGTGTCCTTTTCTTCTTCGTTTTTTTTTAGCATAGTTTTTAGCACTGGTTATCATTGGTGAATTTGTTTTTTGGTTTCGTCGCATTCTTCTTTCATTCTTTTTTGTTTTTTTTTCTTTTTTTATTACTTTTTAATTTTTTTAATAATTTATTTTTATTTTAATAAATTTATTTTACTTTATTTTTTCTATCTTTCTTTTTTTCTCCCTTTTCTTCTGAGCTGTGTGGCTGACAGGGTCTTGGTGCTCCAGCTGCGTGTCAGGCCTGTGCCTCTGAGGTGAGAGAGCCGAGTTCAGGATGTTGGACCACCAGAGACCTCCCAGCTCCATATAATATCAAATGGTGAAAGCCTTCCCAGAGATCTCCATCTCAACACTGAGGCCCAGCTCCACTCAATGATAAGTAAGCTCCACTGCTGGACACCCTATGCCAAACAACTAGCAAGAAAGGACACAAACCCTATCCATTAGCAGAGAGGCTGCCTAAAATCACAATAAGGTCACAAACACCCCAAAAGACACCACCAAATGTGGTCCTGCCCACCAGAACAAGATCCAGCCTCATCCACCAGAACATAGGCACCAGTCCTCTCCAAAAAGAAGCCTACACAACCCACTGAACCAACCTTAGCCACTGGGGGCAGACACCAAAAACAATGGGAACTAAGAACCTGCAGCCTGCAAAAAGGCGACCCCAAACACAGTAAGTTAAGCAAAATGAGAACACAGAGAAACACACAGCAGATGAAGGAGCAAGGTAAAAACACTACAGACCTAACAAATGAAGAGGAAATAGGCAGTCTACCTGAAAAAGAATTCAGAAAAATGATACTAAATGATCATCCAAAATCTTGGAAATAGAATGGAGAAAATACAAGAAACGTTTAACAAGGACCTAGAAGAACTGAAGAGCCAACAAACAATGATGAACAATAGAAAAAAATGAAACTAAAAATTCTCTAGAAGGAATCGAGAGCAGAATAACTAAAGAAGAAGAATGGCTAAATGGCCTGGAAGATAAAATAGTGGAAATAACTGCCGCAGAGCAGAATAAAGAAAAAAGAATGAAAGGAATTGAGGATAGTCTCAGGGACCTCTGGGACAACACTAAATGCACCAACATTTGAAATATAGGGGTCCCAGAAGAAGAAGAGAAAAAGAAAGGGACTGAGAAAATATTTGAAGAGATTATAGTTGAAAACTTCCCTAATATAGGAAAAGAAATAGTCAATCAAGTCCAGGAAGCACAGAGAGTCCCATACAGGATAAATCCAAGGAGAAACATGCCATGACATATTAATCACACTATCAAAAAGTAAATACAAAGAAAAAATATTAAAAGCAGCAAGGGAAAAACAACAAATAACATAGAAGGGAATCCCCATAAGGTTAAAAGCTGATCTTTCAGCAGAAACTCGGTAAGCCAGAGGGAGTGGAAGGACATAATTAAAGTGATGAAAGGGAAAAACCTACAACCAAGATTACTCTACCCAGCAAGGATCTCATTCAGATTTGACGGAGAAATTAAAATCTTTACGGACAAGCAAAACCTAAGAGGATTCAGCACCACCAAACCTGCTTTACAACAAATGCTAAAGGAATCTCTCTAGGCAGGAAACACAAGAGAAGGAGAAGACCTACAATAACAAATCCAAAACAATTAAGAAAATGGTAATAGGAACATACATATCAATAACTACCTTAAAGGTAAATGGATTAAATGCTCCAACCAAAAGACATAGACTGGCTGAATGGATACAGAAACAAGACCCATATATATGCTGTCTACAAGAGACCCACTTCAGACCTAGGGACACATACAGAATGAAAGCGAGGGGATGGAAAAAAGATATTCCATGCAAATGGAAATCAAAAGAAAGCTGGACTAGCAATTCTCATATCAGACAAAATAGACTTTAAAATAAGGACTATTACAAGAGACAAAGAAGGACACTACATAATGACCAAGGGATAAATCCAAGAAGAAGATATAACAGCTGTAAATCTTTATGCACCCAACATAGGAGCAACTCAATACATAAGGCAAATGCTAACAGCCATAAAAGGGGAAATCGACAGTAACACAATCATAGTAGGGGACTTTAACACCCCACTTTCACCAATGGACAGATTATACAAAATGGAAATAAATAAGGAAACAAGCTCTAAATGATACATTAAAAAAGAAGGACTTAATTGATATTTATAGGACATTCCATCCAAAAACAACAGAATACACTTTCTTCTCAAGTGCTCATGGAACATTCTCCAGGATACATCATATCTTAGGTCACAAATCAAACCGTGGTAAATTTAAGAAAATTGAAATTGTATCAAGTATCTTCTCTGACCACAATGCTATGAGACTAGATATCAATCACAAGAAAAAATCTGTAAAACATACAAACACATGGAGGCTAAACAATATGCTACTAAATAACCAAGAGATCACTGAAGAAATCAAAGAGGAAATCAAAAAATACCTAGAAAAAAATGACAATGGAAACACGACGACCCAAAACCTATGGGATGCAGCAACAGCAGTTCTAAGAGGGAAGTTTACAGCAACACAATCTTACCTCAAGAAACAAGAAACATCTCAAATAAACAACCTAAACTTACACCTAAAGCAATTAGAGAAAGAAAAACAAAAAAACCCCAAAGTTAGCAGAAGAAAAGAAATCATAAAGATCAGATCAGAAATAAATGAAAAACAAATGAAGGAAACAATAGCAAAGATCAATAAAACTAAAAGTTGGTTCTTTGAGAAGATAAACAAAATTGATAAACCATTAGCCAGACTCATCAAGAGAAAAAGGGAGAAGACACATCAATAGAATTAGAAATGAAAAAGGAGAAGTAACAACTGACACTGCAGAAATACAGAGGATCATGAGAGATTACTACAAGCAGCTTTATGCCGATAAAATGGACAACCTGGAAGAAATGGACAAATTCTTAGGAAAGCACAACCTTCCGAGACTGAACCAGGAAGAAATAGAAAATATAAACAGACCAATCACAAGCACTGAAATTGAGACTGAATAAAAATCTTCCAACAAACAAAAGCCCAGGATCAGGTGGCTTCACACGTGAATTCTATCAAATATTTAGAGAAGAGCTAACCCCTATCATTCTCAAACTCTTCTGCAATACAGCAGAGGGAGGAACACTCCCAAACTCATTCCACGAGGCTACCATCACCCTCATACCAAAACCAGACAAAGATGTCACAAAGAAAGAAAACTACAGGCCAATATCACTGATGAACATAGATGCAAATATCCTCAACAAAATACTAGCAAACAATCCAACAGCTCATTAAAAGGATTATACACCATGATCAAGTGGGGTTTACCCCAGGAATGCCAGGATTCTTCAATATACATAAATCAATCAATGTGATAAACCATATTAACAAACCAAAGGAGAAAAACAATATGATCATCTCAATACATGCAGAAAAAGCTTTCAGAAAAATTCAACACCAATTTATGATAAAAAACCCTCCAGAAAATAGGAAAAGAGGGAACTTACCTCAACATAATAAAGGCCATATATGACAAACCCACAGCCAACGTCGTTCTCAATGGCGAAAAACTGACACCATTTCCTCTAAGATCAGGAACAAGACAAGGGTGTCCACTCTCACCACTATTATTCAACGTAGTTTTGGAAGTTTGAGCCATAGCAATCAGAGAAGAAAAAGAAATAAAAGGAATCCAAATCGGAAAAGAAGAAGTAAAGCTGTCACTGATTGCAGATGACATGGTACTATACATAGAGAATCCTAAAGATGCCACCAGAAAACTACTAGAGCTAATCAATGAATTTGGTAAAGTACCAGGATACAAAATTAATGCACAGAAATCTCTTGTATTCCTATACACTAATGATGAAAAATCTGAAAGAGAAATTAAGGAAACACTCCCATTTACCACTGCAACAAAAAGAATAAAATACCTAGGAATAAACCTACGTAGGGAGACAAAAGACCTGTATGCAGAAAACTATAAGACACTGATGAAAGAAATTAAAGATGATACCAACAGATGGAGAGATATACCATGTTCTTGGATTGGAAGAATCAACAATGTGAAAATGACTATACCACCCAAAGCAATCTATAGATTCAATGCAATCCCTATCAAACTACCAATGGCATTTTTCACAGAACCAGAACAAAAAATTTCACAATTTGTATGGAAACACAAAAGACCCCGAATAGCCAAAGGAATCTTGAGAAAGAAAAACGGAGCTGGCGGAATCAGGCTCCCAGTCTTCAGACTATACTACAAAGCTACAGTAATCAAGACAGTATGGTACTGGCACAAAAACAGAAATATACACCAATGGAACAGGACAGAAAGACCAGAGATAAACCCATGCACCTATGGTCACCTTATTTTTGATAAAGAAGGCAAGAATATACAATGGAGAAAAGACAGCCTCTTCTATAAGCGGTGCTGGGAAAACTGGACAGCTACATGTAAAAGTATGAAAGTAGAACACTCCTTAACAGCATACACAAAAATAAACTCAAAATGGGATTAAAGACCTAAATGTAAGGCCAGACACTATAAAACTCATAGAGGAAAACATACAGCACTCTATAACATAAATCACAGCAAGATCCTTTTTCACCCACCTCCTAGAGTAATGGAAATAAAAACAAAAATAAGCAAATGGGACCTAATGAAACTTAAAAGCTTTTGCACAGCAAAGGAAAACATAAACAAGACGAAAAGACAACCCTCATAATGGGAGAAAATATTTGCAAATGAAGCAACTGACAAAGGATTAATCTCCAAAATTTACAAACAGCTCATGCAGCTCAATATCAAAAAAACAACTCAATCCAAAAATTGGCAGAAGACCTAAATAGACATTTCTCCAAAGAAGATATACAAATTGCCAACAAACAAATGAAAGGATGCTCAACATCACTAATCATTAGAGAAATGCAAATCAAAACTACAATGAGATATCACCTCACACCAGACAGAATGGCCATCATCAAAAAATCTACAAACAATAAATGCTGGAAAGGTTGTGGAGAAAAGGGAACCCTCTTGCACTGTTGGTGGGAATGTAACTTGATACAGCCACTATGGAGAGCAGTATGGAGATTCCTTAAAAAACTAAAACTAGAACTACCATACGACCCAGCAATCCCACTACTGGGCATATACCCTGAGAAACCATAATTCAAAAAGAGTCATGTACCACAATGTTCATTGCAGCTCTGTTACAATAGCCAGGTCATGGAAGCAACCTACGTGTCTATCTACAGATGAATGGATAAAGAAGATGTGGCACATATACAGAATGGAATATTACTCAGCCATAAAAAGAAATGAAATTGAGTTATTTGTAGTGAGGTGGGTGGACCTTGAGTCTGTCATACAGAGTGAAGTAAGTCAGAAAGAGAAAAACAAATATCTTATATTAACGCATATATGTGGAATCTAGGAAAATGTTACAGATGAACCGGTTTGCAAGGCAGAAATAGAGGCACAGATGTAGAGAACAAACTATTGACACCAAGGGGGGAAATTGGGTAGGGGTGGTGGTGGGATGAATTGGGAGATTGAGATTGATATATATACACTAATATGTATAAAATACATAACTAATAAGAACCTGCTGTATAAAAAATAAAACAAAAAAGAATACACCATAAGGTAAAAAGAAAATTAGTCCTCTTATACCATATGTTCTTTTGCACAGTCTTCAGTTAGCCATCTGAAACCAGGAAACAGTTTTAAATGAATTTCTCTCACTTCCAGTGATTCATGGACATGAAAGTGATACAGCACTTTTCATCCCAGGGACGGCAATATCATTAGAGGCCTTTTCATGTCATGAAGTGTGATAACAATAACTTTCAAATAAGCCCCTTAAAGAATTTAGCCACATGTCAGTAGACCGTCATTAAACACGTAGTGAGGTCCTCTACAAGCCAGACGCTCCTGCACTAGGTGTGAGGGGAACATGAATGGTCAATGAGAAGACAGATATAGTGCCGACCCCACGGGAAATTCAGGATGAGTCAGGGGTGAGGGGGTAGGCCATGAACATGTAACTAAACCTGTTGGACTAAAACTGAAAACAGAGTACTCATCTCCATCCAGGCATGGATCACTTCTACCCACCCGCCATGGGTGGGTTCGAGATGTCATCTTCAAATGAAAAGGACCTCACTGACTGTGTCGCTGAGTCACAGCTCCAGGGAAGCCATTTAGCTTGCAGGAAAGTTCAGACTAAAGGACTTTTATTTCTGTTTATTTTCTAATCCAAGTCAGTGCACCAAGCCTTCGAATGCCTCCAGGTGACTGAATCACGAACACTCTTGTCAGTGGTACTTGACATTAACTAGATTGACTGCGCCAGAACAGAAACCAGCTGCATGATAAGCGATGGTGGCTTCCCTGAGCTGGAGAGGGTGGGGATCTTTGTACCTTCCATCAAGACTTTCAAAGTCAGTAGGAGCAGAGGATGAAATTACTATCTTTTAATGCAAAGAGACCTTATCATCCTCTTTTTCACTAGATCAACATTTAATGACTCACTTTATACCGTTTACTAAAAGCACATTCAAACTGACCAAACTGTATTTGAAATTAGATTTCATGTTTCATTACAATTATTCTTACAGAATGCATTATCACTTACATCAATTTATTATTTACATTTTTATTCTGACAATATAAACTTATAGTATTTATTAAATATCTGCTTCACACTGAGAAACAAAGACTTAAAACATAGTATCTGATTTGAAGGATTTGATCATTTATTCAGAGACAGCAAGTAAATATGTATGAAATAATTTATAAACACGCAAGCACTATGGTATATGAAACAGTGTTAATTCATAAACAGTAAAAATGCAGTTATAAACAATTAGAGAATATGATAATAATTCATCACACTTCATAAGCTTCTAATTCTGTATGATAGAATGAAATTAAGAAGAGAATGATCAAGCAGGCTAAGATTTCATTTAAGAGAAGAAGGCTTCCTGAGAGAGATGAATTACAAAAGTTTGGATTACATATGTGCAGGCTGATTGAAAGCTGTCTATAAGCAGAGACCGGGTCTTATAAATCTTGTACATTTCCTCCACCAGGGCCACCCCTAGGGTGTATGAGGCCACAGGCAAATAATTTTGTGGGGTTTCTATCTAAATGAACAATTTGATTGAATAGTGTCTTTAAAACGTGTGAACCTTTTTGATATGTAGTGATATATGGATGAAGATTTGGAATAGTGGGAAAAGAAGAGGTTTAGTGCCCAATAGTAAATGAAAAGGTCCTTTATAGTGTCCAGACACCATCTCTTCTTCTTCAGATCCAGGAACTATTCCTTTGTGGGTTTTGTCAGGTGTGTCATTCTTGGCTAATTTCTCTCTCTCACCTCAATAATGAGGTTAAAATGTTGCTGTTCCTCAAAATCCTATGGCTCTTTGGAACCATTTGTACGGAAACAATATTGATCTTGCCTGGGCCAGCCCATAATAAGTTTTATATAATGCCGGTTGCATCATTACTCATGGTGCTGCATTATCTATGAATACTGGCTTCATACAACTCTCTCTCAGGTTATTACTGTGCTAGTTGATGAGAGACGCAAATTCAAGACATCCAAAATATGTAGGAAATGTGAATAATTCCTTGTCTAGTTATACTGAACTTACAGTTCAAAATTTTATAGTGTGCATGTAAAACAACCCATTTTCCACCATGTCTCTTTTTGAGCTCTTTATACCATTTGCATTGCACTCTTAGAATGTAATCTCTTTCAAGTTTACTATAGCCCCAATCTTCCAAATATTGCCACTGGATCCATGAATGGAAGGAGAGAGTGGTTCCCATTCACATAGGAGTCTATTCCTGTCTAGCACAGTTTAGACTGAGCCAGGAAAGCTCGATGTTACCATATCAGTCAGAGGTAAATCTGAGAGGACATTTATCCAAAGGGCCTCTTGTTTTGGGGGAGCAATGATCTGGAAAGCCCTTGGAGAAGATAGTCCCCTGGAGGACTGCCTGACCTTGACACAGAACTGGAAGAGGAGGTGGGTCACTGCCCTGAGTGCCAGTGCTAAGGACCCTCAGGATAAAGGAGGGCTGCTGCCCCTCCCACCATCCTCAGGTGCTATGGACTCAGGAGCCATATTGCATGCACATAAACACACACACACACACACACACACACACACACACACACACACACACCCCCAAGGCTCAAATACAAGGGTGAGTGAGAATCATCCAAAATCAGCACATCAGCACCATTCTGGTAGTCCAGTCTCATGTGATTCTATGAAAGGAATTCTGCACTGGCCAGAAGGAGCAATCATCTTGCCAAACTGTCCTCCTGCATCTGGGGCTCATCCATGGAGCCCTGGGAAGATCCCATCAAACCATGGGGTAGAGGATGGGAGTAAACCATAGAGAGGAAAAATGGAGACCAAAGGCCACATGGGTCCAGGGCCAGGCTCAGGAAAACCTACCCAGATGGTATTGCCAGCCCTGGTCAGACCCAGCCACCAGAAAGAGATTTACAAATTATTGAAGTAGGTTCTTCTGGAGACTGGAACCTATACACGACCAGGTCTGGACTTGGATCTTCCTGCCTGAATTGAAGTTCTGGCTGAAGCCCATTCAATGTACTGGAAAGAGACTTAGAAAATTTTAAGAAAAGTTCTTCACTATGAAGGATCCTTGAGGCCCAGTGGTATGTAATTATATACATCCATTATCAAATATTTCTGGCAGAGAGAACTTCTGAATGGACGAGGTGTTGAAAAGGAACCTAATCCTCCATTTACAATAACCTTTTACACATCTGATGACTTCCAACTTCATACATTTCAAGCTTTCTTTGTCTTCTACTATGCATACATTTCTAGTCGTATCATAATATGACCTCTGGTCCATCACTTTTTTGCCATGACACTGGTGGGATTGGCACAGTGGGAGAGAGTTTGTAGGACTATTACTAGAAGCCATTCTTTCACAGGGGGAGAAATAATTTAACTGGATGCATGGAATTCTTGGAAAACTACATAAATATATCCCAGTGAATACAAACTAACTGTATTACCAGCACAAGTTCCTCTCAGCCTCATCTCAAAATACCTGTGGCCACCCAAAGCCATCTGATATAATGGTAAGTATTTATAATAAAGGGGAAGTTGGACTGGAAAGAAATCTGATCTTAATACATTGAAATTAAAATATCTTACTTTTGTAAACTTTACAAAACCATATACTCATGTAGTCACATTACTAGGTCCCTCCTTTGAGCTGTGGAATGGTCCCACAACTTTGAGGGTCTCTAGAGCTTAAGCTTCATGAGCTTTATGGGGAAAACCTTCTCTGCTACAGAGACAAGCAACCTTCTAGAATAACAGTAATATAAACATCTGAATTTCTAGATCCATAAAATTCAACTACTGTATGGGTTAAATGATTTGAATGGGATACATTTCTAACATTTATGATCATTCTTTTTTGATGACCTGCTTATTAACTTTAAATGAAAAGGCAGTAACTCATGCACCTCTGACTTGTCTTGTTGAATTTCTTTGAGAAGGTGGGCACAGCTCTGGCATGGTTTGATCTAGCCACCATGTTCCTTTCAGCATAAATTTGACTTCAACATGGCATATTTTTTGGACTACTTCCTTTTAACATTGAAGGTAACCAAAAAACCAAAGCTCTCTCTTACAGAAAGTCTATTCTTCTGGAAATCCACAAATTAATTTTCCTCATGAAATCAGAAGTCTCTGGGATCAAGGGAAACCAGCTTCTATTTACTCCCCCTATTCATTCAAAGCAGAATTCTAAGATTTTGCATATATAACTGCTTGCTTAATTATGTTTCTGGAATTGACACCATAATTATATATGTTTACACTGTTACTTATGTTATAACGATCTTTCTATTCATCTGTTTGTGTTTCAGCAGTATTTCTACAGGCTTCTCAAAAGCCAACTTTGTTGGGATGGTTTTTAAAGAGTTAAATCCATCAGTGGGGACTACTTGGTTCTAAATTATCCCACTTGACTTCCAAAAACCATTCAGAGGGAAGAAGGGAAATGGAAATAATCATCATTTTCAATGGAACAAGTAGGCAGAGAAAACCCCAGACTCCAAATTATAGCAAGTGCTGCCAAAAGCAACTGAGATGTTATGACGAAGAAAGACTCCGAGAACGTGGCAACAGAAAACAGGGAGTTCAGAGTAGCTAGCTGTGGTTAGCCACAGAAATCACTAGTAAATATACAGCAGCAGAAGAAATAGAATGGGAGATCTCAGATAGCACCAGCACAAACATACCTTTAAAAGTGAGAGAATAACCTCAGAATGCCATATCTGTGTCCTTTGGTAGAGGGAGCCAGTAAAAGATACCAGTGGAATGGACTGGTGGTGAAAATCCTCCCAAAGTTAGGTTTGGAGAGGCCAAGAAGACATACCTAACCAATGCACCATATATAAAAGAAATAGTCTATCATGGTAGCAAGAGGAGAGAGAACCTGTCATTTAAAAACTAGAAAGGCTACCCTCTCTGTCCCCTCCCTCTATTATCACCATAGAAATCTCCTATAAACACTTGTCCAGGGAATTTCAACTCATTTGGATATGGGTAACAAAAATCTTATACACTTAAACTCCATACAGAAAGAAAAATATGTGTAAATGACTATCCAACTTTCCTATCGGTGACGAGAACTCACCAGAAAAAAAAAATTGTCATGAAATAGAACAAAATTTTAATATAGTCTACCACAAACTTATTAAAAATTTAATGAAGCAACTATAGCTATGAAGGAAGATCACAACAGGAGGTGACACCTAGACAACAGGAGGAAATGAAATAGGAATAAACAGACATCAGGAAAACATAAAAGGAAAATCATTACAGATTTAAAGACAAAACTGTAAAGTGAACAAGGGAGAAAACATGCTTGGAAGGCCAACTAAGAGACATACAAGATGGAAATTAGAAAATTAACAAAATGAAACACAAAAAATTTTAAGTGAAAATGATTAATGAGAAAATAATATAGTAGACAATAAACAGAGTTCTAACATTGAACATATTTGGAGTTCCTGGAAGACAAAAACCAGCTGAATGCAACAGAACACAAAGTTTTAAAGCACAAGAAAGTTTTCCTGGAATAAAAGAAGACTTTAATCTATAGATCAAAAGTGCATACCATGTATCAATGAAAACTGACTCATATCAGTCAATACAAAAATGTGTTAGTTCAAAGATGACACAAACAGATGGAGAGATATACCATGTTCTTGGATTGGAAGAATCAACATTGTGAAAATGTCTATACTACCCAAAGCAATCTACAGATTCAATGCAATCCCTATCAAATTACCAATGGCATTTTTTACAGAACTAGAACAAAAAAAATCTTAAAATTTGTATGGAGACACAAAAGACCCCGAATAGCCAAAGCACTCTTGAGGGAAAAAAAAGGAGCTGGAGGAATCAGACTCCCTGAATTCAGACTATACTACAAAGCTACAGTAATCAAGACAATACGGTACTGGCACAAAAACAGAAATATAGATCAACGGAACAGGACAGAAAGCCCAGAGACAAACCCACACAACTATGATCAACTAATCTATGACAAAGGAGGCAAGGATATACAATGGAGAAAAGAGAGTCTCTTCAATAAGTGGTGCTGGGGAAAATGTACAGCTATATGTAAAAGAATGAAATTAGAACACTCCCTAACACCATACACAAAAATAAACTCAAAATGGATTAGAGACCTAAATGTAAGACCAGACACTATACAACTCTTACAGGAAAAGATAGGAAGAACACTCTTTGACATAAATCACAGCAAGATCTTTTTTGATCCATTATTTCCAGTAATGGAAATAAAAACAAAAATAAACAAATGGGACCTAATGAAACCTCAAACCTTTTGCAAAGCAAAGGAAACTACAAGCAAGACAAAAAGACAACCCTCAGAATGGGAGAACATATTTGCAAACCAATGAACGGATGAAGGATTAATCTCCAAAATATATAAACAGCTCATGCAGCTCAATATTTTAAAAAAAAACAACCCAATCAAAAAACAGGCAGAAGACCTAAATAGACATTTCTCCAAAGAAGACATACAGATGGCCAAGAAGCACATGAAAAGCTGTTCAACATCACTAATTATTAGAGAAATGCAAATCAAAACTACAATGATGTATCACCTCACACCAGTTAGAATGGGCATCATCAGAAAATCTACAAACAACAAATGCTGGAGAGGGTGTGGAGAAAAGGGAACCCTCTTGCACTGTTGGTGGGAATGTAAATTGATACAGCCACTATGGAGAACAGTATAGAGGTTCCTTAGAAAACTAAAAATAGAATTACCATATGACCCAGCAATCCCACTACTGGGCATATACCCAGAGAAAACCATAATTCAAAAAGACTCATGCACCCCAATGTTCATTGCAACACTATTTACAATAGCCAGGTCATGGAAGCAACCTAAATGCCCATCAACAGATGAATGGATAAAGAAGATGTGGTACATATATACAATGGAATATTACTCAGCCATAAAAAGGAATGAAATTGGGTCATTTGTAGAGACGTGGATGGATCTAAAGACTGTCATACAGAGTGAAATAAGTCAGAAAGAGAAAAACAACTATCGTATATTAACGCATAAATGTGGAACCTAGAAAAATGGTACAGATGAACCGGTTTGCAGGGCAGAAATAGAGACACAGATGTAGAGAACAAACGTATGGACACCAAGCGGGGAAAGTGGCAGGGGGTGTGGGGTGGTGGTAGGATGAATTGGGAGATTGGGATTGACATATATACACTAATATGTATAAAATAGATAACTAATAACCTGCGGTATAAAAAAATAAATAAAATAAAATTTTTAAAAAAACATGCTAGCAAACATACTATCATAATAAAGGACTTCAACTATAAAGAAACTTCTTTGGGCAGTCATGCAAAATGTTCAAGTTGCATGTATAAGAAAAAGAAAATTAAGCTGGCATCAGGCTTCTACCCAGCAAATTCAATACCACAAATCAAGGGAGGAAAACCTACAAGATACTTGAGACAAGACAGTGTGAGTAAAGGAATTTATATACAGCCAAGGATTTTATATCCCTCAAAGTATGAGACAGTATTTCTCACTTCTAGTTCATGAAGCATAAAGGCTGCTGAGAGTTTTGAACATGTAATAAATCAGGGACTACTGTTTCCTTGAATCCTTCTTGAGAAAACTACCACTAGAGAGAAAACCCCAGCCAATCAAAATGGTGGGCAAAACTCTGGCAAAAGACTTGGCAGTTAAACTGAATATATTTAAGTGCAAAACTAAAACAAAAACAAAGGTGGGAAAGGGGGTCATAAATAATCTGACAAGGTAGGAATGTATGACTTAAAAAAAAGAAAGAAAGGGGAAAGAGGAGAGGTAAAATAAGCTCACTGCTTGCCTCTTCTCCACCTAATGGCAGTCAGAGTATACCAGGCAAAAGTAAGAAATCAAGAATAAAAGAATATGCATATTTCAAAATACAAAGATAAATGCTCAGCTTAGACCATCCTCTTGACTAAAATTGGGTAATATAGAAGAGAGTATGGCCAAAGAAAAATTATGTAAGCCAGTAAAATCATTGCTCATAGTCGTGAACTTATTGAATCTGTTTAAAGAAAGAAGGAACTAAAGCCACTATGTTAAGGTATATTTATAAACAAATACACATTTATATCTAGAATAAAAAATCTTAAACAGCAGAAAAATTACAAGTTTCAAAAGCAAAGAAAACAGACTATATAGTGTAAGACCTTTACATTATCTAAAAATAATAAGCACATATAATTCACACTGAATATATCTGCCATATCAACAAATGTAATAACCATAACTCGTCTTTTAAAGGAAATAATTTCCAAATTAGATCACATTTGAAAACTCAATTCTGTGCTGTATACAACAGACATACCCAAAACAAGTCATTCAAAATGAAAAAGAAAAGATGGGGAAAAAGTGTTCAAGAAAATGTAAACAGAATCAGGAGTTACGATATTAATTCCATGCAAAATGAAATTCAGGTAAAACAAGCACAAAGATGGGTGTTTTATAAGGATAATGGGTATAACCCACAATGACACTCACACAGTTCTTGATACACATACACAAAATAATATATAAGCAACTTCCTAAAACAAATTACAGGAGCTATAATAAGAAACAACAACTGGTAATTGGGAATTCTAATTCAGTGCTCTCAATCAGCAACAGATCATGATGTCCATTTCCCCTAAGTTAATTAATGAATTTAACACCATTCCTATATATATGCACCACAAATTGTTTTCTGGAATTACATAAGCTGATGGATTATGAAATTCTTATAGAAAAATAAACAAAGAAGGATAGCCAAGGAAATTCTGCAAGAAGAACAACAATGATGTGAGACTTGCCCCATCATATACTAAAATATGTAATGAAGTCCCCATAATTAAAATAGCACAGTTCTGGCATATGACTAGACAATGGCATAATTAGAAAGTCCAGAAATAGTTACAAAAACATAAAAGAATTAGTAAATATTAAGGTGGAACCTCAAATCAGTGGTGTTAATGTAGATTATTTAATTGAGGGTGTTGGGACAATGAAGTTGCCTTGGGAGAAGAATCTGGGGGGGCTGAGGAGGTAGAAAGATAAACTGTAATAGATCAAAGATTTAAACGTAATCAATAAAATCGTAGACACTAGACAAAAGGCTGAGGCAATTTTATTTATAACACTGGAATAGAGGAGGCCTTTTAATCATGATTCAAAAATCTAGAAGCCATAAAAAATTTGATAAATGTGATGCTAAAAATAAAAATAACTCTATATTTTAAAAAAAGCCAAGTGAAAGAAAGAAAGAAAAAAAAAACCTGGGATAAAATATCATTAACTAATACACCCAGGACTAATATCCTTAATGGATAAAAAAACTTCTCAAATCAAAAAGAAAATGACAACCCAATAGAAAAACAGGCAAATCACATAAACAGATAGCTCATAGGAAGAGAAATACTTAAACCTACAAAAAGATGCTGAATTTCATTCAGAATAAGAGAAATGCCAAAAAAAATTATCTTGAGATTACATAATTCACCCATCATTTTGGCAAATATACCAAAGTTCAACAACATTCTGTGAGGCCACTCATTCAGTGCAAAGTGGTACAATCACTATGGGGGAGAATGTGGCAATATCTCCCAAAATGACAGACTCCACAATCATATTCTGAAACTGTATCCTTCAGAGATTGCTGCATATATGCAAACTGATGGGTGTACAAGGTTTTCTATTGAAGCGTTCCAAGAGACTGGCAAAATCCTAAGTGTTTATGATGAGGACAGCCTAAATAAATTATGGCAAATTCATAAAAATGGAATACTCTGCATCTGTTAAAAAAAAATATGAGAAATTTCCCTACACCCTGATATGGAAAGATCTGTAAGATATAAGAAATGGAAAGAAGCAAGGTTCAGAACAGTACCTATAGAATGCATCTGGGTTGTTCTCCGTCTATCCCTAACCAGATTTAAAATTCACACTCCACGCTTCTCAGCCTTGTTCTGGGCCTTGAAAGCCTGACGCCTGAGAACCGCATCAACAGGGCCCCTTTACTGTCTCATTTTGGGTGGGTTTGACCAGTGGAGTCACAGACAGGGGTGAGAGAAGATGAAAAGAGTTCCTCCCCACTTCCTCTTCACTTGCCTACCAAACTTCCGACAGCTCACCATGACTGTGACTCCTGCCTGGAAAGCAAGCCTCTGAGCTCCAGCTCTCCCTTGCTGGAGAGCTGGTAACCCTTTCTAATCCCCTTGCTCCATCAGGTCTAGGGCCAATAACGGTTTCCCACTAGTCTCCAGGGGCATCAGCCTCCATTTTTCTCCGTTAACACTATCAACCTCTGTAAAAATTTGTCTGGTTAAATCTATTCAGTTGAACTATCTTAGTGGAATTTTGTTTCCTGCTGGGATTCTGGTTTACATGGTATACGATCTTTTACTTAAGAACGAAAAAAAAAAAGTTGATTAGTGGTGGCTTGAATTTACATAAAGAAATATTGGAAGGATACACAAGAAAGCAATCTAAGTGTGGACCTTCAAGAGGTCATGGAGAACAGAAGTAGGAGCAAGATTAATCACTAAAAACCTTTTGGTGGTCTCTTGCTCAACCATGAGAATGTATTATCTTCTTCAAGAACAAGTAAAAAGAAACAAAATGAGAAATATACAGAGGAGTATATAGGATGATAAAATAAATCAAGCTTGGATGATTTTTTTTAAATGAAGCTACTTCTATATATTTATACAAAGTAATCTCCCAAGATATAGTAAGGGGAAAAAGAAGGGTAGAAAATGTGTATTAAATACTTCTGTTTGTGCAAAAGGAAGGAAGGAAGGAAGGAAGGAAGGGAGGAAGGAAGGAAGGGAGGGAGTGAGGGAGGAAGGAAACAGGGTGAGAGAAAGAGGGAAGGAAGGGAGGAAAGGACTGAATATAAATGTAGGTGTGCACAGAATACCTTGTATGGTACACAGAAGACTTGTAATGTGAATCAGGAGTCTGGTGGATAGGCATGTGAGGAAGAATTATTTTTTACCTTATATTCTTTTGTACTTTTTGATATTTTTTACCAAAAGTGCATAAATAGTGTTTATTTTAGAAAAAGGAGAAAATATGGATAAATAAAATCACGAATAATCCTCACAATTTTTATTTTCCCTTTTTGCTCACCAAAATTTTTCCTTCTTTTGTAACGATAGTGAACAGGCTATGAATACAACCTCTGACAAGGCAATTTCACTTTTAGTAATTTATTGTAAGAAAAGAATTAAGGATGTGGGCAAAGACTTGTTTAAAAGATGTTCACAGCAGTATTTTTTATAATAGTGAAAAATTGATTTTAAAAAACCTACATGTCAAAACTAGGGTATTAGCTTTTATGAATTATGATTCATCCCAACAAAGGTATAGCCTAGCACTATTAAAAATAATGTTGCAGAAGATTAACGATAGCCCTGGAAATATGTCCATGCTCTACTATTTAATATAAAAGCAGGTTCACAAAATACAATTCAAGAATATTTGTTTATAAATTTTAAAAACTTAATTGAGTGTCTATTATTTGTTAGGCATCCTACCAGGTATTAGGGACACAACAGTCAATAATAAGACACAGTTATTTTGCCCCTCCTGGGGCTTTATTTTAGTCAAGGATGCAGGCAAGTAAATATGCAATAACTATATAGTGTAAGATTTGTTGAGGGGGCAGCAGAGATGTCAAGAAGTAAAACAAAACTAACTAAACCCAGATTACACGGGACAGAGGGTTCAGGGATTTAGTGGCTGGGAGGATGGGGACTGACACTTAAAGATGCTTCCCTTGAATAAAGTGATTATATCAGTCACCTCTTGCTGCCTAAGAAGCCATTACAAAATTCTGTGGCCTAAAATAACTGTGGTTTATTATCCTCTGAGTAGGCAATCTGGCAGTCTTTCTGCTGCTCTATCCTGGAATCACACACATGACTATGGTAATCCAACCTCCCTACTAGAATATCCAAGATGGCCTCACTGATGTGTCTGGCAAATGCTGTTGGCTATTGGCTGGGGTGGCCCAGTTCTCCACTTGGCCTCTCATCCTCCAGTAGCTTAGACCAGGCTTCACAGCAAGGTAGCATCAGTATTCCAAGAAGTTGAAAGCAGAAGTTACAAAGCCTCCAACTCTTATGCTCTGGAGTTCACATAACGTCACTACCTGCCACATTCTACTGGTCAAAGCAAGCCATAAGACCAGACAAGATTCACAGGGTTGGAACTATGGATGCCACCTCTTGATGGGAGGAATTGCAGCATTCCACTGCAGAAGAGTATGGACACAGGCTTGATTCACCATTACTGTAATAATCTTCCATAGCAATGTCCATGATAAGAAATGAAAGGTAGGAGGAAAGAGTTCTAGGCAGAGAGACCAGCCATCAAAGGGGAGAGAAAGCACAACACATTCAAGGAACAATCAGTTCAGTGGGGATTGAGCCTAGAACTGATGAGAGGAAAGGAAATCAGAAAGAAAAAATTATAAAGGAAGTTATTTCAAAAATGAGACAAGTAGGATGAATACAAGTTAACTTGCTTAAAACAAATAGTTTTTTAAATGGCAGAAGAAGAGTCTGTTGTCAGTGAGAATGAGAGGGACAACTCTGAAATTCAGAAGGAATCAGGAAAGGAATGGGGCACAGCAGTCAAGAATGTGTCACACTCTATCACACACTGCTGGGTGACCAAGATCAGGATAAGAATCCAAGGAGATGGTCTTTGGCTTCATCTATCAGATGGCCAGCTCAATAACCTGAACTATGTCTGACTTATATAACAAGAATGGAAACCTCTGAGTAGTAGAATTATGGACTTTTTATCTTCGCATTTTACTTTCTTGTATTTAACTTTTTTCTACCTTTGAACAATCACTCGTAATATTGTCACTGATTAAAAAGAAAGTCAGAAATATGTATATACACATTTTCATCATTAAGATTCTATAAAAATTTTATGTCATTGTAACTTAATTAGTGCTTAATCTTAGTGTTTAGAAGTAGACTGGCTCTATCAAAGAGCATGCAAACCTTACTTCCAGAAAAGTTCAGCCAATTTATACTCTTACATACCTATTGTTCCTGTCCTTCTTCAATACCGAAGCCTTAAAAAAAAGTCTTGGTTAACTTAATAGGCTAAAAATATATTAGATTGTTTTAACATTTCTATGTTTTGACCCTAATGAAGTTGAAGTTTTTCCATGTTTGTTGGCCATCTGTATTGCTTTTTTGGAAAAATCCCTATTTGTAACTTTTGCCCATTTCACTTTAAAACAATAGTGATAGAAAGTAATAGTTTATATATTAGCCCTATTTCATGGGAATAATGTGGCTGTTGAAACAGAAATCTCTTCAATCTATTTCGGGAAGCAGGGAACTTATAGCTAGAGAAAAGGATAATCTTATAGAACCCACAACCAGAAAGTAGAACAAGATCTCCCAAGAACCGGAAAGCTATCAGGCAGCTAGATATTCTCCCTCTCTCTGGGACTACTAGCCTCTTCTACTTCTCTCTACACAGCTCTTCCTTTCTGCTTTTCATAGACTAGTTCTCTTGATAAGACTTCATTTATATATTCATGGGGTTATACATTCATGAGCCTTGAGGTTGTACAGCACCAACTCTGAGCCCTATTCTCCAAGGAATTAAAGCATGAATGTTCCCTTGAGTGTATTATAACCAGCTACATACCTGCATCTCCACATTCAAATATGTGAGTCTGAGAACCTTACTCCTGGATTATCTTGCTTTGAGCTAGACGCACACTTCTTGTGAAATTAGACATGGCTGCGGAGTTTGGGGTGGCGGAGGGATGAAGGGCAGAAGAAGCTCAAATGGCCTCTGCCGATTTATTTCATTTTCAGAGAAGGAAATAGGGGCAGCCACACAAACCAGCTGATAAACATCCTATACACCCTATGGTTCTCGTACATGCTGCAAATATTTTTCCTAGTTCATTTGCATTCACATTCCAGTATTTTTGACAGTGGAAAACTTTAAGTTTTGATGTGGTCATGCCTACCAATCTTTTCTTTAGCGATCAAAATTCATAATTTTCACATATTTGGCTAGTTATACCATAACATTTGCTGGAAAATCCATTTGCTCCTCACTGATTTGAAGTGACAATTTTTTCATATGCAAATATTTGTATATATTTGCATCTTTATTCCATTTCATTTATTGATGTGACACTTCTATATTGAGCCATGCAAGTATTCCCAACTTATTATTCTTTGTCAATATTTTCTTAACTATTCTCAACCATTTTTTTTTTTCCAGATGAATTTCAAATCACCACTACGAGCAAGATAACTGTTTCATCTGGAAGTAACAACTGTTTTGACCCTGAAGAAAAATCTGACCATAGCCTACATAAGCCATGGTGCCACTACGCAAAAAAGTATGTGTCTTTAAACTCTAGAATCACAGTTATCAGGGAAGATGTTCATGCTTTAATAGGATTATAGTAAGTGAAACTGACCAAAGAAACAACAGGCTCTGTCTCTCAACTTCAACTCACGGTGTGGATGAGATAGCAGTATTCCACTTTTTATTCTCTCCCATTTTGCTGAGCACGTAGAGCTGAATTCACATAACTTAAATACTTGTTAAATAAGACTCCTCTGTGTTGGTTATTCTTTCACCTCGCCTTATGGCACTTGCTAAAATTTTCAGAATAACATTAAAGAATAGCACCTCTTGTGGGCATCCTTATAATATCTGCAGAGACAATTTTGAGGTGAATGAAATTATTTCTACGTTTGCAAAGTGAACCGGAGAAGAGCAATAGAGAGAAACAGTGAACTTAGAAAGCCAAATCGGATTCAGGTCTTAATATGTCACTAACAGTGTGATGTTTGGGAAGTCACTTAAACACTCTGGATAGTAGCCTCCATTGTGTCCCCCACCTGGGATGCCCTTCCCACCCACCAGTCTTTCTCATCACTGAAGACTTAACTGGGGAGTCCTCTCCTCCAGGAAGTCAACCTGGTCCCAACCGTATCAGGAGCTCCTCTTCTGTGCTCTACTAGCCTTCAAAGGTCAGTGACCTCAGCTCATGATTCTTTGTACCCTAGAACCCAGCATATTACACTCCTCTTTAAATATCATTTACTAATGCATTCATTTAACAAGGGAATTGCCCTTCATAACTTTTAAAGTCCCTTATGGTTCCCAAATTCCAAATCACAATATCATAGCAATAATTTAGGTTTCAGAACCAAAAATAGCCAGTCAAAACTTAGTGGTTTATTTTTGCTTTAAATACTCAGATAGTTTCCTCAGTTTTGCACATAATCTTTTATTTAGGGATATTCCTTAACCATAGGACATGAGAGAGAGAGGATATTAGCCTGATCAAAAGACAAGGGTTCTGATCCAAATTCCACTATTTCCCAGCTATATGACGACATTGGATGAATCACTTAACTCACCCTGATCAATTT
This sequence comes from Eubalaena glacialis, assembly GCF_028564815.1. NCBI lineage: Eukaryota > Metazoa > Chordata > Mammalia > Artiodactyla > Balaenidae > Eubalaena > Eubalaena glacialis. The sequence goes on along the minus strand of NC_083730.1, from coordinate 21,300,705 downwards.
CTGCATCTTTCAAATAAGTATGATCCTGGCCCTTCCTGCCCTATGGGCTTGTTGTGAGCGACAACTGAGAGAATACAGTGAAAGAACTTTCATAAGACTATAAAGTGCTCTTCAAATATAATGCAGTAATTAAAATGTTACATGAATTATTATCATTATTGTTATGTCTATTTCTCAAAAATGTGCTACTATACAGAAATAAAATATAACATCATTTATACTATTTTATTATAGCTACTTATTATACATATTTCGTATGTATAAGTAGTGAGTAGAAAGTCACCCTGTCCATGCTAAATCTCAGTTTCAACAAAGTTCTGACAGTCGCTTTAATACGACGTGGGCCAAGAAATAGCCTTTGTAAATTACTTTGAAAGAGAGACCAATTAGAATGCCATTTCTCATATTCATTCTACAGTAGCATTTTACCCTCAAAATACAAGATATGACTTTTCACTTGATGAGTTGTTTCTTTTTGAAACCTGTACAATATAACTAAGTCTTAGTTATGCACTTGAACAGAAAGAGCCAGAAAGAACAAATTCCCAAATCCTTTCTTTTTGTTTTTGCTTGAGACAACCAGCTTGGTTGCATGAAAGAAACAGGTGACCAGTTTATTGAGCAAGACAGATATGACAGGACAGAAAAGAAAAAAACACTTTCTTCTTTCTCACCATTGCCCTTCAGACAGGCTATGCCAGGTCTCCTTCCCAACTCTAACTTGTTGTGTTAGGGGCAGGGGAGGCAGCAATCGGTGAGCCTCTCTTTTTCCTTGTGTAGTTACCTCGCTTTTCTTTCTAACTCAGCTTCTGACCCCTCCAGATCATAAAGCCACGGCAGTAAATTTTGTTCTTGAAAAATACAGTCTTCAGCTAGTGTTGTGCTCTCTTAGCCTGGCAGATGTTGAAATCTGACTTTTTCTGATAGCCAAAGTTACCAGATAAAACACAGGACACCCAGTTAAAACTGAGCTTCAGAAAACCATTCACTGCTTATCTGCGCAGTTATCAAATTGAACCGCGCATTCTGTATCTATTTAGGTATTTTCATTTGTTATTAACACTATCTATTGACACTACAGTGGTAGGGCCCTCCTAGGGGTTCCTCTAAGGCACTCTTCATGCCTCAGTTGCTGGAAGTTTCTCGCCCAGCAATTCCTGGGTGGTTGCATCTGTATTCCTGCTAGTCTCTTACTCTTCCCAGAGACCTTCCAAATCTGTTCTGCTGTGGTCTGCTCGCCCCAACAGGAGGGTCTCATGGGTAAGACCTAGGCCATCTCTCTGCACCTGTGGCCCCATCTGGCCCAGTGAGGCCCGTACGCAGGGGGTCCACTCCCAAGGCAGTGCGTGTTCCTTGTCCTGCTGCCATAACAGTCAACCCCTTTTGGTCCAAGGTCAATGGGACACATATAAAGTTCTCCAAGTGATCTCCTGGAAGCCCATTTTCCTGGCACCTTCCACCTCATATTCTGAGACAATCACTTCAACACACACACAAATAGCACACACACCACACAGACACACACACACACACACACACACACACAGATACATCTTCAACCCTGGTTCAAAAAAATAGAAATGATGACTAAACTAACCCATTAAAAACTCACACATACCCACTTGTGAATAATCAAAACTTAAATAATCCTTGTTTGCAAAGCTACATTTTTCTTCAAGTGGTTATGCAGAAACACAGAATGAAAGAATTGACAAGCCAGGTTTTTATTCCAATTTATTTAATGAGCTAAAAAAAAAAAATCTCCGAATGTAAATTAGCAAATTAGCAAGATGTCTGATTAAACTGGACCAGTGACAGCATTTAGCTGGCATGTGGGCCCACCCAGCTTGCTTAGATGCATTTTCTTGGCAGGAGCTTTGGGAGAGTTTGGGATGTTGACAGAATTTGTGTACTGCAAAATGTCTGTGCATCTATTCTGAACAGTCACACTTTTGTAACTGCAGAGAAGTGAGGCTGTGAGATATGGCTATCTTTAATTCCAGCCTACATGCTTCATGAAAGGCAACTCTATACAAAGAACTGGAAAGCATAATCACAAACCTGAAATCTAATCAGAAAGAGAAAATTCAAAACATTATTTCTGCTTCAAGCCTATATAGGGTGCAGTGCGGAAGGTGTTTCCTTTATTTTTTCCCCCATTTTCATAACAATGTCCAGAGATGCTTTAAAATAATAGAAGTGCTTATGGAAATCTTTGTGCCTGTTGCCAAGAAACTAGAACGTCAGCCTACTGGGCTGTAAAATATCACAGAGGTTGGCCTTTCGAATCCCAAGGAATCATGCCCTCTTCATCCTCAGCTTATTTTCCTTCCTGGTGCCCACATCTGCCCTTTTGATGGCAGTATCCCACCCACCCTCCACACCCCTTCTAAGTACCCAGGGCTTGGGAACCCGGGAACTCTTAGCCTGCATCACCAAACCTCCCCAAACCTAACAAAACTTACACCTTCAATGTCTCATTAATCCAAGAATGCCTAGCTCTTCTAATAAGCTAAACTCAACCAAGGTGAATGACCAGTCATATCTTGTTTTACTCTCACTAAGAATATTCATAAAGAATATTCATAAATCCTTCAAGCCCTTCATATCTTTAAAACTTTGGGGCAGGGGGATTCACTTTTACCTCTTAAGTCACTCATGACTCCTGACCATCACCTCTGTTCACACTCATGGCCAAGTGTTTCTAGAGCCACATCTCAGGAACCACCCATGGTATGGTGTATGCCCACATTCATCCATTCGTTAATTTAAAAGAAAACCAGGTTTAGTTTTGTTGAAAGATAAACTGTGGCACATTGAAATTTTCCAGAGATCCTTCGCACATACGTTGATTTAAATCAGACAGCGTCCATCTAAAAATGGTTAGGTATGCTCCACAAACAGGAGCTGGGGAGAGGGGTTTTATAGAGAAGACGCAGAAGCAAAGCAAGTAAATTATTTGATTGGCTTCGGCTTAAGCAGTTGCCTCATTTTGCAAAGGCTGGTTGGCTGTTTGTGGCTGGTTGTCCTTAAGTTTCATTTTCTCGGATACGAGTGCATTGACTGACTTCAGGCTTTGGTTTGCTCACATAGACGACCAAGGCATTGGAGCCACCTCAGTCTAATGGCCTCCTTGTTTAATTACATTAACAGTTTCAGCAAATATTTTTTTCTTTTAATAAACAATTAGTTGCAGTTAAATGAATCGAGAGCTTCCTTTTTTAAAGCAAACATGAACCTAGTCTTGAGAAACAAGCTAGATTTTAGGTACAAGTATGATATGTAGTTGGAGGTGGGAGGCAATGCTCATGGCTGCTACCATCCCATCATCAATATTGTCAGGTGTTTGTCCCTGAATGGTACATCCTGGTCTGTCTGATTTTGGTTCAGTGCAGATCCTGCCCTCAGAAATGATTTTTTTCTCCCTTCATCAGAAACAGTCCTGTCTGCTGAACAGATGGGAAAGATAGTAACTGTGATATCAAGGCATATGGTTTCGAGAACAGATAGGAGTAGTCATTCCAAACATTAGTAAAGTTTCTTTCAGGTTTTCATGGAAGTGACACACACGAACGTCAATAGGCAAAAATAACATAACATTTTCAATCATCTCAAAATCTACTTGGCAAAAATCAAAAGGATAAATTGGTTGGCTTGTGTTCCTAAAGTACTGTGAATTTCATAGGGTAAAAAAATTAGGTTGGGCCTAATAGAAACCAGATTCTTCGTTCAGTCATTCAACAAATATATACTGAGCACTGAATTTATGCCAAACTGCTGGATTTGTGGGATAAAATGGTGAACAAGTCAGTCTTTGTTCCAGAGGAGCTACTGGTCTAATGAAGGGAGATTATCTTAATAAATGAACTGAGAATTACAATGCAGTGTGGTAAGTGCCAAGATAAAGGACAGCAGGCGATGCCCTGGGAAGCTACAGAAGGAGCACTCATCCCAATCTGGGGCGGACTGTCCGGGAAGACGACAGAGAAGTGGTATCAAAGCTGAAAACTGAACATGTAGCAACTGCCCAGACAAAGAGCAAGTATTGTGGGAGGGGGTAAAGAGGAGAACGCTTCATACATGTCAAAGATGTGGAGGTGACAAGGCGACAGAGACAGTGACATTGAGTTTAAAATAGGCTGCCAGAACAGAACCTTGGATAAAAAGAATGGAATAAACTCTATAACTGGAACTTGTTAACCAAACATCTACTCATCAGAACTCAGCATAACCTCAGGTCCTGGTCTAAACTGAAAAGAATGAGTCAGAACAAATCACCTCTGAATTACATATCTCATTCTATAAATCTATTTGCAGCACAAAAACACAATTTGAGATACTTAAAGTAGTTATATATTTATATATAATATATATATTTATATATATTATATATACCATACATAGATGCATAGAGAGAGAGACGTATGGAAATGTGAACTATGAAATATATAGGGGATCATATATATATATGTGTGTGTGTATATATATATGGCATCTAAATTATATAACCAAAATGTTTCATACCTGAAAGCGTTTTTTTAATCCTGCAGAACATTGAAAATTGTTGCTTTCCAAAGAAAATACCCCTGAGAGGAACTGAGCACACACCAGCAGTCAAGCTGTTAATCTGACTGAGTGATTTCAGGATCACTTTTTCAAAGATACTGAATGAAAGGTGAAGACAGTACAAAGGCAGAAAATAGGCAGTCCTACTAAGACTGTGCAAACATCCTTGGAGAATGTTATCCATGCACTTGTAAATTTCATAGATGCCTTGCAAACTCCTAGCTGATATTTTCCTAGTATGAGCCCCTAACAGAGCTACAGCAGGTTTATCATAACTTGGAATGCGCCAGCTTTCATCCCAAGGGAATTGTGAGATTCAGGTGGTTCGGGTAAAGTAAGTACAATCAAAATCTTGTTCTAACCACTTGTGGCTGAACAGAAAATAATAATTTTTTATTTTTAATGAGCATTTGAGGCAAAGCCAGTAGCTGAGAATATGGCTGAAATGGGTTTCATCTAATATGCTTTAATTGATTATTTTTATAAAGCATCCCTGAGTTACTGAATATGGTACAGGTATAGAAATTTAATGAAACCAAAATTAAGCACTCTAGAAGCAAGATAAAGTGTTTCATGCTGTCTGTAAGAAGCCTGCCCAATGCTTTTTCTCTTTACTGCATCAAAGCACAGCAGCATTTCCCGTGTCCTCCCCCCTGGGCTGTTGTCAGGTAAGTACTGATGATGAAACGAAAGGATAATAGTGTACACACACACACACACATTGTTGAGAAAGAGGAAAGGAGTAAAGTCTATTCATAAATCCAAGTTTGAGAACACTTACTAAAAATTCAGAAGTAAATAAATTAGTGAATTGTTTTACTATATTCTAAATATTTTTCATACAAATGATGAACACAAAGGGGAGAGCAGAGTTGGGGACTAACAATCTATCAGTGTGGTAGATTTGATACTGTCTATAATTATTCACTTGCTCTCCTTATAGGAATATACCCAGTGTGGGTTTTCCCTTAAATTTATTCTGACTTAAATAAAAAGATCAGGCCCCAATTAAAAGGAGCCACTTAGAAATCAACTTGGAAGTCAAGATCATTTTAGAAAAACAACTGAAATTGCAAAGAGATACAAATGTCTTTTCTCCAAGAAGACAAATAGAGAAAGAAAACCTGTCACTTGATATCCTAAATTCTGGAGCAAGTGACCCAGAGCAAAGGAGCTTAGGAGCTGAAAGACATCTCCAGTCCAGAGGAGAGTGGTTATGCATAGTGTATTGGCTACAGTTGACCTCTACAATAACGAAGTGTTTACTTAGAGATTACATTCACCATAAAAAGTATTAATACCACCATCCCTCCATATCAGAACAGATATAACTAGTTCCTTTTTTTCTTTGATGAGCCTGGACATAGCCTCCTGTTGCCCCTCTTAGTCCAGCAGAATTAGTACTAAAGATGAACCTTATTTGGCATCCCTACTCTAAAACTTAAAGAGGAGATTTTAATTTGTCTTTTATGTCTAATTGTTGTATTGCTTCAATTTTGCTTGAAAGAGAATAACTTTTGTAGCTATTGATGAAAATTTTACAATACGGATAGTGAATGCTTAGCACATATATATTTACTCTTTTAATGGAGAGTTCCTGTTTTCCAGAAAAGCAACATAAGAATTGGATTGTTCTTTCTTTGTTCTGTTTTGGTTTTAATAAACTTCATTTTTTAGAGCTGTTTTAGATTCTCAGCAAAGTTGAGCTGAAAGTATAGAAAGTTTTCATATACCCTCATGCACATACACACAACCTCCCCTACCATGGACATCCCGCATGTCCTGCATGGACATACCACAGGGGTACATTTGTTAAAAATGATGAATATACATTGACACATCATTATCAAAGTCCACAGTTTAGATTAGGGTTCACTCTTGGTGTTGTACATCCTATGGGTTTTGACAAATGTATAACAAGATATCATTATGGTAACATACACAGTAGTTTCATTGCCTTAAAAAATCTCTGTGCTAAGTCTATTCATCCTTCCCTCTCCCCTAACTTCTGTCAACTACTAGTCTTTTCACTATCTCCATAATTTTTTTAAATGTCATATAGATGAAATCATAGAGTACGTAGCCTTATCAGTTGGCTTCTTTCACTTAATAATATTCATTTAAGTCTCCCCCATGTTTTTCATGGCTTGAGAGCTCATTTACTTTTAGTGCTGGATAATATTCCATTGTCTGGATGTACCAGATTATTTATCCATTTACCTACTGAAGGACATCTTGGTTGCTTCCAAGTTGTGGCAATTGTGAATAAAGTTACAATAAGCATCCAAGTGCAGTTGTTTATGTAAACATAAGTTTTCAATTCATTTGAGTAAATATCAAGGAGCATGATTGCTGGATCATATGGTAAGAGGATGTTTAGTTTTGTAAGAAACTGCTAAACTGTCTTCCAGCGTGGCTGTACCATTTTATATTCTCACCAACAATGAATTAGAGTTCCTGCTGCTGCTGTCCTCACAAACATTTGGTGTTGTCAGTGTTTTGGATTTTGGCCATTCTAATAGGTGCATTGTGGTCTCTCACTGTTGTTTTTATTTGCATTTCCATATGACATATGATGTGGAACAGCTTTTCATATGCTTAATTGCCATCTATTTATCTTCTTTAGTAAGGTTTCTGTTCAGGGTGTTTGCCCATTTTTTAATCAGGTTGTCTGTTTTCTTATTTTTGCATGTTAAGAGTTCTTTGTTTATTTTGGGTAACAGTCTATTATCAGACATGTCTTTTGCGATATTTTCTTCCAGTCTGTGGCTTGTCTTCTCAGTCTTCTAACTTTGTCTTTCACAGTGCAGAAGTTTTTAATTTTAATAAAGTTAAGCTTACAAATTATTCCTTTCATGAATCGTGCCTTTGGTGTTGTACTTAAAAAGTCATCACCATACCCAAGGTCAGCTACATTTTCTCTTACGTTATCTTCCAGGAAATTTATAGTTTTGCATTTTACATTTAGGTCTATGATCCATTTTGAGTTCATTTTAGTGAAGGGTGTAAAGATTATCTAGATCATTTGTTTTCATGTGCATGACCAGTTGTTCCAGTACCATTTGTTGAAAAGACTATCTTTGCTCCACTGCCCTGCTTTTGTTCCTTTGTCAAAGATCAGTTGACTATATTTATGTGGGTCTATTTCTGGACTCTCTGTTCTGTCCCATTGATCTACTTGTCTGTTCTTTCACCAATACCACACTGTCTTAATTAATGTAGCTTTATAGTAAGTCTTGACATGGGTAGTGTCAGTCCTCTGACACCATAAGGACCTAATAAAGCTCCTGGAGGTGAAACTCACAGAAGTGTGGGCCCCGCCATTACTGAGTCCCCCTGGAATTTTTAACTCTTGAAAGTGTCCACACTGATCCCCTGTTATTTGTCAGTTACATTTCAGGTTTTCCTACCCCAGCACTGGTTCCTGCAGGGATTTCTATTCTGGTAAGTTGTGACTCTCTGTATTCACCTGTCAGTCTCTCCAATTTGGGAAGCAGCAGTTTAGCCCATGATGTCAGTTCTCTGACAGATCTGAGAAGAGCTGTTGAATTTTCAAGTTTGTTCAGCTTTTTCCTTGTTGTTAGGACAGAGTGACAACTTCTAAGCTTTTTACATGTCAGACCAGAAACTGGAAGTCTGCTGTTATATTTAATCTCAATTCTTAGTGATCTAAGCCAGGGATTGTGGAATTAAAGAGGTGAAACTGCTTGGAGCAGATCCAAATGGGCAGCTACCATAAATACAAAATTATAACTGACAAAAAGTAACCAATTTCCAGAAGTTGCCTTAAAATTCTAAACCTATTTCAGCGGCAACAAACTTTACAGTAAACTTTTCCTAAGTTTGTGGATCCTTCTCTTCTCTGCCCAACTCCTGCTTTCTCTGTCACAACTACTTTGTTGGATACTTTTCCCTGAATCACCCTTTTTCTCATAGCCCTGACACCACAATGAACAATGCTGTCAGAAGTGATGTGTAGTTTATTTACAAAGTAGACAAATATCCAAGTACTACTGGGTTCTAGAAGTGTAGATCCCTTTGTGACTGCTGAGACCCCAATTACAGATTCAGTGAGGTCTTTCCTAATCCCTTCTAGTTTAGATTTGAAGAGGTGGCTAAGAACAAACACAAACTCGGGATCAAGACTGAGTCCAAATCCCAGCTCCACACTTACCAGCAATTGGGCCAAATTCTTTAGTCTCTTTACATCTCAGCTACTTGGGAATGATAATGATATTACATGTGCCATAGGCCTTGTGGAAATTACATGAGTTAAGATATATACAGCTCCTAGAACAGTGCCTGGCACATAGAATTACATAGTGTTAACTCTGGTGAGACCTTTCTAATAACCCGCACCACAGTCATGGGACTCTAGAACAGAGAAAAAGTTGCAGTAATGCCTGAGATATTGATCCTTCACCCCTTAGGGTGGCCAGAAGAGACCCAGACCAATCACCTCTGGCCAGATATGCCATTCAAATAATTCTAAATTTCTCTGTATGTCAGGATATGAAAGGGGATTGGGAAGCACTACATTTTTTTGTTTCCCATAAGGATAGTGTACATTATTATAGACCCATAATATCTTTTCCATTCTATTTCATTTTACTGAAAAGAAAATATCCTGGAATCTAAAAAAAAAAAAAAGGTTATGAAGAACCTAGGGGCAAGACGGGAATAAAGACGCAGACCTACTAGAGAATGGACTTAAGGACACGGGGAGGGGGAAGAGTAAGCTGGGACAAAGTTAGAGAGTGGTAGTGTATATATGGACATATATACACTACCAAATGTAAAACAGATTGCTAGTGGGAAGCAGTCGCACAGCACAGGGAGATCAGCTCGGTGCTTTGTGACCAACTAGAAGGGTGGGATAGGGAGGGTGGGAGGGAGGGAGACACAAGAGGGAAGAGATATGGGGATATATGTATATGTATAACTGATTCACTTTGTTATAAAGCAGAAACTAACACACCATTGTAAAGCAATTATACTTCAATAAAAATGTTAAAAAAAAAAAAAAGAAAATATCCTGGGAAATAGCCTCTGACCTTTTTCATTTTAACACACCATTACAAGAGAGCCTGTGCTGATTACCCAACCATGGCTTTAAAAAGCTGAATAATTTTACACTGAACTATTTATGTTACTTCCTTAGGGCTTGGATTTCTGCATGGGAATGGCACCGAAATTAATCATGGATCATTCTGACCAGACCCTGGAGCATTTATATTTATTCCAAAAAATTCTTCTTCTGTCTGCCCCCTAAAGTGGCATGTACCTGGCAAATGCTGCTATGAATCAATTGGAAAGAATGAGCATAGACGCGGCCAAGAACCAGGGGATACACACTTTGGATGTTTCAGGTTGAAAGTTGACTTCCTAGGCCCTGTGTAAAGTTCAAAAGCCCTGGTTAAGTGTCCTGCTCTGGTGGAATTGCCCATCATCTCCCCTCAGAATAACCATGGCACCCCATTAATGACAGCATAGATGCACCATGCTGCTTTCATGTTGCTTAGCAATTTTCCTTAAGGTTGCAGTTTTATAAATACACAGGGGGACCCTAGCAGGTTGAAGTTTTTGAGTAATTCAGCCCTAATATCTCTGAGAAGGAAACAAAGTTTCATCTTTTTCCAACTTGGGGTTGTTTTTATAACAAATGTAAATATTACACACACCTGTGTGCATACACAGTATCACTGGGACTTTGTAGTTCTATAAATTATTTTTTTTCAGATTGTTTTCTAGTTTATGAGCAACTACATCAGATTGTAATGAAATCTTTTCTACTTGTAAATAGCCTGAGAATTGCTCAATACTGTCATGTTGTTTAATAATCGTTACTGTCATTTTGAAAAAGTGAAGGAAAGAAGACATTCCATGAAGGGGAACAATGGAGAGAAAGGAATGTGTCAGGAAGAAATTTTCCTCTACCCTTCTAGGTTCTTCTGGCTGGTCTAAGAGTTAAATTGACATGAGACAGATTAATAGAAGAAAATGAAACAAAAGTTTAATCACATGTACACGTGGGAGAGACCCAGTAAAACTGAATAACTCACCAAAATGGCCAAAACCCTCACCTTAAATACCATCTTCTGCTAAAGACAGCAGACGATGTTGAGGGTAGTGGCCTGGGACTTCAAAGAAGAGGAAGGCAATTTAGAAGGGGATGGAAAAGCAGATGATTGGTAAACAAATGTTTGCTGGGTCAGGCAGAGACAAAGAAAGGAATTTTAACAAACAGACTTTGCTAGGTCCCTCCCTGTCTACACACCTAGTTCATAACTATAGTTATCTCTGGCGATAACTCCCTTCCTGGAACAGTCCCTCTATCTACATTCTTTTAGGCAGCTAGGGGAAAGGTCAAAGTTTCTTCCTGAGTCTTTTGGGCCTTGATTCTTTTCAGCTTGAAAGAATCTACATGCCAAAGAGACATATTGGGGTGGCAAATTTTGCTCCCCTACAAGTGATTTCTAAATTTTGTTGTTGCTATTGTTATAGGAAGAATGCATTGAAAAGTTGCAGAGCTACTTGGTAAACACAAAACACATTCCAGATTTTTAAAATAGAAAGTATTATATAAGGTAGAAAACGCAAAGCCAGTTCAACCTAACTCCACTTTAAATGCTTTTAGCCCTGCTTTGGTACCAATTTTTTGCCCTCTTTCAGGATCTCCATTTCCTCATCTGTAACATTAGGACATGCATTAAATGGGATTTACATTACAGCTAGAAAGATAAGAATAAAGTCTTCCTGATTTTAAGATGTTTGTGTCTAAACACATTAGGAGATTGACTAACATATCCATCACAAAGGGAAACTTCAAGGAAACATTTTCGTCTCCTTTTAAGACTTTGTCTACATAATGATCCCAAAGTAGATCAAAACCTTTTAAAGGATAAAGTCTATTTTGGAGCTTGTATTAGAAGTGGAAATATTTTATCTCAGGCTTGGCCTGGTCCATAAACTTCAATATTTTGCAATCATATTAGCAGAATGTTTTGTCCACAGGTTATGTTCCCTTTGGCTTGTAGCTTGTACAGTGTCTGTTGAGTGTCTAAGACCAACAAATAGAGCCAGCAAGTGAAAACTATCAGCTAACTTCCCCTGCACTTTTTACTAAGGAGAATTAGTGAGCACATAAAACCTAAATTCCTTCATAAAGTTTTTTATTCATCTTTTCCTTCATGAAGTTTGTTTTCTGGTCTTCAAAATAAAGACCTTAAATTAGATAAAGCCTGGAGTCCTTTATTCCTTAAATTATCTGCTGATTGTAAGATTCTAGATCTTTAGAAGACATTTGAAAAAATTCACAAGTACTCTTGCTCTTTCAGAAGCCAACTGAACCAACAACATTCTCATCTCAGAAACTTGTGTATGTCATATGGAAAAACATCAAATCTATAATGGCTTCCAGTAATGACTGACCAGGTGATTAGGACCAACTATCCCACTGACATAGGAAAACAAAGAAACAAAAGCCCCTTGTGCATTATTGGTGCAGCTAAATATGGAAAACAGTAGGCAGTTCCTCAAAGTACTAAACATGGAATTACTATATTATCCAGCAATTCTACTTCTGGGCATATTCAAGAGAACTGGAAGCAGGGTCTTGAAGAGACAGTTGGACACCTGTGATATAATAGGAAATACATATTTACTCTGTTTCTGGTTTCTGGCACAGAGCTTCTAAAACCCTGGGGAATTTCGTAAGCCATAAAGTCTCTTTTGTATACTAATGAGATGACCAAAGTCAGAAGGCCCCTAAGTAGTTTCAAGATGGGGACCAGAAAGACCAAGCCCTGATTAGAAGGTGGGAGCTTTCAGCTCTATCCTCTCCCCACCTCCAGGGAGGGGGAAGGGGCTGGAAATTGAGTTCAATCACCAATGGCCAATGATTTAACCAACCATGCCTACATAATGAAACGTCCATAAAAACCCTTAAACAGAGGGGCTCGGGGAGTTTCCAAACACACTGAGATACTGGGATGGTGGCATGGAAGCTCTGCTCCACTCCCCCTGGACCCTTATACCTTGCCCTATTCACCTCTTCTATTTGGCTGTTCCTGAGTTGTATCCTCTATAATATACTGGTAAATGTAAGTAAAGTGATTTTCTGGGTTCTATAAGTCATTCTAGCAAAGTATTGAACCTGAGGAGGGGGTTATGGGAAACCCTGAGCTCGTTTTTGGACAAGCAAAATGTGGGTAGCCTGGGCACCCTGCTTAGGCTGGCATCTGAAGTGGAACGTTCTTGTGAAACTGAACTGCTTAACTCATGGAATCTGCACTAATTCTGAGTAGTTAGTGTCAGAACTGAATTAAATTGTTGGATACCCAATTGGTGTCAGAGAATCAGACAGAGAATTGGTGTTGGAAAGACACCATGCATTTGATGTCAGGGAAATAAAGCCAACAGCCATGTTTATAGCAACACTATTCACAAAAGCCAAAAGGTAGAAACAACCCACATGCCCATCAACAGATGAGTGGATGAACAAAATGTGGTATATACATACAGTGGAATGTTATTCAATTGTACAAAGAAAGGAAATTCTGACTTACGCTGTACATGGATGAACCTTGAGGACATTTTGCTAAGTCAAAGAAAACAGTCACAAAAAGACAAATAGTACATGATTCCACTTATATGAGGTACCTAGAGTAGTCAAATTCATAGGGACAGAAAGGAGAATGGTGGTTAACAGGGAAAGGGGAAATGGGAGTTCTAGTTTAACCATTACAGAGTTTCAGTTTTGCAAGGTGAAAAGAGTTCTGGAAATTGGCTGTACAACAATGTGAATGCACTTACACTATTGAACTGCACCCTTAAAAATGATTGAGATGATAAATGTAAGCTGGTTGACTGACCCTAAGGATGAATGAGGAGGTCAGAATTTAACTCTGCCAAGGTATAAATCCTAACACAAAATCCCTCAAAGGCTCCACTCTGAAATGGAGTTATGGATTTAGAAAATTCCAGGGGTCATCTAGGTGACCCAGAGGAACCCAAGCCTTGTTCATAGAAAAGGAGCACCCTCAGATACCTCGAAGAAGCGATGAAAAATCCTCTCTTGAGAAAGCCGGTATCCCTCTTGGTATCACATTATTTATATTTGTAACTTCTCAAATGTATGTCCAGGAAATAATCAAAGAACTACTCCCCTCTGGACAAAACAACATAAGCCATAATCAACAGAAAAAAGAGACAAAAGAAATTGCCCACTGGGAATCCAGTGGACAATTAGAATCATTAGATTTAAACTGTAAACAACACTATACTAGTTATGCTCATAACTAATAAAAGCAAAACATTAAAATGCCATGAAGGAATTGGAAGCTATACAAGTAACATTTCAGAGCTACAGAAGAGTCGGTCTGAATTTACAAAATAGAAAGAATCAATAGACAAAATTAACAATTCACTGGATGGGCTTAGCATCAGATTAAACACAAGAAAAGAGAAAACTAGTGAACTTTAAGATAGGTCAAAGGAGACTATCCATTCCGTTATTTCAGGAAAGCAACAATAACAAAAAACAGTAAAATCATAATGCAAGGTAGAAACAGTCAATATAATGAGAAGATATATCAATGTTTAATTGGAGTCCTAGAAGGAGAGGCAAGAAGGGGGTAATATATGAAGAAATAATGACTGAGAATTCCCCAAACTGATAAACTATATCAATCCAGTGATTCAAGAACCCAACAAACCTCCTGCCTATGCAATGAAACTACAGAAAAAACACATAATCAAACTATCAAAAACTAAATATAAAGAAACATATTAAAAGCAGCAAGGGAAAAACAACAAATAACACACAAGGGAATCCCCATAAGGTTAACAGCTGATATTTCAGCAGAAACTCTGCAAGCCAGAAGGGAGTGGCAGGATATACTTAAAGTGATGAAGGAGAAAAACCTACAACCAAGATCACTCTACCCAGCAAGGATCTCATTCAGATTTGATGGAGAAATTAAAACCTTTACAGACAAGCAAAAACAGAGAGTTCAGCACCACCAAACCAGCTTTACAGCAAATGCTAAAGGAACTTCTCTAGGCAAGAAACACAAGAGAAGGAAAACACCTACAATAACAAACCCAAAACATTTAAGAAAATGGGAATAGGAACATACATATCGATAATTACCTTAAATGTAAATGGATTAAATGCTCCCACCAAAAGACACAGACTGGCTGAATGGATACAAAAACAAGACCCATATATATGCTGTCTACAAGAGACCCACTTCAGACCTAGAGACACATACAGACTGAAAGTGAGGGGATGGAAAAAGATATTCCATGCAAATGGAAATCAAAAGAAAGCTGGACTAGCAATTCTCATATCAGACAAAATAGACTTTAAAATAACGACTATTACAAGAGACAAAGAAGGACACTATATAATGATCAAGGGATCGATCCAAGAGGAAGGTATAACAATTGTAAATATTTATGCACCCAACAAAGGAGCACCTCAATACATAAGGCAAATACTAACAGCCATAAAAGGGGAAATCGACAGTAACACAATCATAGTAGGGGACTTTAACACCCCACTTTCACCAATGCACAGATCATCCAAAATGAAAATAAATAAGGAAACACAAGCTTTAAATGATACATTAAACAAGATGGACTTAATTGATATTTATAGGACATTCCACCCAAAAACAACAGAATACACATTTTTCTCAAGTGCTCATGGAACATTCTCCAGGATAGATCATATCTTGGGTCACAAATCAAGCCTTGGTAAATTTAAAAAAATTGAAATTGTATCAAGTATCTTTTCCGACCACAACGCTATGAGACTAGATATAAATTACAGGAAAAGATCTGTAAAAAATACAAACACATGGAGGCTACACAATACACTACTTAATAATGAAGTGATCACTGAAGAAATCAAAGGGGAAATAAAAAAATACCTAGAAACAAATGACAATGGAGACACGACGACCCAAAACCTATGGGATGCAGCAAAAGCAGTTCTAAGAGGGAAGTTTATAGCAATACAAGCCTACCTCAAAAAACAGGAAACATCTCGAATAAACAACCTAACCTTGCACCTAAAGCAATTAGAGAAAGATGAACAAAAAAACCCCAAAGCTAGCAGAAGGAAAGAAATCATAAAGATCAGATCATAAATAAATGAAAAAGAAATGAAGGAAACAATAGCAAAAATCAATGAAACTAAAAGCTGGTTCTTTGAGAAGATAAACAAAATTGATAAACCATTAGCCAGACTCATCAAGAGAAAAAGGGAGAAGACTCAAATCAATAGAATTAGAAATGAAAAAGGAGAAGTAACCACTGACACTGCAGAAATACAAAGGATCATGAGAGATTACTACAAGCAACTCTATGCCAATAAAATGAACAACCTGGAAGAAATGGACAGATTCTTAGAAAAGCACAACCTGCCGAGACTGAACCAGGAAGAAATAGAAAATATGAACAGACCAATCACAAGCACTGAAATTGAAACTGTGATTAAAAATCTTCCAACACACAAAAGCCCAGGACCAGATGGCTTCACAGGCGAATTCTATCAAACATTTAGAGAAGAGCTAACACCTATCCTTCTCAAACTCTTCCAAAATATTGCAGAGGGAGGAACACTCCCCAACTCATTCTACGAGGCCACCATCACCCTGATACCAAAACCAGACAAAGATGTCACAAAGAAAGAAAACTACAGGCCAATATCACTGATGAACATAGATGCAAAACTCCTCAACAAAATACTAGCAAACAGAATCCAAAACCACATTAAAAGGATCATACACCATGATCAAGTGGGGTTTATCCCAGGAATGCAAGGATTCTTCAATATATGCAAATCAATCAACGTGATACACCATATTAACAAACTGAAGGAGAAAAACCATATGATCATCTCAATAGATGCAGAGAAAGCTTTCGACAAAATTCAACACCCATTTATGATAAAAGCCCTGCAGAAAGTAGGCATAGAGGGAACTTTCCTCAACATAATAAAGGCCATATATGACAAACCCACAGCCAACATCATTCTCAATGGTGAAAAACTGAAACCATTTCCACTAAGATCAGGAACAAGACAAGGTTGCCCACTCTCACCACTATTATTCAACATAGTTTTGGAAGTGTTAGCCACAGCAATCAGAGAAGAAAAAGAAATAAAAGGAATCCAAATCGGAAAAGAAGAAGTAAAGCTGTCACTGATTGCAGATGACATGATACTATACATAGAGAATCCTAAAGATGCTACCAGAAAACTACTAGAGCTAATCAATGAATTTGGTAAAGTAGCAGGATACAAAATTAATGCACAGAAATCTCTTGCATTCCTGTATACTAATGATGAAAAATCTGAAAGTGAAATTAAGAAAACACTCCCGTTTACCATTGCAACAAAAAGAATAAAATATCTAGGAATACACCTACCTAAGGAGACAAAAGACCTGTATGCAGAAAATTATAGGACACTGATGAAAGAAATTAAAGATGATACAAATAGATGGAGAGATATGCCATGTTCTTGGATTGGAAGAATCAACATTGTGAAAATGACTCTACTACCCAAAGCAATCTACAGATTCAATGCAATCCCTATCAAACTACCACCAGCATTTTTCACAGAACTAGAACAAAAAATTTCACAATTTGTATGGAAACACAAAAGACCCCGAATAGCCAAAGCAATCTTGAGAACGAAAAATGGAGCTGGAGGAATCAGACTCCCTGACTTCAGACTATATTACAAAGCTACAGTAATCAAGACAGTTTGGTACTGGCACAAAAACAGAAATATAGATCAATGGAACAGGATAGAAAGCCCAGAGATAAGCCCACGCACATATGGTCACCTTATCTTTGATAAAGGAGGCAAGCATATACAGTGGAGAAAAGACAGCCTCTTCAATAAGTGGTGCTGGGAAAATTGGACAGGTACATGTAAAAGTATGAAATTAGAACACTCCCTGACACCATACACAAAAATAAACTCAAAATGGATTAAAGACCTAAGTGTAAGGCCAGACACTATCAAACTCTTAGAGGAAAACATAGGCAGAACACTCTATGACATAAATCACAGCAAGATCCTTTTTGACCAAGCTCCTAGAGAAATGGAAATAAAAACACAAATAAACAAATGGGACCTAATGAAACTTAAAAGCTTTTGCACAGCAAAGGAAACCATAAACAAGACCAAAAGACAACCCTCAGAATGGGAGAAAATATTTGCAAATGAAGCAACTGACAAAGGATTAATCTCCAAGATTTACAAGCAGCTCATGCAGCTCAATAACAAAAAAACAAACAACCCAATCCAAAAATGGGCAGAAAACCTAAATAGACATTTCTCCAAAGAAGATATACAGATTGCCAACAGACACATGAAAGAATGCTCAACATCATTAATCATTAGAGAAATGCAAATCAAAACTACAATGAGGTATCATCTCACACCAGTCAGAATGGCCATCATCAAAAAATCTAGAAACAATAAATGCTGGAGAGGGTGTGGAGGAAAGGGAACACTCTTGCACTGTTGGTGGGAATGTAAATTGATACAGCCACTATGGAGAACAGTATGGAGGTTCCTTAAAAAACTAAAAATAGAACTACCATACGACCCAGCAATCCCACTACTGGGCATATACCCTGAGAAAACCATAATTCAGAAAGAGTCATGTACCAAAATATTCATTGCAGCTCTGTTTACAATAGCCAGGACATGGAAGCAACCTAGGTGTCCATCATTGGATGAATGGATAAAGAAGATGTGGCACATACATACAATGGAATATTACTCAGCCATAAAAAGAAATGAAATGGAGGTATTTGTAATGAGGTGGATGGAGTTAGAGTCTGTCATACAGAGTGAAGTAAGTCAGAAAGAGAAAAAGAAATACAGTATGCTAACACATATATATGGAATCTAAGGGAAAAAAAAAAAAAAGGTCATGAAGAACCTAGTGGCAAGACGGGAATAAAGACACAGACCTACTAGAGAATGGACTTGAGGATATGGGGAGGGGGAGGGGTGAGATGTGACAGGGTGAGAGAGTGTCATGGACATATATACACTACCAAATGTAAAATAGATAGCTAGTGGGAAGCAGCCGCATAGCACAGGGAGATCAGCTCGGTGCTTTGTGACCACCTAGAGGGGTGGGATAGGGAGGGTGGGAGGGAGGGAGATGCAAGAGGGAAGAGATATGGGAACATATGTATATGTATAAGTGATTCACTTTGTTATAAAGCAGAAACTAACACACCATTGTAAAGCAATTATACTTCAATAAAGATTTTTTTTAAAAAAATCACAGACAAAAATAAAATATTAAGGCAGCCAGAGAATAAAAGGCAGATTACCCTACTGGAACAAGAATTAGAGAACTAGCTGAATTCTTAAAAGCAACAATGGAAGGTAGAAAACAATGTGAAATGTCTGTAAGGTGCTAACAGAACTAATTGTCAATTTAGAATTTGCTGTTGAAAGAAAATTTTGATGCAGGATGGAGATAAAACGAAGACATTTCAGACGTAAAATCTCAGATAATTTGCTACATGCAGAATTATCTAAAACCAATGCTTAATGGTAGTTCTTAATGGCTTAATTTCTTCGGGCTGGAAACAACAACAAAAAAACAGAGCCTCAGGGATTCAGCAAGAATAGAAATCAATGAACCTGGTAAAGATATGGGTGGATCAAATGAAATTTGGATTATGAAATAATAACAATAACAACAACAGAATATGAAACAAAATTATTTTTTAAATTCTCCTGGCCTCACAATTATGGTCGTATACCTAATAAGTGAAGGTTTTCTAAGTTGTGATCAACTAGTAAATGTTTCTTTCAAATCCTTAGCACATGCTCAGTGGAGAATGGAATGGATGGAAGAACTAACATTATGAAAAGCTCCATTGACTCATCTGCGAGACACAAGTGACTGAGCTCTTGAATCATCCATGAGATCAGTGTTCTAGGAAATTCATTTCATTTAGAGTTCAAGTGGAGATTCCTTTGGGAAGAAAATGTTCCTTGTCCTCAATAATTTTCTAAATAGAATGAAACATATAACTGCAGATGCAAGTTCTTCCATATGGCAGCTTTAGTTACATGTCGCTTTTACACATCGCTTTTTCGCTGATTTACAATATTATATTAGTTTCAGGTGTACAGCACAGTAATTTGATATTTTTGTAGATTATAATCCATTATAAATTATTACTATATAATGGCTATAATTCCCTGAACTATACAACATTTTCTTGTTGCTTATCTATTTTATACATAGTAGTTTATATCTCTTGATCCCATACCCCTAATTTGTCCCTCCCCCACTCCCTTTCCCCTTTGGTAACCACCAGTTTGTTTTCTATATCTGTGAATCTTTTTCTGTTTTTCATATTCATTCATTTGTATTATTTTTTAGATTCCACATATAAGTGATATCATACAGTAAATGTCTTTCTCTGTGTGACTTATTTCACTAAACATAATATTCTCTAAGTCCATCCACATTGCTGTAAATGGCAGAATTTCATTCTTTTTTATGGCTGAATAATATTCCATTTATAAATATATCTCACATGTTCTTTATCCATTTGTCTGTTGAGGGGCACTTTGGGTTGCTTCCATGTCTTGGCTATTGGAAATAGTGCTGCTATGAACACTGGGGTGCATGTATCTTTTCACATTAGTGTTTTCTTTTTTTCCAGATATACACCCAGGAGTGGAATTGCTGGATCATATGGTAGTTCTATTTTTAGTTTTTCTGAGGAACTTCCATAATGTTTTCCATAGAGGCTGCACCAATTCATATTCTCACCAACAGTGTACACGGATTCCCTTCATCCACATCTTCACCAACATTTGCTATTTGTAGACTTCTTGATAATAACCATTCTGACAGGTGTGAGCTGATATCTCATTATTGTTTTGATTTGTGTTTCTTCAATAATTAGCAATGTTGAGCATCTTTTCATGTGCCTATTAGCCATCTGTATGTCTTCTTTTGAAAAATGTCTGTTCAGGTCTTCTGCCCATTTTCTGATTCGGTTTTTTTTTTTTTATATTGAGTCATATGAGCTGTTTATATGTTTTGGACATTAACCCCTTGTCAGTCACATCATTTGAAAATATTTTCTTCCATTCCGTAGGTTGTCTTTTCATTTTGTTCACGGTTTCCTTTGCTGTGTAAAAGCTTTTAAGTTTAATTAGATCTCATTTGTTTATTTTTGCTTTTATTTCTTTTGCCTAAGGAGACTGATCCAAAAAAATACTGCTATGATTTATGTCAAAGAGTGTTCTGCATATGTTCTCTTCTAGGAGTTTTATGATTTCAGGTCTTACACTTAGGTCTTTAAACCACTCTGAGTTTATTTTGGTATACGGTGTGAAGGAATGTTCTAATCTCACTGTTTTACATGTAACTGCCCAGCTTTCCCAAGAGACTCTCTTTTCTTCATTCTTGCCTCCTTTGTCATAGATTAATTGACCATAGGCACAAGGGTTTATTCTGGGCTCGCTATTCTGTTCCATTGATCTATGTGTCTGTTTTTGTGCCAGTACCATGCTGTTTTGATAACTGTAGCTTTGTAGTATAGCCTGAAGTCAAGGAGCATGATCTTCCAGTTTTGTTCTTTTTTCTCAAGATGGATTTGGCAATTCAAGGCCTTTTGTGGTTCCATATGAATTTTAGGATTATTTTCTCTAGTTCTGTGAAAAACATCATGGGTATTTTGATAGGGATTGCATTAAATCTGTAGATACAGTCTTTGAGGTCATAAGTACAGAGTGCCTCTTATTTCATACTAGATTCTAGTTTTATAAGAAAAAGGTTAGTGCTTATTTTGCTTAACCTAACATTTTTAAGACCTGTAAAAAAAAAAAAACAGACAATGAAATAAGCAAAAGAAAAAATTATTTTCTTCTTGAAACTGACATTTCCAATATTCTGATGGTTGTATGCAAAGAGAATAAAGTTTGGTGACAGAAGAAAAGTCTTTTGCTTCATTAATGGCTCTTGTTGTGATATGGAATGAGAGGTACTCTCCAAAAGAATTAAGGTGGATGGATATGTGTCACTCTTTCTGAACATTTTCCTGAACATTATGTCATCTTCCAGCATCTGACCCACTTTCTATGTTTGGCAGGTTCTACACCTACTGAGTCTTGGTGGAAGGCAAAGCCCCCTCCCTTTTCAGAAGCTGAAGCAGCAAGATATCACTTTCCCAGACTCCTCTGCAGCTAGGGCATGACCGTATGACCTAATCTCCACCAACCAGAGCACTTGCTCCAGACCATTATTTAGGGACAAATGACCATGCAGAATCTTTTATGACAATAGGTAGAGGCAATGTTGGCAACCGCACCCAGATATCAGGGCCTACAGTGGCTACATCCAGTGTCAAAAGCATGTCATTGGGAGAGTAAACTGTGGGGAACTCAGAAGTGATGTTAGACTGTCACTAAACCAGCAATCCGAAGTACTGCCTCTGGCTATGTAGCCCCAAGTCTGGTTCTTCAGCTATCCCAGCAATTCTGTCTGTTCCCGCATCTTTTAACAATTCCTTTACTACTTAAATCAGCCATAGTAGATTCTTGTAACTTGTGTCCAGAACCCCAAGAAAATGTTCTTGAGAGATCTGTGCTTTGAAAGCACCTGAAGATATATCAGTGTATCATGCAGGGAAAGAAAAATTTCCTTCTGCAGTTGAACTGCGTTTTCCTTCAAAAGATAAAATAGAAAATGTAAGAATATTAAGTGATGAAGGAAAGCTGATTTAAAAATCATATGTATTATGCTTAAATACACTTTACTGTATATTTACTCAATCAGATTATGCTACATATCTTGGGGTAACCTCATTTGCATTCCCAGCAATTCCTTACCCAAGTACAACTGTAGCCAACCAACACGACTGAGGAAATGAATGATAAGAGAAAAACAAAAGGAGATATGACATGCGACAGCTGGCAACTGATCTACTGAGAGATAGTGTGATTAGTCCCATTAGTACCTAAATAACTGTGAGCTCTGTTTCACCTTACTCAAAGTTCCATACACTTAAAATTTCAAGAAAAGACATTAAAGACTAACTAAAGATTATCTAATTTCCTTATTTTACACCTAGGAAACCAAGGCCTACAGAGGGCAAGTTAAAAGTAAGTTCACACAGCATGTTTCAGAAGCCCAATAGCACATAGAAGATGCTCCCTGGGTAGAAACCATCTTGACTTAATTTAGTCCTCAATTCTTTTGATGGGCTATTTAATTTCTAAATTAAATTCTGTTTGTGTGTTTAGTATCCCATATGTGAAATTTCATCATCAGCCATATTGGTGATCTGCCACATTGGCTTCCCTGGTAAACAAGCCCTATTTATCTTGTGGTCACATTGAATACCTACAAGACTACACATTTTCTAACATACGAAATCCGTAGTGAGAAAGAAATTCTATTTATTTGCTTTATTCATCATAGCAACCTTTGAAGGGAATTACAGTTAAACAGGAAAAAAATATAGCCTAGTATAATCCTGCTGTATAACTGGATTAAGCCATAACTGGAAGGACGCATCCATCTCTCTGAGGAAAAACGTGGTGGGGATAGTTCTGGATTTGGTCACCCTTATCTCTTCTGGCTCGAAGAAACTGTTGTTGAGTTTTTGTCTCAAAGGACAGGAGTCATTCGTCTATTTTTGGTTTGATCATCTACCAAGAGAGATCAGAATGCAGAGGATTTATTCAGGTAAAAGGTATCTATTTTTTTTTTTTTTTTAAAGGGAACGTTATTTATTTATTTATTTATTTATGACTGTGTTGGGTCTTCGTTTCTGTGCGAGGGCTTTCTCTAGTTGCGGCGAGCGGGGGCCACTCTTCATCGCGGTGCGTGGGCCTCTCACTGTCGCAGCCTCTCTTGTTGTGGAGCACAGGCTCCAGACGCGCAGGCTCAGTAGTTGTGGCTCATAGGCCCAGTTGCTCCGCAGCATGTGGGATCTTCCCAGACCAGGGCTCGAACCTGTGTCCCCTGCATTGGCAGGCAGATTCTCAACCACTGCACCACCAGGGAAGCCCTCTCTTTTATTAGATGTTTTTATTATTGTTATTATTAACATACCTATTAGGTGAGTCTTAGTATTTCCACACTACAGGTAAGAATCTGAGGTGCAAAGAGTTAATGTATCCAGGACTGGACAGTTGATAAGGTGGAGAGGAAGGATTTGAACTCCTTCTCTCTAACCACAAAGTCCAGGTGCCTTCCACTACACTTGGCTACCTGCTTGCTCCTGAGACTACAATATATTAGGCAGCAGCCTCTGAAAAATGACACGGTCCACAAGACAGCTCTAGGTAGAATTTGGTGCACCCAGGATGCTTTTCTCTCTCTATGTCTCTCTCTCTCTCTTTTTCTTGGTACACAGGAAGTAGGGACTAGCCTAAACATGCAAAGTACTTCTTCTCACAATGAGACAGTAATTACCGGTTTGAAACACCAAAGTTAGATCAGACTAGAAAACTGGGAGAACAGGCAGGGAAGAGGGTATTGAGCTAGGAAGTCAACATGGAATGACTGTAATCCCACAAGTCTGAGACCGCACTGAGCAGTCATTTGCAAAATAACTTGTACCAAAGGAGAACGCTGGTGATTCTGGGCTGAGTCTTGGTGAGCTTGCTGGGCTAGAGCCAACAACAGCTGTAGAGTTTTCTGGTCCCTTGGCACTGCTGCCAATTTGTGCATTAAATTTCCCATTATAATCAGCCAGTCAGATGCTGATAGTGCTGTGATGATTCTATCTCAAACCTCATGTAAACTCTCCCCATCAAAGTTACCATGCTATAATAGTCAATTGCCTTATTCAAGGGCTTCCAAACAAGTTTAAGAATTTTAAGATTTTCCAAATCCTTCCCCAGATGCATTCATTGAGCCTCTTTGGCCGGATCATGCTCAGATAAAGGTATGGCTTAATTTCTGAGCAAATGAGAATTGACTAAAAACAAGAAGTTCAAAGTCATTCACACCAGCTTATCCAGGCTTATCCTGTTGCTGGGCTGTCACAGATGTTGATGCCTAAACACATGCCTTCTGCACTCAACATTCTGTGTATACTTAATGCAGGCTTCCATGTGCATTCTTTTTTTTTTTTTTTTTTTTTTTTTTTACTTTTATTGGAGTATAGTTGATTTACAATGGTGTGTTAGCTTCAGGTGTACAGCAGAGTGATTCACTTATACATATACATATATTCATTCTTTTTCAGATTCTTTACCCATATAGTTTATTACAGAATACTGAGTAGAGTTCCCTGTGCTATACAGTAGGTCCTCGTTGGTTATCTATTTTATATATAGTAGTGTGTGTACGTTAATCACAAGCTCCTAATTTATCCCTCCCCCCCGTCCCACGTTTCCCCTTTGGTAACCTTAAGTTTATTTTCAAAATCTGTGAGTCTGTTTCTGTTACGTAAATAAGTTCATTTGTATCATTTTTTAAAATTAGATTCCCCATATGGGTGACATCATATGGCATTTGTCTTTGTCTTTCTGACTTACTTAGCTTAGTATGACAATCTCTACATCCATCCATGCTGCTGCAAATGGCATTATTTTGTTCTTTTTTATGGCTGAGTAATATTCCATTGTATATAAGTACCACTTCTTCTTTACCCATTCCTCTGTCAATGGACATTTAGGTTGCTTCCATGTCGTGGCTACTGCAAATAGTGCTGAACACTGGGGTGTATGTATCTTTTTGAATTATGGTTTTCTCCGGATATATGCCCAGGAGTGGGATTGCTAGATCATACGGTAGTTCTAGTTTCAGTTTTTTAGGAACCTCCATCCACATACATTCTTGAATTGAGCAAGGCAGACCAGGAGTTCCAGGGAGTTAATATCCCTTGGAGTAACCCTCAATCAGTGATAGATGGGCATTAGTATAGTAGGGCATGTAATGCCTGTTACCTATGCAGGACTATCAATAGTGCTTCCTTTCATTATCAGCAATTCATGGGCGACTTAAAAAAGGCAGTTTCAGGATAGTGGTAGAGGTGGAAACTAAACTGGAGTATGAATAGGAGATGAGAAAACTAAGTCAGCTTATGTAGACAGGTGTTTTGAGAAGTTTGACTATGAAAGGGAACAGAATGGTGAGGCAGCTAGAGGACACTGTGGTGACAAGGAAGGCTTTTTCTGTATGTTTCAAGTATATAAAAATAAGAATTAACCTTTAGTGAGAACAAGATTGATGATAAAAGAGAGAAAGAGGAAAACTGAAGAACCAAAGTTCTTGGGGAAAAAAGAATTCAATCTAGGGAAGCAATTGCCATTAGATAGAACTCTTTTGTCTGATAAAGCAGGTGCAAAAGAACCATGATTTTGAGTTATAAATAATGTATACATTTTCTACCTTGTTTTTAATATCCTTTTTGATAGTTCCCAACACTGGTTGATCATTTAATGCTTAGGACAATTGTTTTAATTAACATACAATAATGGCTCCTAAGAATGACTGTCACCCAGTTACAGTAACTTAGGTCAGCATTACCAAAACTGTCAGCTACAGATTGCTAGCATCTCATGAATTGTTAGAAGTGCTAAGAGGCAAAAGAGATTCATGATCAAATAAACTTGGGAAACACTACATACTCTGTCTATTCTTAGATATCCACAAGGCTCTACAATATAGACCTTGGTTTAATTTTGTTTAACCAAGGATTTCCTCAGAATGAGAAGTGAGAGTTTACTCCAAAACATATTCCCTTATAAGTATCCACACATACTCATCTGTTAATTTTCGCAGTATTCATGTAGCCTCAAAATACCCAAACCAACTTGGAATCTGGAAGATCAATGTATTGCCTTCAAAGCTTACCCACTTACTTTAGAGATCATTACCTCTAATTTACCCTAGAATTGATGCTTATGAATTCACTTTTCCTCCCAGAAAAATGCCTCTTTATTACTTTACTTTCTTTCTATACTTTAAACTGATTGCTGTTATTGACAAAATAATACAGGCAATGCTATAGTGACTCAACTTTTAATAAGTTTTTTATGCAAATATTGTTCAAAGGTTTTAGAAAGTCTAAATATATTCTATTCGTATGTTCCCTTTTATCTACATCCATATTTATTCCCTTGTAGAACTCTAGAAGATCAAAAAGCAGGCCTAATTTGAGGGGGAAAAAATTGCATTGCTGAAGAAAGAGCCAGAGGCTGTTCCTCCAAAGAGCTAGAAATAGTGGAATAAAATTAAATAGAAAATTTCTTCTCATGGCATATTCCCAACAACTTTGGACATGTTTTTGCAACTTGAGCCAGAAATGTGTTTGAACACGTTAAACATGAAGAAAGTGGTGGAAAAGAGAGAGAGAGAGAGAAGAACGGGACTTACTCTGGTGTGAATGACTTTATTGTATAAATATGAAAAGTTTCATGTCTCATCTTCCAAAATGTTTTCAGAGAAACTTAACTTTTATCAAATTTATATTACACACAACTTCTATACAAAGTGCAAATAAGAGTTGATTTTTTAATACCGAGGTGAAATTTTAGGTTATAATAGAAAATTAGTTATGAAGTATTTCAGGAAAATGAGTCCAAACCTTAAATGTTAGCAGAACAATAATCATTTCTAGGTAGCTGAGATTGTTACAGAACATTACATGACTTCCAACTCCTGGGTACTTTTTGGAGCCAAAATATCCCATGGCAAACATACTGAGCATTAAAATAAAATAGGATCAATACACTTGAGTAAAATTCACTTTGGGCAAGAAGCATCAGGGCAAAATTAAAATCTCAGAGCCTCTTTATCGAGTTAAACGTAGTCTGGAGGATATGCAGTTCACCTCCATTAATATCTATGTAAAGTCAAAATGCCTTTTTATTAAGAGCCAAGTCTAATTACCTATAATGCTTTTGCAATACCTTTGACTGAGTATGTCCAAGGACATGAAATTGAACAACTCACATGCCATGTTTATTAAACTGCTCCAGGATGATGTTAACAGAGTAAGACTGTCTATTCCCAAAAGATGACCTAAGAGGTCAAAAGACTACATCACAGGCTTTCATAATCAATCCCAATCACCATGTTTGCACATTGTCTATGTTCATTTTGACAATCACTTACTGTTTTAAGTAAAGATGAGACAATAGAAGTCAACTGCATTGGTTCACACCAATCAGTAAGTGTGAAGTGATTACCTACTAACATGACAAAAAAGAGCAATACATAAAAATTATGTCCTTGAAATATAACTGATAACCATGAACACCAGCTGGTAAAAGCTCCTGCACACAGTAGGTACTCAAAATGTATTGATTTGAATGTGAAAAAACAGCAAATAATTTGATACAAAATCTCACGTTAAAATACTTGGTATACACCAGTGGTTCTCAAAGGATGATCCCCAGACCAGCATTATCAGCATTGCATGGGAACTTACTAGACATGCAAATTCGCAGACCCCACTCCATAGCAAATGGAATCTGAAACTCTGGGCTGGGGCCCAGCAACTTGTGTTTTAGTAAGCCCTTTAGGTGATTCTGACGCACATGAAGGTTTGAGAACCTCTGGTGTGGACTACAAATGCTAGTTGTTCTGGAGAGTCTAAGGGGATTGCTGAAGATGGAGCGACAAGGCAACGCGTCATCAAGGCGGCAGCAGGGTCAGACTTCCTACTCTCCCAGTGCAATTAAGATGATAAAAGAAAATTAATCACTGCTTGTTATAAACAGTATGATTAAACATTGTGTTCATTTTGACTTCATCCAAATCAGAAGAAGGAGGGCCATTCAACCTAGATAAAGAAAACAACACAAGTCAAAGAACTCTTTGGGGGCGCTGCAGGGGAACTGTTAAAGTATGGTCATGTTTGTGATGTAGAGTGCAAAATGCAACATGGAAGGGATGGCTTTCTGGCAGAATTTGGCTAAGGCTAGCTAAATGCTTACTAATAACACAGGAAGATCACACTTCCAAGCCCCCCTTATGGTTAAACTGGGACCTTATGACTGGGATCTGGCCAACGTAATTGTAGGTTGCGGGATATTTGCCATACCCAGGCTTGAAAACAAAACCCCTGTGTGACCCTGGTCCTCTCTCACCCCTTTCTGCAGTGATGGTGGAAAGACTGAGAGTGGCATCACCGCACTATGGTCAAAGCCTGGATCCCCACCTCACTGCTTGAAGGAACGCTGTGCAGGAGAGCTACCTAGGCAGATGTGGACCAGGAGTAGTGGTGAAAAACCATAAGCTCCTGAGATGGTGAAGTTGTTACCACAACATAGCCTAACCTACCCTGACTAACACACTCTAGAAGTCACCAAGGGATGACAATGGCATGTTCATGACATTCAAGGGGAAAATTCAACAAAGCCAAAGAGAAGCAAGAAAAACTGCACTTTTCCAAGCAGTTGGACCAAGCAAATTCCCAGACCCAGAGCACAGTCTTTCTAATTTGTGATTTGAACCAATGGCCCACTCTCCCGTTCATTTACAACTAGAATTCAATAGGTATACACAATGAGTTCTTCCCATCCAGACAAGCAACACTCAGAATCCTACCTCCCTCTAAAGAGACTTAGCCTTCTCACGAGCCACAGCTATCAGCGTGGTCCCCAGAGACGGGCATGGGATGCTAAGGCTGCTGCTGCAGCCACCAAGAAGCCTGTGTGCAAGCACAGGTCACTATCCACACGGCCCCTCCCGGGAGCCTGTGCAGCCCACCACTGCCAGGGTCCCGTGATCCAGGGACAACTTCCCCGGGAGAACGCACGGCGCGCCTCAGGCTGGTGCAACGTCACGCTGGCCTCTGCCGCCGCAGGCTCGCCCCGCATCCATACCCCTCCCTCCCCGCAGCCTGAGTGAGCCAGAGCCCCCGAAGCAGCTGCTCCTTTAACCCCGTCCTGTCTGAGTGAAGAACAGACGCCCTCAGGCGACCTACACGCAGAGGCGGGTCCAAATCCAAAGCTGAACCCCAGGAGCTGTGCGAACAAAGAAGAGAAAGGGAAATCTCTCCCAGCAGCCTCAGGAGCAGCGGATTGAAGCTCCACAAACAACTTGATGTACCTGCATCTGTGGAATGCCTGAATAGACAACGAGTCATGCCAAATTGAGGAGGTGGACTTTGGGAGCAATGATATATATATTTTTTCCCTTTCTTCTTTTTGTGAGTGTATATGTGTATGCTTCTGTGTGTGATTTTGTCTGTATAGCTTTGCTTTTACCATTTGTCCTAGGGTTCTGTCTGTCCGTTTGTTTGTTTTTTTTTTCTTATTACTTAAAAAAAATTCTTTTTCTTAATAATTTTTATTTTACTAACATTATTTTATTTTACTTTATTTTATTTTATTTTATCTTCTTCTTTCTTTCTTTCTTTTTCTTCTCCCTTTTATTCTGAGCCGTGTGGATGACAGGCTCTTGGTGCTCCAGCCAGGCATCAGGGCTGTGCCTCTGAGGTGGGAGAGCCAAGTTCAGGACACTGGTCCACAAGAGACCTCCCAGCTCCACATAATATCAAATGGCGAAAACCTCCCAGAGATTTCCAACTCAACGCCAAGACCCAGCTCCACTCAATGACCAACAACCGACAGTGCAGGACACCCTATGCCAAACACCTAGCAAGACAGGAACACAACCCCATCCATTAGCACAGAGGCTGCCTAAAATCATAATAAGGCCACAGACACCCCAAAACACACCACCAGATATGGACCTGCCCACCAGAAAGATAAGATCCAGCCTCATCCACCAGAACACAGGCACTAGTCACCTCCACCAGGAAGCCTACACAACCCACTGAACCAACCTTAGCCACTGCTGAGAGACACCCAAAACAACAGGAACTACAAACCTGCAGGCTGAGGAAAGGAGACCCCAAACAGAGTAAGTTAAGCAAAATGAGAAGACAGAAAAACACACAGCAGATGAAGGGGCAAGGCAAAAACCCACCAGACTTAACAAATGAAGAGGAAATAGGCAGTCTACCTGAAAAAGAATCCAGAATAATGATAGCAAAGATGATCCAAAATCTTGGAAATAGAATGGAAAAAATACAAGAAACATTTAACAAGGACCTAGAAGAACTAAAGAGCAAACAAACAGTGATGAACAACACAATAAATGAAATTAAAAATTATCTAGAAGGGATCAATAGCTGAATAACTGAGTCAGAAGAACGGATAAGTGATCTGGAAGATAAAATAGTGGAAATAACTAATGCAGAGCAGAATAAAGAAAAAAGAATGAAAAGAACTGAGGACAGTCTCAGAGACCTCTGGGACAACATTAAATGGACCAACATTCAAATTATAGGTGTCCCAGAAGAAGAAGAGAAAAAGAAAGGGACTGAGAAAATATTTAAATAGATTATAGTTGAAAACTTCCCTAATATGGGAAAGGAAATAGTTAATCAAGTCCAGGAAGCACAGAGAGTCCCATACAGGATAAATCCAAGGAGAAATATGCCAAGACACATATTAATCAAACTATCAAAAATTAAATACAAAGAAAAAGTATTAAAAGCAGCTAGGGAAAAACAGCAAGTAACACATAAGGGAACCCCCATAAGGTTAACAGCTGATCTTTCAGCAGAAACCATGCAAGCCAGAAAAGAGTGGCAGGACATATTTAAAGTGATGAAAGGGAAAAACCTACAACCAAGATTACTCTACCCAGCAAGGATCTCATTCAGATTTGATGGAGAAATTAAAACCTTTACAGACAAGCAAAAGCTAAGAGCATTCAGCACCACCAAACCAGCTTTACAACAAATGCAAAAGGAACTTCTCTAGGCAGGAAACACAAGAGAAGGAAAAGCCCTAAAATAATAAACCCAAAACAATTAAGAAATTGGTGATAGGAACATACATATCTATAATTACCTAAAATGTAAATGGATTAAATGCTCCAACCAAAAGACACAGACTGGCTGAATGGATACAAAAATAAGACCCGTATATAAGCTGTCTACAAGAGACCCACTTCAGACCTCGGGACACATACAGAATGAAAGTGAGGGGATGGAAAAAGATATTCCATGCAACTGGAAATCAAAAGAAAGCTGGACTAGCAATTCTCATATCAGACAAAATAGACTTTAAAATAACGACTATTACAAGAGACAAAAAAGGACACTATATAATGATCAAGGAATCAATCCAAGAAGAAGATATAACAATTGTAAATCTTTATGCACCCAACATAGGAGCACCTCAATACATAAGGCAAATGCTAACAGCCATAAAAGGGGAAATCGACAGTAACACAACCTTAGTAGGGGACTTTAACACGCCATTTTCACCAATGGACAGATGTTACAAAATGGAAATAAATAAGGAAACAAGCTTTAAATGATACATTAAACAAGATGCACTTAACTGACATTTATAGGACATTCCATCCAAAAACAACAGAATACACTTTCTTCTCAAGTGCTCATGGAACATTTTCCAGGGTAGATCATATCTTGGGTTACAAATCAAGCCTTGGTAAATTTAAGAAAACTGAAATCGTATCAAGTATCTTTTCCGACCACAATGCTAGGAGACTAGATATCAATTACAGGAAAAAATCTGTAAGAAATACAAACACATGGAGGCTAAACAACACACTACTTAATAACCAAGAGATCACTGAAGAAATCAATGAGAAAATCAAAAAATATCTAGAAACAAATGACAATGAAAACACAACAACTCAAAACCTATGGGATGCAGCAAAAGCAGTTCTAAGAGGGAAGTTTATAGCTATACAAGCCTACCTTAAGAAACAAGAAACATCTCAAATAAACAACCTAACCTTACACCTAAAGTAATTAGAGAAAGAAGAACAAAAAAACCCCAAAGTTAGCAGAAGGAAAGAAATCATAAAGATCAGATCAGAAATAAATGAAAAAGAAATAAAGGAAACAATAGCAAAGATCAATAAAACTAAAATCTGGTTCTTTGAGAAGATAAACAAAATTGATAAACCATTAGCCAGACTTATCAAGAAAAAAGAGAAGAAGACTCAAATCAATAGAATTAGAAATGAAAAAGAAGAAATAACAACTGACACTGCAGAAATACAAAGGATCATGAGAGATTACTACAAGCAACTCTATGCCAATAAAATGGACAACCTGGAGGAAATGGACAAATTCTTAGAAATGCACAACCTGCCGAGACTGAACCAGGAAGAAATAGAAAATATGAACAGACCAATCACAAGCACTGAAATTGAAACTGTGATGAAAAATCTTCCAACAAACAAAAGCCCAGGACCAGATGGCTTCACAGGCGAATTCTATCAAACATTTAGAGAAGAGCTAACACCTATCCTTCTCAAACTCTTCCAAAATATAGCAGAGGGAGGAATATTCCCAAGCTCATTCTATGAAGCCACCATCACTCTGATACCAAAACCACACAAAGATGTCACAAAGAAAGAAAACTACAGGCCAATATCACTGATGAACATAGATGCAAAATCCTCAACAAAATACTAGCAAACAGAATCCAACAGCACATTAAAAGGATCACACACCATGATCAAGTGGGGTTTATCCCAGGAATGCAAGTATTCTTCAATATACCCAAATCAATCAATGTGATACACCATATTAACAAATGGAAGGAGAAAAACCAAATGATCATCTCAATAGATGCAGAGAAAGCTTTTGAAAAAATTCAACACCCATTTATGATAATAACCCTTCAGAAAGTAGGCATAGAGGGAACTTTCTTCAACATAATAAAGGCCATATATGACAAACCCACAGCCAACATTGTCCTCAATGGTGAAAAACTGAAACCATTTCCACTGAGATCATGAATAAGACAAGGTTGCCCACTCTCACCACTATTATTCAACATAGTTTTGGAAGTTTTAGCCACAGCAATCAGAGAAGAAAAAGAAATAAAAGGAATTCAAATTGGAAAAGAAGAAGTAAAGCTGTCACTGTTTGCAGATGACATGATACTATACTTAGAGAATCCTAAAGATGCTACAGAAAACTACTAGATCTAATCAATGAATTTGGTAAAGTAGCAGGATACAAAATTAATGCACAGAAATCTCTTGCATTCCTATACACCAATGATGAAAAATCTGAAAGTGAAATTAAGAAAACACTCTCATTTACCATTGCAACAAAAAGAACAAAATATCTAGGAATAAACTTACCTAAAGAGACAAAAGACCTGTACGCAGAAAATTTTAAGACACTGATGAAAGAAATTAAAGATGATACAAACAGATGGAGAGATATACCATGTTCTTGGATGGGAAGAATCAACATTGTGAAAATGACTCTACTACCCAAAGCAATCTGCAGATTCAATGCAATCCCTTCAAACTACCAGTGGCATTTTTCACAGAACTAGAACAAAAAATTTCACAATTTGTATGGAAACACAAAAGACCCCAAATAGCCAAAGCAATCTTGAGAAAGAAAAACGGAGCTGGAGGAATCAGACTCCCTGACTTCAGACTATACTACAAAGCTACAGTAATCAAGACAGTATGGTACTGGCACAACAACAGAAATATAGATCAATGGAACAGGATAGAAAGCCCAGAGATAAACCCACGCACATATGGTCACCTTATCTTTGATAAAGGAGGCAAGAATATACAGTGGAGAAAAGACAGTCTCTTCAATAAGTGGTTCAGGGAAAACTGGACAGCTACATGTAAAAGTATGAAATTAGAACACTCCCTAACACCATACACAAAAATAAACTCAAAATGGATTAAAGACCTAAATGTAAGGCCAGACACAATCAAACTCTTAGAGAAAATCATAGGCAGAACACTCCATGACATAAATCACAGCAAGATCCTTTATGACCCACCTCCTAGAGAAATGGAAATAAAAACAAAAATAAACAAATGGGACCTAATGAAACTTAAAATCTTTTGCACAGCAAAGGAAACCATAAACAAGACCAAAAGACAATCCTCAGAATGGGAGAAAATATTTGCAAATGAAGCAACTGGCAAAGGATTAATCTCCAAAACATACAAGTAACTCATGCAGCTCAATATCAAAAAAACAAACAACCCAATCCAAAAAGGGGCAGAAGACCTAAATAGACATTTCTCCAAAGAAGATATACAGATTGCCAACAAACACATGAAAGAATGCTCAACATCATTAATCTTAGAGAAATGCAAATCAAAACTACAATGAGATATCATCTCACACCAGTCAGAATGGCCATCATCAAAAAATCTAGAAACAATAAATGCTGGAGAGGGTATGGAGAAAAGGGAACCCTCTTGCACTGTTGGTGGGAATGTAAATGGATACAGCCACTATGGAGAACAGTATGGAGGTTCCTTAAAAAACTAAAAATAGAACTAAAAATATGACACAGCAATCCCACTCCTGGGCATATACCCTGAGAAAACCATAATTCAAAAAGAGTCATGTACCACAATGTTCATTGCAGCTCCATTTACAATAGCCAGGACATGGAAGCAACCTAAGTGTCCATCAACAGATGAATGGATAAAGAAGATGTGGCACATATATACAATGGAGTATTACTCAGCCATAAAAAGGAATGAAACTGAGTTATCTGTAGTCAGGTGGATGGACCTAGAGACTGTCATACAGAGTGAAGTAAGTCAGAAAGAGAAAAACAAATACCGTATGCTAACACATATATATGGAATCTAAAAAAAAAAAAAAAAGTGTCAGAAGAACCTAGGGGCAAGATGGGAATAAAGATGCAGACCTACTAGAGAATGGACTTGAGGATATGGGGAGGGGGAAGGGTAAGCTGGGGCAAAGTGAGAGAGTGGCATGGACATATATACACTACCAAACGTAAAATAGATTGCTAGTGGGAAGCAGCTGCATAGCACAGGGAGATCAGCTCGGTGCTTTGTGACCACCTAGAGGGGTGGGATAGGGAGGGTGAGAGGGAGGGAGATGCAAGAGGGAAGAGATATGGGGACACATGTATATGTATAACTGATTCACTTTGTTATAAAGTGGAAACTGACACACCACTGTAAAGCAATTATACTCTAATAAAGATGTTAAAAATTAAAAAAAATAGACAGCCTTCTGAGTCTACAATGGAACAGATCATTTCCCCTTGAGCCCTCTCAGAGTGTACTGGATTTGAAAAATACTTTCACTCCAGCAGGAGAAGAGACAGTAGTGGTTTCCCAGTTTTCAGAGTTGAAGGATGATCATTTTGACCATCACTGCATGATCTTTCTTGATCCTTCTCCATACCACGATATGAGAGAAAATGATTCAGTCAGGGTTTTTTTAGGCAAACAGAAGCCACCCTAGATATCTCAGTGAAGAAGAGATTAAATACAGGAAATTGGAGGCTTACATAGACATTGGGAGGGCTGTAGGGGTGATGGTCCGGAGGGCTGCTGGCTCTCAGGAAATCAGAAAAGTCAAGAATCAGAGGGTGGCTGCTGCCAATGATTTCAGCTGCCTATAGCTCCAACAGGTAGTCCTTGGAAAGATGCCTAGAAGCAGCTCAAAGCTGCTGCCAATCACGTCGGTTACCTGCAGTAATGAAGTGACTTTCAGCAAGACCCCAGAAACTACCCACAAACCCCCACATCTGCCATCTGCTGACACCTACACACCTTTCCACTGCGGATGCTGGAGAAGAATGGTTGTCCCTTCGATGTGTCTTCCAGACATTACCAAAGTGATTCTTATTTGCAGAATCTAACGGGAACCCTTTTGGTTAGGAATTCGAGAAATTTAATTTCCAGGATTTTAGCCCCTGGAATACAAAAGGAAAGGAAGAAGAGCAGGGACAGTGCTGAGATCAACAGACCAAGTCTGACACAAAGAATGAGTTATGTAAATGAAAACCAGAGGGGACACGAGGCCAGTTAAACAATCTTTGTAAACAACTCCGTGGGACTGTATTCAAGTCTTGGACAGCTGGCAAAGCAGAGCACTGGCTGTGGTAGTTTAGGTGGTTGTCTCCAAATATATTACTTTCCTGAAGTATTGGTTAGGATTTTACTGGTAGTAACTAACCAGAACCAACGCTGGTTAACCTGAGGAAACATGTAGAAAGCCTTCTGTACTCCTTGGCCATTTGCTCCTTTTTGTGCTAATCAGTTCATAATATCAATAGAAACACAGCTCGGATCAGCTTAAACAAAAAGGATGGTTCATAGACATTTGGTCCTGTCCAACACATCCGTAAGACATTTGGTCCATGCCGAGTGGTTTTGGACAGAACCAAATGTCAAAGACCTTTTGGTATAGACCAAATGTCTTATGGATGTGTTGGACAGGACCAAATGTCATGCAAGAAAAAGGACATTTCTTGGATCCTGTATCTGGGGAATTCAGGTGTTGAACAGGCTTTAGTCATGGTCGGAGATCCAGGAATTCAGACGGTGATGTCATGGTGTCAGAACTATTTCTCTTTTTCCATCTCATAGCTCTATTCTTAAATCTTGACTTTACATTCCAGAGCAACCTCCTATGTGCCAGGCAAAATGGCCATGACAGGCTCTCACCTGTCCCAGTTTTAGCCACCTCAAAAAAAAAAAAAAACACCTTCTCTTTTCTCTCTCTACAGTCACTCCCAGGGAAGACTTGACAGCTCTGCTTGGGTCAAAATGATCATACATCCACTCTGAGCCAAAATCTCTGGCCAGGGGGATGGGTAAGTCTAATTGATCAGCCTGGGACAGGAGGTTCCAATGATTTACAGCCCTCCAACACTACAAGGAGTGCAGAAGGTGCCCTTCCACCAAAGGACAGACAAAAAAGACTAGGAAACCATACTGAGAGAACAGTCTGCTTCAGTTGGGCTGACTGGTGATAATGGACAGAACTGGCAAACTAGAGAAGCCAAGAGAGGTCAGATTTATGTATATAATAACAGATGAGGAGGTCATCTAAAAGGAATAGATGGGAGGGGAAAGGGGACTGCAAAGGAGGGCAGAAGAAGGAGGGAGAGCAGGAAAACACAACAGAAGCTCAGACCTCTTTTTCCTTTTCTACTTGCCTCTCTTCCTTCTCTTCCTTTCTCCATCATTCGTCTCCTCAGTCAACTTTTCCTTATGGGACCTCAGGGGCAGAAGTTCCTAGACCTTCCCGAGAACTATAAAGATGACTCATTTGTTAATCTAATAGAGGATTATTGTTATGAACTTTAGTTCCCAAGAGAAAGATTCATATTTCCTTAACTTTGGCCAGATATCCAGCTCAGAACAATCAATCAACCACATTCTGCTGGGCAAGGTAAGGGCGAATAGAGACCGAACCCCATGTTTTAACAGACACAATCCTGGGATGAAAATATACCCTAGTAAGTTGCAGCCTAACCAATCACATGGGCCAGGTCTATGTTGTCACTGTTCTCTGGAGCTTTCCATATCAGAAAATGGAGTACAAAGCGTAGGGTAACAGTTGGGAAATGTAAGTGCAGGCCTTTCTATTACCGCCTTTCTCCTGTATCTATAAACATTTTGACTTTTCAAATGTGGCTCAAATGAAAGTGAAGAAGATCGGATAAACAGTAAACTCAGTTGCTGACAAGAGGATGATTTAAAAGTGCTACATAGAAGGCAACGTGGCATCCATATTTCTGCCTAAAGGGAGATTCATTTTCTGCTCAGGCTTTGGTCTGACAACAGGAACAAATTTTTAAAAACCATCTCCATGACCAAAGCATGGGAAACACCACACATGGGAGCAGAAAACAAACACAGGAAACAAAGGGAGGATGTGAGGTTTGTACAAACAGAACAGAAAATCATTCGCA
Source organism: Eubalaena glacialis (assembly GCF_028564815.1). Classification (NCBI taxonomy): domain Eukaryota; kingdom Metazoa; phylum Chordata; class Mammalia; order Artiodactyla; family Balaenidae; genus Eubalaena; species Eubalaena glacialis. Next base: position 21,262,367 of record NC_083730.1, on the reverse strand, counting down.
GGGAAGGAAGGCTGGTGACAGAAATCTTTATGGTATATTGTGTTACTGGGCTTCCTGCAAGCAGTGGTCCCCAAGGATGGGACCCACCATGCCCACCCTCCCTTCGCCAGCTTGCCATGAGAGTCCAAAATTTCAGAACAGGGCTCATCAGACTTGAGTGCCTGTATTGGTCAGTTCCACACTACTTTGTGAGCCAGTAGACAGAAAGATGGATTCATATGAGCCAAGCCCCCTGTCGCAAGACAGAGAACTGATCAGAGACCTGCTCCTCCTCCCTGTAATTCACAATCTCCCTGGACTACACATCTTCTGGCTCACCCCATAAGTCCCCTCCACAGCACAACCATCTTTGTTTCCCCAGAATCACCCTGAGGACTAAATGGCTTTAAGATTCCTTTTCTTAATTTATATTAGCTAGTCTTTCTATATAAACATCCCTCCATATCTCTCTTCACAATTGGCCCTCCCTTCTTCCCCACCAACAAAGCCAGCCATGTTTTTTTCCCCCAGAACTTACCTATTTCCTATTCTAGCTATTAAAAAGGGAACTTGGGAGTTAGACAAGTTGAAGTTTCTTAGAGAATTTAATTTGGGATGGCAGGAGTAAATTCAATCAGAAAAGAATAGAATTCACACTTCACTCTTTAGCCCAGATTCAGACAACCTCAAAGCACACAAAAAGAAGGACCTCTCCTAGAATTTACCAAAATCTGACTGTGTATTAGAATTGCTGATGCCTGTCTCTAACTCCTCCACCAGCCTAAACAAGCAGGAACTTTATCTTATTTGTCCTTGTATCCTTGATAATACCCAGCACGAAGCTTTATCTAAATACTCAGTTTGCTGACTGGAAGAGCAGGTGACACCCAAAAGCAAAATGGATTAGCTAAATAAACATGAGTTAATCTATTGGTTCAGGTGGGAAATTCCACTCCGTATGGCTGAGCGGCCATACATATCCATGGAGCAAAATGAGAGGTGTACTGCCATTGGTTCATTATGACTCTCCAGAGTTAACTAAAACCACCTGGTTATTTTTTTCTTCACTCCCCTGTGTTCCATTTTATATCACACACCAACCAGGTCTCTGGCTCAGCTGCCCTAGCTTCCCATCTGAAAACGAGACAACTCTTTCCGGCCTCTTCACAGGCGTCAAGTGAGTCTTGACAGCGTTCCATGTGCACACACTGCTCTATGTTCTTTTCCTGCTCTTGTCAGGGGAAGGGAGTAAACTACTCCCCTTCCTTTAAAAATGTTCACACCCCTTTAGGTGATTTGCATAGCAACATCTGTCCTGGAAAGCTGTTGCCTGAAAGAGTTAAAGAGCTTCCTTTTAAACACAATCATAGAGTAGCATATGGCACAGTGGCTCCCTGAGAAGATGATGCTCTCGCTTGGGTGTCAATTCCCTCTCTCCACCTGGCGTCCCAGACAGCTGTGTCAGCGCCATCTGCCCACCGTGAATTCATCAGGTGAATGCCCCATTTCTTTAATTGAGGTTAAGCTAACCCAAGTAATCAAAGACAGATACAGAATGTTCCCTGTCATAACCGTGCCTCTGATTATATGATACCAGCAACTATCCCTGCGCTCAGAAGCCACACTTTCACACCTGAAAAGCTTAGCACAGTGAATGAAGAGACAGGTGAAGATGACAGGCAGGTTGCTTTGCAAGGACTCATGGGCTGACTGCAGGTGTCGTTCTTCCTCTTTAAAGTAATTAGGAAGCTCTTACTCACCCTCAACAACTTTGACATGTAACATCCCCCAAATCCTACCTGGGAAGACCCATGCCATCTTCACCATGTAAGTCTTGGGGAGTCAATGACCTGCCTTGCCTGGTGAGAGATCTCAGGGACCCTTTCTGGTGACAGCTGGTGCTGGGCCTCCAGATCCTCGCCACTAGCCCTATATTCATTTATCGAGTACTCAGTTAATTTGGGCACCGGGAATGCAATGGAGTATAATATGGACAAAGTCCCTGGTCTCTTAGTGCTTATATTTCAGTGGAGAGACAGATAATTAATAGGTACACAAACAAATAAATTTGAGAGTTCAACAAGTGATAAAAATTCCAAAGAATGCATAGTAATATAGTGTTAAGCACAGGATAGGGGTGGGGGGATTTGTGGAGGGAAGCAAGGTCCAGTGGGCAGCGGGTAACAGACTCGGCAAGAAAGAATAGGACAATCTTACTGAGGGGTGTAGCTCCCCAAACAAATGCCATTTTGGAATAAGACTTTGCTTCTTTGGTCACCAGACTCTCCCCTTAAAGTTGCTGGAACCTTGATGGTAGGTCATATATACAGCAGGCTAATATAAATATTTCTTTTTTAAAAATACCCATGGAATAATAATAAAAGTAGTGTACAGATTAGTCCAAAATGGGGGGGAAAAAACATATAGCAACATTCTCCAACCAAACAGAAAAAAAATTAATGACCTCTTATACCTCTCAGAAGAGGTAAGAAACTAGATAAATAAATAGAGACAAAGATCTACTCTCAATGGAGACAAATTAATGTGTGTGTTAGCTGGGAAGCTGGCTAGAGCATTAATCTATAAGTGGAGGCTCCCACCTCACTATAATGGGCTGTAAACATGGTGCTGTTCAACTCCAGGTTCCAGATGTGACTCTGTATAAGCTAAAGGTAAATGGCACTAAAACACATGCTCACTCTTGTTCCATACATAAATAAATGCCTTGGTTTAAATTTCAGCATGCTACAGGAAAAAAAACCAAAAACTTTTTTTGTTATTTATAACTCCCTGCTGTCTTCTAAGGCAGGTGGGTCCTGATACCTGGAGGATTTGCTAAATGCAAACTTCATTCTCGATGCAACTTAGAGAAATAGTAAATATTGGATGGGAAATACTTGGAGAAAGAGTATACTGCAAAAATATTGGGTGAGAGATTGCAAGTATGAAAAGAGCAGCATGTTTGAACAGTAAGTTCACTCACATATCTGGGACATGACTTGACCTCCAAAATGACATCAAGCCTAAATGATCTTAAAAATGAGTTATATGCTACTTAATCTTCCTAGAGCATGAAAAAAATAGAAATCTTTCCAAAGAATCCTCAAGGCTAACCTTTTCCTGAAACCAAAATCAAGGAATAGTACAGAGCCATCTTACTTAATAATATGGATGACCAATCCTCAATAATATTGTATTAAAAGAATAATAAAGCCCAAGCAAGTAGATTTTATTCCAGGAATGCAAGAATAGTTCAACATTAAGGGATTCATTAATGTTATTTCTAATACAAAATAAAGAAGAAAACCTATATCATCCTCTAAATAGATGATAGAAAAGCATTTGATAAAATTCAATATTTATCTCTTATTTTTAAAAAAGTTTAATGAGGTAAAAAAGAGAAGGAAACTCCTTGATAAACAGTATCAACCTACAGTAAATTTCATATACTGAAATTCTGAAGCATTTGCATTAAAGACAGAACAATAATGATCAGAATCACCAGAATTACTCAGCATTGTTCTGAAAGACCCAGCCAATGCTATAAGACATGGAAAGGAAATAAGAGATGTGAATATTTAAAAGGAAGAGATAAAACTTAATTTGCAGATGACACAATTTTCTATTTAAAAAATCTACACTGGGTCCCTTTCTTATACCTAACATAAAAATGAATTATGTATGGTTAAATATCTAAAACTTTAAAATGTGATAATAATATGATCTTGGGATAGATTATAAAATTATAAACTATTTCTGTGGAAATTTGTTTCTAGACACACAAACTAGTTCTTAGGGACACATCCTGTAATATTTACATGTAAAATAATATAATATTTGGAATTTGCTTCCAAAACACCAGGGAAAAGGTATGAAATAGTGAGTAAAATTACAGTGTGCTCATAAAATAACTGTTGAATCTGGGAGATGCGTACATATGGGAGTTTATTATACTGTTCTAATTTTGTGTATGTTTAAAATTCTTTATTCTCTATAATAATTCAAAAATATTAAGTGTGCATAGAAGAAGTGAGAGTTTGAGTTGGCCCTAAAGAACAGGATACACAAATCCCCAGTTTTCATTCTCTGTAATTCTTCTGGGAAAAATAAATCTTATATTTTAACTTGTCTCATTATTTTTATCCCAAGTCTCTGAATTTTGTGGTTTCACTTTCTTTATTTCAATTAATCAACTTGTTTTTTCCATGAAAGAAAACCAATAGCAACTTGACAGAATCTTGCTAGTTCTTTTCCCAACCTACTCACAGCCTCAGAATAAGGAAGTTCACAAAGTATCCTTTGGGGGTTTTATTCCCTTTGAACTGGTTCTTTTAGTTCAATACACACATTCATCATTGGTTCATTTACGGCCCACTTTCTTTAGTTATTTTTAATAATGTAATAAGCACCTCCGAACCCATCACCCAAAACAAGCCAGGACCTTGAAGATAAGCCACCACCAGTGGTGTCTCCTTGTCTCAAATTCCTGCCTCCCCGACATCTGCCCAAAGTAACCATCACCCTAAATTCCATACCCATAATTCCCTTACTTTTCTTTTTATTCAGTCCACTTGTGCCATCTTAGTTCTCTCCAACTTAATAAAAAGGTTATCATGCCATAATATGTTGGAACCTACTTTTTTCACTTAATCATATATCACGAAGATCCATCCATTATTGTGGGGTCACTCTGTAGTTTGCTTAATTTATCATATAATGTCATTGTATGAATACTCTCCATTGATTCATCCAGTCTCCGATGAGCATTTGGACTGTTTCTGGACTTTCACTGTTATCAAAGATGTTATGAACCATCCTCTACACATCTCCAGTTGTACAAGCTTGAGAGTTTCTCTTGAGTATATGCTGAAGAATAAAACTGCTGGGTGACAGGAAATGGAAATGGTTCCCCTTACTTTCCATCTGAAAAATCTTTCTTCAGGAACCCTGCCCCATGCGTGTACCAGGAGGGTGACATTTCTATGCTTTGTTGTGATTTGTCACTGGCTCTTTCTTCTAGCTCTTCTTTTTCCAGTGCTGTGGTAATCTAAGAGATTTGTTTTCACATTTAGTGCTTCAGAATAATTGAAGAAAAAGTACTGACAGAATCATTCTGAGTTTGGAAAGCTCCAAGCATCTTTAATTGGCACAACTTTTGCAGTCAAAGTGGTGGAGATTTGACTGCTAGCTACCTGCATTTCTTTTGGGGGTTGTAATCACAAAAAATATATATATATATGACCTTTCTCTCCATATACATCAAATCTATTCCAACTTTCATTTTAAAACAGAGTATTGAAACAAATTCATCCTAAATTTTTTATGTTGTGTTTATTGTTCCCCCACTTTTTTTGAGATGGACAAGATTTTTAAATCAGTGACACTTCGGGAGCTACTGAGATTTGTAAATTCCTTAAAGCTACACTCTTCTCATATTTTATGACATGAGCAAAACTACTTGAGAAAATTAATAATCTGCTCCCTGACTTGAATGAGAAAATGAGTAAGGAATGTCAGATTTTTCTCCACATTTTCAGTGTCTAAACCACATGCTCACCTTAAGTTAACTATCACCTCTAGAATCAGGTGCTGGCTGGCTGATGTGGGGGAATTTTTTCCTCTTCATTTTAATCAGGGAAAGAGAACATGAGTACTTGAAAATTCATAATATTAAGTTTAATTAGAGTTTCTTAAATGCTGTTTTAAATTAGGATAATTTTACATTATTGGATGTGACAACTATATAAACATAAAATGCTTTAATTAGAGGCTTGTTTGTGTGAGAGGAAAAAAAATCCACTCGAAGCATCCATCTGTCATTCTGCATTAACTTCCAACAGTCACCGATTCCCACTGGACCACTGAATCTTAGCAATAAGTCTGTACCTATCATCCTCTCTCTGCAACTTAATCCTCACCTGCTTGTGGCCAGGTCTCTGCTCTTTAATGGGAAAAAAAAAAAAATCAGGGCAACAAATTCAAGTTGAATTCTCATTCAAATTCATTGCAACTCCTAGTGTTTCTGAATTTGCTTATGTTATCACTAAGCACAATCCTTCTGGGCCTTCATAAATATCGTGCCACGTTACCCATGAAATAAAGGTTGTGTGAGTAGCTGAATCTTAAAGGGTGAGAAAATGAACAAAAATAAAATCTCCAAGTCTCCCTCAAGTACTGATTAACCTTTTTAAGGCACTTTCTCTTCTTAGAATCTGATAAAAATCTATGCACTCTTTCCCATAATCACAAAAAAGATTTAAAAATCCAAAAGCACAAAAAAGTCTGCATACAAATTCAGAGAGCTGGTGTAGCTCCTGATGGTCACACCCATCTGCCCTCCTTGAATCCACCCACTCAACCTTAAGAACGACCACAAGGTTCAGATTCTAACTCTTGTGAGATAAAATATTCATTAATCAATAAGTATGTGTGGAATACCTACCGGGCGTCAAATACTGTGCTAGACACTAAAAGCACAGTCAGACCTGGCCCCTGCCCTCATGATGCTCACAATCTCATGGAGGAAGCAGACAGTACCTAAATGACCATGCCAACAATGCAGAATAGAATGCTGTCAGAAGTACAAAGAGAATAAAGGCTGAGTGCTCTGAGAGCCAAGAAATGGGGATTTGGCCCTATCAGGAAGGTTTTATTAGACTTCCCTGAAGTTGTGACAATGGAGCTGAGGTAACAGGTGGAGGGATGGAAAGAACATTTGAAGGGGTAGGAACAGCAGGTTCAAAGGCCCTGTACTTAGAGGGAACATGGTATATAAGAAAGAGTGGCCAAGTACAGAGAGGGAGAGAGAGAGGCACAAGCTAGGCCGAAGGGATAGGCAAGGATAAATTATGCAGGTCTTTACAGCCATGCTTTAAGACTTTTTTTTTTTTTACTTTATTTTGGAGCAATAGGAAGTCATTGAACAGTTTTAAGCTGGGAGATAGGCAACATAATCAGATTTGAATCCGATAAATTCACTTTGCATGTAGTGTGGAGAACAGATGGGCAGAGGACCAAAATGGATACTGAAAGATCAGATTAAAGGTCACAGCAGTAGTCTAGGGAGAACAAATGGGCAGAGGACCAAAATGGATACTGAAAGATCAGATTAAAGGTCACAGCAGTAGTCTAGTAAGAACAATAACTAGACAAGGGTGGTGACTGAGGAGTTGAGTGTGGTTGGATTCAAGAGAAACTGAGTTGGGATAACTAACAAGATGCTGTGAAATACTGGTTTTTTCATCATGCGCCAATACATTGACCAATACATTGACCGGTGCCTGCCACACAGTAGGTGCTCAGCAAGTATCCATTGAACAAATGAATAAATGAATGAACGAGGTGACAAATAATGGATAAACATAAAAGTATAAATAGGTCAAAGATTTTTATATAATTGTAACTGCTGAAAGAACGTGGGGTACAAAAGTTGCTCAGGTAGAGGTAAATAAGTAAAAACATAGTATGTGGACGAAAAATTTGAGTTGGTTTGACCCTGAATGGGGGAAGGGTGATGCTGAAGGGCCGAGTTTGACTTTTACAGGTTCTATAAATTGAAAACGAGTGAGGAAATGACTGGGAGCAAAAGGCTGATAGAAGAACAAGGAGAGAAATTAACTTTTGCTTAATATGAACAGTCTGTGAATTTGTAACTTCTTTAGAATGTGGCAGAACAATAATGATTTGGGAGGAAATTTTACTAGAATATAAACCCAGTATTAATAACCAGCCCTGTGCACAACAGTCCCGAAACCACTTAAATTGGTACATTCTTTCATTTCAAAAACCAGAAAATTAGGTTGCTGTGTGGAAATGTCCACACTCAAGATATTTTAGAAAACTAACAACTGATGTAGAAATAAGGCTCTGGAATTTCATGTCTTTGATGCAGCCACGGCCACTGGAGTCCAACCTGGGAGATTCTTAATAAATCACTGTGGATACTAGCCCTTTAACAACCCAAATCATTCACCTTGATTCCACCTTGATTTCACCTTGATTCCACCGAAACAGAATGCATGTGATGAAACAGGACAAGCTCTATGTTTCTGTTCCCCCAACCTAACTATGTATAAAAATTCCCATAAGATTTTGATCAACTAATAAGAATGTAAATGAATGCACACATAAGGGAGATTCATTCTCACTTCTAGAATCTATATGCATTGAATGGTTTGGATCTTTATTACCTTTGACTTTTGCTCTTAGATAGAAAGTTAAATTAATGACCATATTCACTGTATATTTTGAAACCAACCTTTGAAATTTTTAGAAAGGGGATGGATTATATGGAGGCTTCATTCTCCCAATAGAGCTCCACGTCTGAAGCTACTGTTTAATGAAGATTACAGGCTTAAAGACAGTCCCTCAATAAAGCTAGAGGTAGTAAAAAGCCTCAGAATTTGTCAGAAGTGGAAACACAAGTAGTGGAATGGGGGATTCAGCATTCACTGAACAGTTCAACAGAGAGGTGGTATCTCTTATATTAGGACAAGAAATAAAATGCAACCAGTTTTTCCCCATCATCATCTAGGCTAGGGTTATCCAACATTTCTGTGAATAGGTGCTGTTTTTAATTTCCCCCAAGGTCTCATGCCTTTGGGGTGTGACTTGGTAACTATGTGGCTGGAGAAGGAATATAGAAATTGAAATTCCTGACTAAAGATGATTGTAAGGCATTAGTCTGAATACAAATCCAGAAAAGAGAAGACACTGTCATTTTTTTCTGCCATCCTCCCTGACCACTGACAGCTTAACTAAAGCAATTGACTTTGAAATTGTATTAAGTAAAGCTGTGATGTCCACTGACCTACTAGTTGGAGATTTCCTGCATTAAGTTTCCTTGTTCTCTTTCTGGGCAGTAGCTTGACCTTTAGGCAGGTTGGGAAGAGCCTGAAATCTTTGTGATGAGAATTGATTGCAATGGAAATAGATTGCCAACTCAGCACCCAGACAATACTCTTTGCAACTACTTCTCCCAAACGACTTGATCCTCAAAGTGGTCCAATTCCATTGCAAACGCTCAGCACGCTCCTTAGTGCATCCAAGGCAGAGATGTCTAACCCCAAATATATGATGGATGCTGTCTCAAAGATGGGTAACAATAAATGGCTCTATTTAAATAAGGTGAAAATTAAGATTCCTTTACCATTCTTCTGTACTCAACTCTTAATTATCCACATTAATGAAGGAATCAAGGGATGAATAGTCCAAAATAAAGGATAATACAAAGTAATTTATATTTGGCTTCAGTATTCATTATGAGATTTTGAGGGTGAGCAAATTAACTTGCTAATTATGGCTTGGCTTTTCAGAATGAGTTTGTGTTCTCAACTGGCTTCTGTTGAAAGCCAGCTAGTGGTGTGCTAGAAACCAGGAGAAATTTGACCTGGAATTTATAATTTTCTGTACATGATGCATCCATATATTATCACAAGCTGATATGTTCTGACATTTAGAGAAGATCTGTATCATTCCAATGATCTCTGGAGAGCAATGGTGTAATGTAAATTGCATAGATACAGCATCAGATACTGTATTAGACATACTAGACTTCAAGACAAAAGTATTACTAAAGAGAGTCATTTCAACCGGAAGATGTAACAATCCTAAATTTACATCTAATAGTATAACCCCAAAATATGTAAAGCAAAAACGTTCTCAGAACTAAAAGAAGAAAGAGACAAATCTTCAGTCATAGTTGGAGAATTTAACACACTTTGCTCAGTAACATAAATAAGCAGACAACAAATCACTAAGGCTATTAAAGACTTGAACAATCTACAAGACATCTAGACCTAATTGACAATTGTGAAAGACCACATCCAATGACCGCAGAATACACGATTCTTTTGTGTTCCTATGGATCATTTACCCAATCTTGAATTCTAGATACCATCCTAACATGTAATCTTTGGTACATCACTTTGCTTCCATAAGCTTCAGTTTTCTCCGGTAAGAAATGTAAAAAATAGTACTTGTTATACAAAACTGCTGGGCATATTAACAGCGAAATATAAACTAAAATACCATGTTAAAATGAAAAGCACTATACAAATGTTAGTTACCAATGTAATAAAGGATTGAGAATATCTCAATAGGAATAGCTTATGGACCACAACTGGTTGAAAGACTATACTAGGGCATTTGTTTTAATGCTGATATTTGCATAGCCCAACACTGTTTAACTTGGAGTGTAAGTTTCTTGGGAGTGGTTGGGGAATGGAGCTGCTGATGAAAATGATGGGCCATTTTACAGATGCTGTTTTCCCTACTTCCATTGGCAGGCATGAAACAATAAGACAATACCTGAGATTAATTACCATTTTCATTTTCACCAGTTCACATCTACTTAGCTACTACCATTTGTTGAACTGAGCACAAAAAGTCAAATAGCCTTTACACCACAGGTTTTTCACATTTTAGAATCTACAAAAGACAATATTGTCAGGGTCTAGACCTAGTTAGCTTGGACAATGAGTAGGAAGTTCTCTCTTGAGGTTTTTCAGTTTTAATCTTTAATAAGCTATCTTACTAATCACTATCTGAAAGCATAGTATTCCTACAGAGAACTGTTTTTGAGGACTGAATGAGATAATAAGAGACAGAACTGTGCACCCTATAATACACTACGCAAAATGCAAGGGATTATTATTTATTCAGCCGACTTATTGAGAATCTATTTTACAGCACCTGTAGTCAACACACAAACACACACATGCATGCACACACACACACACACACACACACACACACACACAAAGTGCATTGTGGAGAAGTACACAGAAGTAGAAAATGTAAATGACTGAGTAGAACAAAGGTTAAAGGGATGACATCAAGAAGCCCTAGAAGTGGCGGCGACGCAGCCCCAGTCGGGCGGATGGGCGAGGGCGAGAGCCGGGCTCAGCGCTGCCCCAGCTCCCACACCGCGCTCCTGCCCACCCCGCGGCCCGTGGCAGGTGGAGTCCGCGAGAGTTTACCCCGGAGCTCGGGGAAGTTTCCCACCGAAGCTCCGCTCCCGTGAAAGCAGTACCTGCCGGCGCCCTCCGCTCCCCTAGCCGCTCGAGAGGTTACTTCAGGGAACGAGCACTTAAGAGGAAAAGAAAGGATCGAAACTCTGTGGAAAACCAAACTATGTGGTCTTCAGAAATGAGAGATGCAGCCAACTGAAACGGTCATGAACCCCAAACAAGTCTTCCTCTCAGTGCTGACATTTGGAGTAGCAGGACTACTCCTCTTCATGTATTTGCAAGTCTGGATTGAAAAACAACACACAGCCGTGTGGATGACAGGCTCTTGGTGCTCCAGTCAGGCATCAGAGCTGTGTCTCCGAGGTGGGAGAGCCAAGTTCAGGACGCTGGTCCACAAGAGACCTCCCAGCTCCACGTAATATCAAACGGTGAAAATCTCCCAGAGATCTCCATCTCAACACCAAGACCCAGCTCCAATCAACGACCAGCAAGCTCCAGTGATGGACTCCCTATGCCAAACAACTAGCAAGACAGGAACATAACCCCACCCATGAGCAGAGAGGCTGCCTAAAATCATAATAAGGCCACAGACACCCCAAAACACACCACCAGATGTGGACCTGCCCACCAGAAAGACAAGATCCAGACTCATCCACCAGAACACAGGCTCTAGTACCCCCCACCAGGAACCCTACACAACCCACTGAACCAACCTTAGCCACTGGGGGCAGACACCAAAAACAATGGGAACTACGAACCTGCAGCCTGCAAAAAGGAGACCCAAAACACAGTAAGTTAAGCAAAATGAGAAGACAGAGAAACACACAGCAGATGAAGGAGCAAGGGAAAAACCCACCAGGCCTAACAAATGAAGAGGAAATAGGCAGTCTACCTGAAAAAGAATTCAGGATGATAGTAAATGATCATCCAAAATCTTGGAAATAGAATAGAGAAAATACAAGAAACGTTTAACAAGGACCTAGAAGAACTAAAGAGCAAACAAACAGTGATGAACAACACAATAAATGAAATTTAAAATTCTCTAGAAGGGATCAATAGCAGAATAACTGAGGCAGAAGAACGGATAAGTGACCTGGAAGATAAAACAGTGGAAATAACTACTGCAGAACAGAATAAAGAAAAAAGAATGAAAAGAATTGAGGACAGTCTCAGAGACCTCTGGGACAACATTAAACACACCAACATTCGAATTATAGGGGTCCCAGAAGAAGAAGAGAAAAAGAAAGGGACTGAGAAAATATTTGAAGAGATTATAGTTGAAAACTTCCCTAATATGGGAAAGGAAATAGTTAATCAAGTCCAGGAAGCACAGAGAGTCCCATACAGGATAAATCCAAGGGGAAACACACCAAAACACATATTAATCAAACCATCAAAAATTAAATACAGGGACTTCTCTGGTGGCGCAGTGGTTGAGAGTCCGCCTGCCAATGCAGGGGATGGGGGTTTGAGCCTTGGTCTGGGAAGATCCCACAGGCCGCAGAGCAACTAAGCCCGTGAGCCATGACTGCTGAGCCTGTGCTCTGGAGACTGTGAGCCACAACTGCTGGAGCCCATGCTCTGCAACCTACAACAAGGACTAGCCCCCGTTCGCCACAACTAGAGAAAGCCCGCACGCAGCAACAAAGACCCAATGCAGCCTAAATAAATAAATAAATTTATCCAAAAAAAAAACTTAAATACAAAGAAAAAATATTAAAAGCAGCAAGGGAAAAACAACAAATAACATACAAGGGAATCCTCATAAGGTTAACAGCTGATCTTTCAGCAGAAACTCTGCAAGCCAGAAGGGAGGGGCAGAACATATTTAAAGTGGTGAAGGGGAAAAACCTACAACCACGATTACTCTATCCAGCAAGAATCTCATTCAGATTTGACGAACAAATTAAAACCTTTACAGACAAGCAAAAGCTAAGAGAATTCAGCACCACCAAACCAGCTTTGCAACAAATGCTAAAGGAACTTCTCTAGGCAGGAAACACAAGAGAAGGAAAAGACCTACAATAACAAACCCAAAACAATTAAGAAAATGGTAATAGGAATATACATATCAATAATTACCTTCAATGTAAATGGATTAAATGCTCCCACCAAAAGACATAGACTGGCTGAATGGATACAAAAACAAGACCCGTATATATGCTGTCTACAAGAGACCCACTTCAGAACTAGGGACACATACAGACTGAAAGTGAGGGGATGGAAAAAGATATTCCATGCAAATGGAAATGAAAAGAAAGCTGGAGTAGCAATTCTCATATCAGACAAAATAGACTTTAAAACAAAGACTGTTACAAGAGACAAAGAAGGACACTACCTAAAGATCAAGGGATCAATCCAAGAAGAAGATATAACAATTATAAATATTTATGCACTCAAAATAGGAGCACCTCAATACATAAGGCAAATACTAACAGCCATAAAAGAGAAACTTTACAGTAACACAATCATACTACGGGACTTTAACACCCCACTTTCACCAATGGACAGATCATCCAAAATGAAAATAAATAAGGAAACGCAAGCTTTAAATGATACATTAAACAAGATGGACTTAACTGATGTTTATAGGACATTCCATCCAAAAACAACAGAATACACTTTCTTCTCAAGTGCTCATGGAACATTCTCCAGGATAGATCATGTCTTGGGTCACAAATCAAGCCTTGGTAAATTTAAGAAAACTGAAGTCGTATCAAGTATCTTTTCCGACCACAACGCTATGAGACTAGATATCAATTACAGGAAAAAATCTGTACAAAATACAAACACATGGAGGCTAAACAATACACTACTTAATAACCAAGAGATCACTGAAGAAATCAAAGAGAAAATCAAAAAATATCTAGAAACAAATGACAATGAAAACACGACAACGCAAAACCTATGGGATGCAGCAAAAGCAGTTCTAAGAGGGAAGTTTACAGCAATACTATCCTACCTTAAGAAACAAGAAACATCTCAAATAAACAACCTAACCTTATACCTAAAGCAATTAGAGAAAGAAGAACAGAAAAACCCCAAAGTTAGCAGAAGGAAAGAAATCATAAAGACCAGGTCAGAAATAAATGAAAAAGAAATGAAGGAAACGAGAGCAAAGATCAATAAAACTAAAAGCTGGTTCTTTGAGAAGATAAACAAAATTGATAAACCATTAGCCAGACTCATCAAGAAAAAAAAGGAGAAGACTCAAATCAAGAGAATTAGAAACGAAAAAGGAGAAGTAACTACTGAAACTGCAGAAATACAAAGGATCATGAGAGATTACTACAAGCAGTTATATACCAATAAAATGGACAACCTGGAAGAAATGGACAGATTCTTAGAAATGCACAACCTTCCGAGATGGAACCAGGAAGAAATAGAAAACATGAACAGACCAATCACAAGCACTGAAATTGAAACTGTAATGAAAAATCTTCCAACAAAAAATAGCCCAGGACCAGACGGCTTCACAGGCGAACTCTATCAAACATTTAGAGAAGAGCTAACACCTATCCTTCTCAAACTCTTCCAAAATACAGCAGAGGGAGGAACACTCCCCAACTCATTCTACAAGGCCACCATCACCCTGATACCAAAACCAGACAAAGATGTCACAAAGAAAGAAAACTACAGGCCAATATCACTGATGAACATAGATGCAAAAATCCTCAACAAAATACTAGCAAACAGAATCCAACAGCACATTAAAAGGATCATACACCATGATCAAGTGGGGTTTATCCCAGGAATGCAAGGATTCTTCAATATATGCAAATCAATCAACGTGATACACCATATTAACAAATGGAAGGAGAAAAACCATATGATCATCTCAATAGATGCCGAGAAAGCTTTTGAAAAATTTCAACGCCCATTTATGATAAAAACCCTTCAGAAAGTAGGCATAGAGGGAACTTACCTCAACATAATAAAGGCCATATATGACAAACCCACAGCCAACATCGTCCTCAATGGTGAAAAACTGAAATCATTTCCACTAAGATCAGGAACAAGACAAGGTTGCCCACTCTCACCACTATTATTCAACATAGCTTTGGAAGTTTTAGCCACAGCAATCAGAGAAAAAGAAATAAAAGGAATCTAAATTGGAAAGGAAGAAGAAAAGCTGTCACTGTTTGCAGATGACATGATACTATACATAGAGAATCCTAAAGATGCTACCAGAAAACTACTAGAGCTAATCAATGAATTTGGTAAAGTAGCAGGATACAAAATTAATGCACAGAAATCTCTTGCATTCCTATACACTAATGATGAAAAATCTGAAAGTGAAATTAAGAAAACATTCCCATTTACCACTGCAACAAAAAGAATAAAATATCTAGGAATAAACCTACCTAAGGAGACAAAAGACCTGTATGCAGAAAGTTATAAGACACTGATGAAAGAAATTAAAGATGCTACAAATAGATGGAGAGATATACCATGTTCTTGGATTGGAAGAATCAACATTGTGAAAATGACTCTACTACCCAAAGCAATCTACAGATTCTATGCAATCCCTATCAAACTACCAATGGCATTTTTCACAGAACTAGAACAAAAAATCTCACAATTTGTATGGAAACACAAAAGACCCAGGATAGCCAAAGCAATCTTGAGAAAGAAAAACAGAGCTGGAGGAATCAGACTCCCTGACTTCAGACTATACTACAAAGCTACAGTAATCAAGACAGTATGGTACTGGCACAAAAACAGAAATATAGATCAATGGAACAGGATAGAATGCCCAGAGATAAACCCACGCACATATGGTCACCTTATCTTTGATAAAGGAGGCAAGAATATACAGTGGAGAAAAGACAGCCTCTTCAATAAGTGGTGCTGGGAAAACTGGACAGCTACATGTAAAAGAATGAAATTAGAACACTCCCTAACACCATACACAAGAATAAACTCAAAATGGATTAAAGTCCTAAATGTAAGGCCAGATACTATTAAATTCTTAGAGGAAAACATAGGCAGAACACTCCATGACATAAATCACAGCAAGATCCTTTATGACCCACCTACTCGAGAAATGGAAATAAAAACAAAAATAAATAAATGGGACCTAATGAAACTTAAAAGCTTTTGCACAGCAAAGGAAACCATAAACAAGACCAAAAGACAACCCTCAGAATGGGAGAAAATATTTGTAAATGTAGCCTGACAAAGGATTAATCTCCAAAATTTACAAGCAGCCCATGCAGTTCAATATCAAAAAAACAAACAACCCAATCCAAAAATGGGCAGAAGACCTAAATAGACATTTCTCCAAAGGATACACAGATTACCAAGAAACACATGAAAGAATGCTCAACACCATAATCATTAGAGAAATGCAAATCAAAACTACAATGATATATCATCTCACACTGGTCAGAATGGCCATCATCAAAAAATCTACAAACAATAAATGCTAGAGAGGGTGTGGAGAAAAGGGAACCCTCTTGCACTGTTGGTGGGAATGTAAATGGATACAGCCATTATGGAGAACAGTATGGAGGTTCCTTAAAAAACTAAAACTAGAACTACCATACGACCCAGCAATCCCAGTACTGGGCATATACCCCGAGAAAACCATACTTCAATAAGTCATGTACCACAATGTTCATTGTAGCTCTATTTACAATAGCCAGGACATGGAATCAATCTAAGTGTCCATCAACAGATGAATGGATAAAGAAGATGTGGCACATATATACAATGAAATATTACTCAGCCATAAAAAGAAACAAAATTGAGTTATTTGTAGTGAGGTGGATGGACCTAGAGTCTGTCATACGGAGTGAAGTAAGTCAGAAAGAGAAAAACAAATACCGTATGCTAACACATATTATGGAATCTAAGAAAAAAAAAAGTGGTCATGAAGAACCTAGGGGCAGGACGGGAATAAAGACGGAGACCTGCTAGAGAATGGACTTGAGGATATGGGGAGGGGGGAGGGTAAGCTGGGACAAAGTGAGAGAGTGGCATGGACATATATACACTACCAAATGTAAGACTGATAGCTAGTGGAAAGCAGCCGCATAGCACAGGGAGATCAGCTCGGTGCTTTGTGACCACCTAGAGGGGTGGGATAGGGAGGGTGGGAGGGAGGGACATGCAAGAGGGAAGAGATATATGTATATGTATAACTGATTCACTTTGTTATAAAGCAGAAACTAACACACCATTGTAAAGCAATTATACTTCAATAAAGATGTTAAAAAAAAAAGCCCTAGAAGTGAACATTATAGACAAGTTTCTAAAATTATTCAACCCATTCTACTTGACCTAAAAAACAAAAAATAATTTGACTAAATGGTATAGCCCAACTTGATAAAGTTAAGCATATCATCTCTAAGACACTGATAAAGAATAAATGAAAAAGAAATGTTAGAAGAATAATTGAAGAAGTAGAAAGAAGCTAAAATGATGGTCCAGGATTTACTTAGTGTCTAGGTGCCTAACAGACCCAACACAGTGGTAGGATCATAACATGTCCTCAAGATATATTTGTGTATTTGTATTGCAATCAAAACTTGGTCAGAGTCTGTTTGCTCTCCCCAGGCAATCAATGTTCTAGAAAAGTTAGAAGAGTTTTATCACTCTCAGAAATGTAAAGTTGTTGCCTAAGATACATTAAAATAGATTCTACTTTGATCATATATAAAACCTGTGATAGGCTTGAGGGAGGCTGTGAGACATATTTGACACATATTTAGGACTCTGATGTTTTTCCTAAGCTTCTACAAGCCTCAGTCAAAATATATCTAATCTCGGCCTTCATCCAGTGAACAATATTTGTATTAGTAGTTTTAAAAAAAAAGAAAATGTAAAGAAACCATAGTATCTGATTTATATATTCAAACATAATTATGATATTTAACATCTTTATAATGCTTTATAAGTTATAAATTGCTTTCTTTTACAATTTCTTACCTTGTGTTATATTTTTATTTCCTAGTTGTGTACAACAACATACGAAGACATGCCTTATTATCCACAAAATACATATTAAAAATTGAGGCTGAGTGATTAAATGAGGTAGTTCTCAAAATTTTATGACTGAAACATTCTTAAAGGATAAGATTAGCCCTCAGAGTCTGGTGATGTAACCCAAAGCAATCTAGCAAGGAAAAAATTACCCTGTAAGTCTCTTGTTTTATCTTTATATTTTTTTTCCAAATTCTGTATCTGAGTAGGCTCTAGTAGGTAGAATCAGACCCACTGCAACAACCGGGCAAAAATCATATTGTTAAAAGACACTGGATACCTGTTAAAGCAAAGAGGACAAAATGAATTTAATATGACAAAGGATAGAGCTTTTCTTAGATGAACTGATACTGATGTCTATTTTCTATCTTGAAGACACTTGCTGAAATTACATATTTATTATAAATTGGGCTTGCTATGCGAGAGTGTCTTTGGGGAAGAAAGAAACAAGCACAGTTTTTGACGACATTACATGGGCTGGCATGTTGAATTGGAATCCAGAGAATCCCCAAGGCCCATGTCTCAGTTTTCCCAGTGAGAAAGTTGCTGAGTCTTGGGATATCATGGGAGGCAGGAGGGCTGGGATAAAAAGGCAAAGTAAAATCACCCCCAACATCTGGTGCTTAAGCGACAAAGTTCTACTAGAAAGAGGAACTACAACAAACATTTAACAGGTCTTGTCCTTCAGACATTTGGTACAAAAGGAAAATAGATTATAACTGAAGTTTCCAGACAGCCTTAACACAGACCTGATTGGATTGAACTTATTCACCCATTACTCTCCCTGGGGAAAAATAAAATCAACTTTAGCATTTATTCTTCTTTTATATACAATGTCCTGTATATTATTTAAAAATTCATGAGACACAGGAGAAAGGTAAGGAATGTGACCAATAGTTAAGAGAAAAAACAAACATAGAATAAGAAGCAGACTCACAGTTGATACACATATCAGAGTTATTAGAAACAGATTTTTAAATAAATATTATAAATATGGTAAAGAAAACAGAAAAGATGAACAAAATGAATGAAAAACAGACACTTTCAACAGATGATTGGAATCTGTAAAAAAAGAATCAAATACACATTCTAGAACTGAGAAATACAATTTATAAAATTAAAAATTCATTAGACATGTTAACAACAGATTTGACAAAGCAGAAAGGATTAGTGAACTCAAAGACAAGTCAATGAAAAAATATTCAAATTAAAGCACAGATAGAAAAAAATGAAAAAAATAGAACAGAAAGTCAGAGACATGCAGAACACAGTAAAATGGCCTGACATGTATATAATTGGAGTTCCAGAAGGAAAAGAGAAAGAAAATGAGCTTAAATAATATTACACAGATGATAGCTAAAATTTTCCAAAACTTGTAAAAAATTTCAAATCAACAGATTTCAGATGTGTCAGGAACCCTAA
Source organism: Eubalaena glacialis (assembly GCF_028564815.1). NCBI lineage: Eukaryota > Metazoa > Chordata > Mammalia > Artiodactyla > Balaenidae > Eubalaena > Eubalaena glacialis. The sequence goes on along the minus strand of NC_083730.1, from coordinate 21,243,009 downwards.
GTGGGATAAACATAAAGAAAACCACACTAAAGCACATTCTAGTATAACTCGGTGGGGGTTGGGGGGAGAAGGTAAATTTTAAAGCAGTCAGAAAAAACAATGCAATATACTCACTTAAATAATTTTGCAACTGATTTTTCAACAAAAACATGGAAAGAAGAAGACAATGAAATGATACCTTTAAGATGCTAGGAAAAGAAAAAGAAAAACCCTGCCAACTTCACCAGTGAAAATAGTCTTCAAAAGTGGAGATGAAGTAAAGGTATTTCCAGACAGACAAAAATGTAAGAGAAGTCATACTTATCAGACTGCCACTATAATAAACATACAAAGAACTTCTTCAAACTGAAGTTAAAATTAACCCAAGTAGAAGTACAATAATAGAGGAAGGCACTAAGAACACTAGAAAAGATAAGTATGTGGGTAAATATAAAGAATATTGCGCTTTAAATCAGCAATATTAATAATGTCCTGTGGAATTTTTATGATAGTTTTTGAAATACATAAAATACATGACAAAATAGTACAAAGAATGGAAAAGAGTAAACTATTTAAACAGTTATAAAGTTCTTGCATTTAGAGGAGGAAGTGATAAAACTACCAATAAGGTAGACCTGTCGTTAGTCAAACATACATTAATCTTTAAAGCAGGAGTCTGCGAATCATGGCCCATGGGCCAAATCTGCCAGCAACTTGTTTTTTTAAATAAGGATTTATTGGCACACAGCCGTATCTATATGTTTATGTTCTATCTGTGGGAGCTTTCACATTAAAAGTGCAGGGGTGAATGGTTTCTACAGAGACCATATGGCCCTCAAAGCCAAAAATGTTTACTATATGACCCTTTCCAGAGAGTTTGCATACCCCTACATAAAGTAACAATTATTAAAACAAAAAACAAACCAAAAAAAACAACTCAAAAGCTAATAGAGAATATAAAGTGGAAAATATTTGGGTAAGATCAAAAAGGCAGGAAAGAAAGAATGAAGGGGCAAAGATGAAATTAAAAATAAAACAAATGGTAAAATGAGAGACTTCACCTAACTTAATAATGGGCTAAATACTTCAATTAAAAGACAAAGATTTTCAGGCTGGATTAAAAACAAAAATGGGACAAAAAGGCTTCCACTGACTATAAGAAAACAGTTTGAAAGGATGTAGAAAAACATACCATGAAGGTACAAACCAAAAGGCTGATATTAGTATCAAATACAGTAAACTTAAAGGCAAGAATATTACTATAGATGAGGTCATTCCAACAGGAAGAAAGAACAATCCTAAACTTACAGCTAATAACATAGCCACAGAATATATAAAGCAAAAAGGTTTCTGAAGTTCTTAAAGAAATTCTAAAGTTCTAAAAGAACTTCAGGAGAAATTGACAAATTTTCAGTCGTAGTTGGAGAATTTCACACACCTTGCTCAGTAACCAAAAGAACAGACAACAAGATCAGAGAGGATATCGAAGACCTGAACAACCTATAAACCAACTTGACCTAAACGACAATTATGAAAGACTATATCCAACAGCTGAGGAATAACATTTCCCTAGAGTTCCTACAGAACAATTACCAAAACGATCAATATGCCCGTCCATACAGCAAGCCTCAACAAATTTTAAAAGACTGAAATCACACAAGTTCTGTTCTCTTATCACAGTGGACTTAAACTAGGGAGAAGTTACCAAAAACTAACTAGAAATAAACACACTATTACATAATTCATGTCTCTAAAAGGAAATTTTAAAATATGTTGAACTGAACTTTTAAGAAGATTTAGCACACCAAAACTTGTGGGATATAACTAAAGTTCTGATTATAGGGAAATTTATACCTCTAAAGGCAAATATTAAAATAAAGATGGAAAATCAAAGTCTAAGCTTCCATCTCAAGAAAAATCAAAAGAAAAATCAAATTAAACCCAAAGAAGAAAGAAGGGAACTATAAACGTAGAAGCAAAAATTAATGATACAGAAAATGAGTATTATCTTTATTTAACACATGTGGAAACTGAGGCACAGAAAGGTTAAGTAACTTACCCAAATCACATAGTTACCAACATGCAGAGCCATGACTTGAATCCAGATAGTCTGATGCTGAAATCCTTACCTTTAATGGTTATCTAAACAGACTCACAGATTCTGAGCACGGCAGGTAAGCAGCAACACTCCCCTGTACGCCACTGAAGCCACCAATGCTCCCTCCAACTCAGCGTGAAATTCTGCCTCCATTGCTGCTCTGGCCCTGACCCCTGATGACTCACTCGCCAGTTGCCGAGCTGTTCTCTAACTGCTCCAGACCTAAGCCCAACCTACAACCGCCACTCAAACCCATATTCCAAGTATTCTGTCCTGATCCCTGCTGCAGTCCAGCCAGTTGCGGCCCTGCCCCTGTTCACGTCATGCCTGAAATCCATCACCCTGGCCGCATCCTCACCTCAAAAGCCCTGCCAATGCCATCCTCCATCTCCCACTGCCTGGACCACTGCAGCCACAGAAATGCCACTGTGGAGTTGGATCCAGCCATCTCCCACTGTAGCCACAAATCTGAAAGGTAAAACAACAAAGGGAATGCTACACAAGGCTTTCTACTGAGCTGTTACAAAGAAATTACAAATATACTTGGATGGGAAAGGTTTTTAAAAGCTGTTCAATGGCTTTTTTTCTTTCTGTGAAATATACATGAAGAAGGTAACGTGTTGCAAACTACCCAATAAATTAGGGAGTTGGTTTGGGAGGGATTGTTTTGCATTGCACAGTTGTTTGAAATACAGTAAACATTAACCAACAACATGTTGGAATCAGGGTGTACGTAAAGAATTTGGCCTTAACTAAAGAGAAGGTCTGGTCTTTGCCCTTGGAATGTTATGTCTGACAGGTGTGCCTTTGTTTGCCTGGGAGCACTGGGTCATGCCAGATAGTCCAACAGCATGATTTGGGGGTGTGGGAGGTGGGCTAGGGTAGGTGGAAAGGAGACTGGCCACACTCATACAGTCTTAGGGTGGAGACTGGCCATGCCAGAAAGACCAAAATTGTAACTGAGGGTGACAGCTTTGGGTCACACACTATCAGTCAACCTAGAGACTGAGATTTACAAAAACAGAAACAGACTTACAGATACCGAAAACAAGTTTATGGTTACCAAAGGAGAAACGTGAGGGGCGGGGAGGCAGGGATAAATCAAGAGCTCGGGATGAACATACACACACTACTATATATAAGATAGATAACCAACAAGGACCTACTGTACAGCACAGGGAACCCTACTCAATATTTTGTGATAACCTATATGAGAAAAGAATCTGAAACACAATGAATATATGTATATGCATAACTGAATCACTTTGCTGTATACCTGAAACACTACATTGTAAAACAACTGTACTCCAATAAATTTCAGCCACATAGCACAGGGAGATCAGCTCGGTGCTTTGTGACCACCTAGAGGGGTGGGATAGGGAGGGTGGGAGGGAGACACAAGAGGGAGGGGATACGGGCATATATGTATATGTATAGCTGATTCACTTTGTTATAAAGCAGAAACTAACGCACCATTGTAAAGCAATTATACTCCAATAAAGATGTTAAACATGGGCTGTCAATCAATCAGTCACACCTACATAATGGAGTACCAATAAAACGTCTGAATAATGAGGTTTGGGTGAGCTTCCCTGATTGATAATACTCCATACATATTGCCACACAGCAGTTCTGGGAAAGTAGTGCATCCAGACTCCATGGGTAGAAGACAACAGAAGCTCCAAATCTGTAACTCTCCCAGACTCTGCCCTATGTTCTTCCTTCGGCTGACCTTAATCTCTATCCTTTCCCGGTATTAAACTGTAACCACGAGTATAACAGCTTTCAGTGAGTTCTGTGGGTCTTTCTAGCAAATAATTGAACTGAAGGAGGGTTTGGAGAACCCCTGAAACTTGCACTTGGTGTCAGAAATGAAAGCAGTCTTGGGGGACTGTGCCCTCTAATCTTTGTAGTTGGCCTAAACTTCCATACAAGGGTACATTTTGACTGAGTTTGTTACTGTTGTACCCCCCATTTTTAATAAAAGTCAGGGAAAAATGAGTTCTTTCATACCACTGTTTCTTTGCTATTCAACTGTCCTTTGATCGTTTTTCTCTTGTTGCAGACATGATTTACAATGTTACCATTAAATTGTATATTCTATTTCACTTTGGACCCCTATCATCTTCATGGACAAACATAAAAAGAAAGAAAACAGAAAATAGACTTTCTATGGTTCTCAAAGTCCCCACTGTCTGGTCATACCCAACTATCAAACTCCTTTTCCTTCCAGACCTTGAGCTGTATTTAGACCAGTCTCCTTCCTGCCCTTCCACATTTTTTGCTTGTTTAGCTGTCTGTTGACTTTACACACACAACTTCCTTTCCGCAAGGTCCTGCTTCCATCTCCTTCTCCTGTTCAATACCAAACTACTTCAGTGACAGAACTCAAATCACTGCTTCTCCATGAAGTGTCTGTGGCACAAACCTCACAAGGCTGATAGGGACATTCAAGGAAGCAATAGGTATAAAGGACTCAGAATGTCACGTGACTCACAGTAAGCCCAATGTTAAGCATTAGCTGCTGTCACTATTATTGCTATTACTCCTACTATACTTATTGCTGTGATATTTGTCTTTTTTTGAGCCTATTTCATTCATAGTGTCTACTACAATCAAGCCTTCAACTGCATCTGTAACAACTTTTCTCTATTGTATGCCGATTAGCTTCTGGATTATTATGACTTGAGGACAGGATCCATGTCTATGATAGCTCTTAAAGTGGTAGAGAATTTCAGACACAGAGTAAATGCTGAATCTTTTTGACCTGATGATAAATTCAGAGAACACTGGAATGACACCACCTAATCAAGGCATGCAAATAAGGAACATACCTGAATCCCTACAATGTGTCAGTGTGTATCATTTATTCCTCAAGGTCTCATGTTTGGAAGTTTCATAAGGATTTTGGATTTATAGGTATGACAATTTGTACGTCACTGAGAAGTAAGAAGAGTAAAGAAGTCATGGAAATTGAACTATTTCCTGCTCAGTCTAATTATAAAAGATTTAGCTCATGTTAACCAGTACCAAATTCTCCTCTACTCCTTGAGCACATGGAAGACTAGACCTCCCTGTACTTGAAAGTCACTTGTAACCCTCCATGCTTTCTTCCCTTTCTGCCATGATTGGTGACACTGGAAATGATGGAGCCTCTGTTAGTATGGGACCTAGATTAGAGCCCCAAGCCAACTTGCATTTAACATGAGAGTGTGCGTGGTACTGAGCCACTAAGATTTAGGAATTAATTTGCTACAGCAGTATACCTTGTCTCTTCTTGCTGGTACACTAATAATAACAACAATATCAAAACACTCTCATTATTTTCTTGGCACGGCTTCGCTGTACCACAATTCTTAACACGGCAGCAGATCTAGCTAATCTGTTTCTCTACAGTTTAGTTCTAGTTTCATTTTACCTTCATAAATATTCTTATTACAAAGATATTCAAACAAGAAAAGCTTCCAGAAGTATCCAGTTAACACACATATACCCACCACCCAGATTCCATGATTAACATTTTGCGATATTCGCTTTATCACATCCCTATTCATCTATCCATCCCTCCTCTCTCCCTCCATCAATTTATCTTTCACTTTTTGATACATTTCAGAGTAAGTTGCAGTATCAGTGTGTTAGGTCTTCGTTATTACTTTCCCAATTCTCACACTTCCCACGTGATAAACAATAACCCCACATCAAATATCTAGGAAGCAATGAGAGAAGTTTATCAACAAATATCTATTATTGAGTACCTACTATGTGCTGTATGCCTTCAGATACAAATAAATGAACCTGAAGGCCAGAACAGCCTGGTCTCCATTTCCCAACACTAAAGTGTTCTCAGTGACCTGTACTTCAGAGCAGTGAAGATGCTGAGCTATCCATTTGTAGCATCATTTGTTCTTTCACAATTGGTTGCAGAAAGTGCAGTCCTCAGCTTCAGACACTGAAACCCAATGAATCAAACATAATGAGACTGACATGTCATTGAATAAAACCCAGGAAAAATGCTGTGGGTTCCACACCAATGCCTCCCTTAAAGTCATGTCTTGGATTTTTATTATTTTGTTGCTACGGACGTTTTAACAGATTATTGGACACTGTGTTTCCAATAAAAGTTCTCTTTGTGTTTTTGCTATTTTCTCAGAATTCACTGAAAAAATATCTTCTTTAATGATATCATCTCCCCAAAATAAAATAGGTTGTGAAGAGTAATAAGAACCACTTAAATACTTTAACATATAACATTAAGTAGACAAAGACATACAGTATTAGTAGCACTATTACATACATTCCATTTTCATCCTCCCTTTAACCCTGTTAGGTATATAATGTGAGTGTGGTTATTGTCATCATAGTTTGCAGATGATAAAATGGAATCTCAGAGAGAACAAGCCTCACAGGTAGCAAATGGTAGATCTGGTGTTCAAACATCAGACTTCTGGCTCCAAATCCCCCATAGTTTTCCCTCTGCATTTAATGTAAGAATAACATAAATAGTGTTTGGGGCAACAAATATTTCACCATTATGTGAAATATATAGTTTTAGCACATTAACTCAAAATATTAACTATATACTGCATTCAATATGCATTTTGTCTGTGTATGTGGCTGTATATATGAGCACATATACACATACAGAGAGAGAAAATGAGGAAGAGAGAAATCATTTGGAGAGTTCTTTCCATGCGTCAAGTTGTGTGCTTGGTGCTCTGCAAACATTCTTATTTGATACTCAGAGAACTCTTGTGAGGTGAGTATAAGTACCCTTCATGTACAAAGAAAACTGAAGCTCCAGGCAGTTAGGTAATGTGCCCAATGTCACAGTGATAATATACAGGCAAAACCCAGGACTGTCTGGCTATAAAGCCCATGCTCTTGAGCATGATATTATAATGACTGGAATAATTTAAAACCAAAGCTAAAAAAAAAAGTGGGTATTAGACTGCTCCCCCAAAACCTGTTAAATTCAGCTTTTCAAAGATGCATGGTGTTTGTCCTTATACGGTCACTCATTCATTTGTTTGTTTATGTCAGGAGCATGCTCCAAGCTGGAGATGCTATGATGAGTATGACTGTCATGGTCCCTGACCTCAAGGAGCTTGAAGTGCACTGGAGAATGCTAGCAATAAGAAAAGTAAAATAAAGTAAAATAAATTAATCTCCAGAGCTGTTCTATACGTAGTCTTTTTCATCTCAAATGTTGGCACCTCTATATTTCCAGATGCTCTGACCACATTTATGGAGTCATCCTTGACTCATTTCTTTTTCTTTGCCCTACATCCAATTTGTCAACAAACCGTGCTAACTCTACCTTCAAAATAAATCCAGCATCCAAACATTTTTACCTGATTCCACTGCTACTACCCCAGTCCAAATCACAATAATCTTTCAACTGGTTTACTGCAAATGCTCTTCATTAGTTCCACCCTTACCTCCTTACAGCCCATTCTCAACACAGCAGAGTGATCTGTTAAAACCATAAGTCAGATTATTCCATTCATCTGCTCAAAACTTTGGTGGCTCACAATTTCTCTCTGGGTAAAAGCCAAAGTCTCAACCCAATTAAAATATAGACAAAGGATCTGAATAGACATTTCTCTAAAGAAAATATACAAATGGCTAAAAAGCCTACGAAAAGATGTTCAGCATCATCAGCCATCAGGAAAATGCAAATCAAAACCACAGTGAGATACCACTCACATCCACTAGGATGGCTAAAAAGAAAAAAGATAATAAATTGGAGACCTCCTACACTGCGGACGGGAATGATTTCTCTCTTCCTCACTTTCTCTCTCTGTATGTATATGTTTTGAAAAATAATTTAGCAGTTCCTCAAAAGTTTAAACATGGAGTTGCCATATGACCCAGCAATTTCACTCCTAGGTATATACGCAAGAGAAATTAAAACATGAGTCCACATAAAAGCCTGAACATGAATATTCATTGCAGCATTTTTCATAATCGTCAAAATGTGGAAAAAACCCAAAGGTCCATTAACTGATGAATGGATAAATAAAACACAGTATAGCTATACAATGGAATATTATTTGGCCATGAAAAGAAATAAAGCACTAATCCATGCTACCACATGAATAAACCTTAAAAACATTACACTAAGTGAAAGAAGCCAGTCACAAAAGCATGCATATTATATGATACTATGTATATGAAATATCCAGAACAGAGAAATCTATAGAAACAGAGCTGGTGATATCTGTGGGGAACGGGAAGCAATTTCTAATGGGGTGGGGTTTCTTTTTGAGATGATGGCAGTGTTCTAAATCGATTGTGGTAATGATTGCACAACTCTGTGAATATACTAAAAACCGCTGAATTGTACACTTAAAGAGGGTTAATTTTATGGTAGGTGAACTACACCTCAATAAAGTAGTGAAATGTGTATGTGTATGTGTTTGTGCCCAGCCCTTAAAATGGCTCCTGAGGCCCTACGGCATCTGATTGCCACCTCTACCACCAGTTCCCTAATTTATCTTACATTCTCTTTCTCCTGTTCACTCAGCAGTAGCCACACATGTCTTCTTGTTCGCCAGATGAATCAGGCATGTTTTGGCCTCAGGACCTTTGCACTGGCATTTCTCAATCTCTAAAATGCCCTTCCTCCAACAGACTGGCATGTTCACTCCTTTAACTCTTTCAAACCTCTGCTCAAATATCAACTTGTGAATGAGGCATGAATTGATCATTCTGTTTAAATTTCAATACCATGTAAGCACAACATATTCCCTTATCCTGTTCCACTTTTTTCCCCAGAGCATTACCTTTCTGCAGTAAAGACTTTAGATGCTCACCCATACCTGATTCTCCTCTCCTTTCAAGCATGCAGAAGAATTAATCTTCCCTAGCTGCCCCTATATAAATCAAGTCATATGATTAAATCTGGCCAATGGATTGTCAGCAGAATTGACATGTGGCATTTCTGTGCTAAGTTATTTAACTGCCAGTGCAAGACCTTCCAGTGATCTCTTCCACAGCTGTGGTAATCATGAAGCTGCTTTCATTTTCAGACTGAGGTGCTGAAGACCAAAGCATCCCAGATTGCAGAACCACCACAGAGGAAAGTTTTCCCGGAGAGTTATCAAGACCCATAACATATTTTTCATGAGTAAGAAATTTTGTATGTTAAGGGCACTTGTGGGCTTTCTTGTTACCACAGCATAACTTAATCTATCCTGACTAGTAAGTCTTCTGATATCACTTAATTATTTTGCTTTTTATTGTCCATTCCCTCCCATAAGAATGTAAGGGCATTATGACAGGAAGTTGTATCTGTTTTGTCACTAATATATCTCTAGCTCCTGAAACATTACTTGCCACATAATAGGTGATCAACAGATATTTACTGAATGAACAGAACAAATTAGTGTAAAATTATAAAAAGCACAAGTGCTATGAAAGAGAATTACTGAAGAGCATTAGCAGAGGGACCTAGTTAGTGAGTTAGAAAAGTCTTCTCAGCTTTTAAGCTGAGTCCTGAAAAATGAATAGGAGTGAGTCAGGTGATGAGAATAAAAGATCCAGGAGGCACTGTCACGCAAGGCTCTGCAAATCACAACTCTGACCTGTGCTAGGAAGGTGTCGTGAGAACCTATGATGTGAGGATCTGACCTCATCAGAGTAAGCAACTGTGTAAGAAAAAACCGTTGGCTGGAAAGAAGCAAAAATAAAATTAGGGGGAAAAAAAGATGTGATATTATGTACAACAGGGTAAATCTGAGGTGCAATGGTGTGTTTTAATGGTTATACGAGAATATAACAGCACGTATTAAAGTATTTACAGAAGGCATCATGGAAGAGATGAGAAAGGAGCTGGAATTTTAGCTGTAGATGAGAACAAGAAAGCAAGAGAATGCAGGAGGACACTGCAGGCTGGAGTCTGATGCTGGGGGATGGGTGGAGGAGAGATTTCACATAAACACAGGCAGGAGAGCCTATGGCATGGATGCAAAACCGTGGGGAAAACAGCATACGTAAATTTGATTCGGGGAGCATTCTGAGGGCCCCCATTGGAAAAGCAGGTGGAATCAATCAGATGGGGTCAGTTCATTGTGAGCTGTAAATGCCAGGACTGTGAATGTGATCAGGGCAGTGTGATGACAACGTATTTAGAAAGATGACCCAAGGCAGCAGTGGCAGAACCATTTACATAGATCGTGCCCAAGAAGTTGTTAATGAGAGGAAAGCTGAATGACCTAAATCATTCCCCTGTCCAGCAAACGTCTATCAAGTAGCTACTAAATAAATACAAGGTTATATAAGGGATTTTGTAATGCATAAAATACATTCTTTAGTGTCTGGGTCTAATATTTATAATAAGTATGAATGTTCATGTGTGCAAATAACTGCTCATAACATGTGAATGTCAGAGACTAAAACTTTAAATTGGGTTCAGACTGACTACCCAATACATATCAAAACCACTGGGCAATTTAATTTCTTCTACAGTCCCTTTACCTGAATAGATGCTTACTTAGAATTCTTTACTTTGAATTAATAAGGACATAGTTTAGTTGCCTCCAGGGATTTGGACTTTTAGAGGTTGTCTTTAGAAAGATTTGTCTTGGGAGAGGTCATGTGACCTACAGCTCCAGCCGAAAAGTTTTATGGCTGAAGCTAATTAATTTCCTTAGTGCAATTTTATTGGCTCCTTCCCTAATCTCTGTCTCTAATAGGCAAATACACTGGAAATTACTCCAATTCCACAAAGAAATAGGAGAGTTCTTGTGCCTTTGTGGTAAGAAGAGCTACAAGGAGAAAGAAGAGAGTCAGTGAATAAGGACATAATAAAAACAAGGAGTAAAATAACATGATCAATAATATACAGTCTGAATATTGAAAACATGCTTAGATGAATTATTTTAGATAATCATAAAATGTCTTAGCCCCTCCCACTTAGAAGTATGACAAAATTGCTCTACAATCATAAGGAATTCTCTTTCAAGTCTTCAGAACGCCAAAATGATGGATAGTTTCTATCAGCCAAACTGTCTGAGAGTGATGTTTTGGAAAATAAATATGTAAAGTAACACTTGTAAATTGTGAGACAATGTCAGAAAGAACTACATCCTTGTCTTTTTCTCCCCCTAAGCTGACCTATCAAATCATCCTTGAACACTTACCCTGATGAAAGTCTTATTTTAAAGAATTTGATGCAGATACTTGTCTCAAGCACAGGATATACTAAACAGCAAGAGAAATTACACACTCTAAGACAGAGTATGAAAATTAATATCCTCTGTCAAAGTTAACAATTCATAAAGTGCCCTGAAAAAAACTGTAGAGAATTCTCTTGAAAAGGAAGATGCAGAGACTTCTGGTTCTACCAAGACAGAATAGCCCCATTCCTCCCAGGTCTTCCCTCTTGCAACCAAAAAACCCTGGATATAACCCAACATGCATAGGAAGGCTCTGAAAGCTAGAAAGAAGAAAGCAGACGTCCTACAGACTTGGGGCGGTGAGTGCCCTGGGTTTCTTTATTGCATCCCATATAGCCAGACGGGAAGGCTATGGTTTGAGAAGGACCAAGCAGGAAGTTAACCTTCAAAGGACCCACCCCAGCTCAGCCTCCCCTCACGGAAGCAGGCAGAGACGATCCAACTCCCCCACTGGATGGTCTTGACATGGTCAAGCAGAAAGCTAGTCATCCATCCCCCATCCAGCAAAACCAGGCGGTGTTCCGATTCCCCTGCCAGGGTAGTGTTGATCGGGCTGAGCAGGGCACTGATCTTCCATTCCCTGCCTGATGGAGACAAGTGGTCTCCTCGTATCCCCTACCAGAGCTGAACCTCCTCCTGGCAGCACCACCTCAGTGACTCTTCAGGAAATGATGCGGAGTAAAATAAGCCCATCCCACAAGGTTACGAGCCACGGGACTCCACTTATATAACATTCTTAAAATGACAAAACTGTAGAAATGGAGAACAGATCAGCCAGAGGTCAGGGACTGGGGAGGGCGGCTGGGAGAGGAGGAGGTAGCTATGGCTATAAAAAAGCAACGTGAGGGATCCTTGTGGAGGAAATGTTCTCTGGCCTGACTGTATCAATGTCCTATATCAACGGTGATACTGTGCTATATGTTTGTAAGAAGTTACAATTGGAGGAAATTGGGTAAATGTTACTTGGTCTCTCTCTGCATTCTTTCTTACAACAGGAATCTACAGTTATCTCAAGTATAAAGCTTAATTAAAAAGAGATTTAATCAAGACTTGAGACCCATCCTTTTAAAGGGATCTGTCCTATAATCAACAGACTAAATATAATTGTCATTTGCATTCCAATGTAAAATTGTAGGTTTACTTCCAAACCAGGACGGTAAGGGCAGTTATGGCAATTTTGGGAGGTTAGACAAAAATTTTTTTCTTCACTTGATCTATAACTTGGATATTAAAATTCTATCACAAGATTATTCATTCACTCACCCAATCATTCAGCAAGCAGCTGTTGAGAGCCTACTATGTGCCCTATTCTAAGTTACAGAAATAAAGTAATGAAGGAAACAGACTGAATGTCTGCTCTCTGGAGCTGACCTTTTGTGAAAGAAGTACTCAGTTATTCACACTAGTCAACAAAGTCCTTTTCCTCTTTGCAATCAGAGTAACTGTTTCTCTCAGGCCTTGGTCACTTACAAATCAACCATACTGAAAGATTCTTGTGTTCCCTGCACAAGACTTTGTTAGGCTGAAGTACTTCTTTCTCTGTATTAGTCATCTTTAACAGAACTAGAAATTGTTCCCCCAAAAAGCATAAGGTAGGAAACTAAAAGAGTGTGGCACTTTGAGAGGCAATTGGGATTTTACTGGAAAACCTCCCTAAGCTGAAAATGTTTAGAGTAGGATCAGTTCTCAGACTGTTTGTTTGTTACTATCTATGGCCAATGTGTGGGACATAATTCAACGGAGAGAAACCAAAAGTAAACCTGGGTCTGTTCTTACTAAGATTGATGATTTCAGACCTCCCAGTGGTCCATCTAAAGCATCATTTTGTGTGTCATCGGGATAAAGTTTGCATCAAAACACTAAGGCCTTTTGAAGGAAAAGTTTATTATTTCTAAAAGAACTGAGTTTGTCTTTAAAATAATCAGTTATTTGACTGAGTTCATTCATTTTACAAATACTCATCAAAAACCTACCACAAGCACTATGAAGACTGCCAAGATGATTCTATTACGGTCTCTTTCCTCCACAAGTTCATTGTCTTAACAAAGTTAACTAATTGGGGCAGAGTATACATGCATAGAACATCTTTTCACAAAGAACATGAAAAGATGGCTCGTAAGGAGCCAAATGGAACTGTCCTCCCATACAAAGTCTGGTTACTTGTCCTAAATGGAACCAGTCACGGCATCTAATATAGTCCTGTGACAGAAAACCAGAGGAAAATATGAAAAATCACAGAATATGGAAGTCAGAGAAGTCACAAGTATTCAGCCACAGTGAACTTTCCACGTAGTTTTAAAACAGCAGCTTCTTTCTGGCATATATTTACACATAGCTTGCCATTTTACGCATGTCCTAGATAAGAACAATACAACTGCATGCCCCATTACCATTCAAATACCAACTGGAGACTGTACAGATATTATCACTGTGTAGAGAGGGAACATAAAGAGAAGAAACACTTAAACTTTTTCTATTTCCACACCGTAGCCCTAAAGAGATTGCTTATCCAGCTAAAACCTTTCACGTGAGATACAAGAGCACTGTAACCGAATACCCAAACCCAATGTCAGGGCCTGACTCCTCACAGTAACCGGTACCAAGCTAACAAGCAAGACAGTGATCCTAACCTCAGCTTAGCTACCCCACTATCCACTAATCAACCTTAATACCAAGTAGGTGGTCCTCATCTTTGCCCTTCTGCAGTGAGGATCCTTCAGAGTTACCCACATCCACCCCAGGTGTCCATCTTGGCTCTAATACTTCACCCATTTGGAATTAATCACCCACAAAACTAAAGCTGCAGATTGATCAATGGGAAGCATAAATGCTTTAACTCCAGAATTTAAGAGAAAACTTAACTTGGTATTTTGAATTCCCACTAAATTCAGATAGTTTAGAAATGCCTGGAAGTAAAAATAATGAAACCAAATGAAAGTTGTACTGAAAAAACATCATAAACATATACTAGTATGACATGTGCAAAATATATTAGAGTTGTCCACATTTTGACAATACACCCCCCCATGCATTTTAACACACCTTTCAAACTACAGCATCCAGTTCACCGTTCCCTGGTTAAAGTATAAAAAGTAAAGCCCTGGGGATGGTGGTGTGCTGAATTGGGCGATTGGGATTGACATGTATACACTGATGTGTATAAAATTGATGACTAATAAGAAGCTGCTGTATAAAAAAATAAAATTAAATTAAAAAAAAAAAAAAAAAGTAAAGCCCCTCAAATGTATTTGATCTACTTTAGTAGCCCTCTGTTAAAACTATCTGTAGCCCTGTCTCTGCCGTAGATCCGATCATGGATCGCATACATGTCCGAACTGTTGTGATCAACACCAATTAGAATGAACAGATAGGATAAGCCTGCGCAGACTCTGTTTCTTTGTCTTGTTTGAAAGGACCCTCTTCATCTAAAGACCTGCAAGGGCTTGAATTGTTGGGTGAAAAAAAATCCCTGTCACCTCTCAGACACGGCTGTTACCAGGCATCAGCAGGAGTGACTAGCAGAGCCTAAAAGGGAAATGTTGGCCCATCAGTTTAAATGACCTCTGAGCCACTTTACTAGACCACAAGCAAGAGAGTTTGGTGAAATGTGACATGAGGCACTTCTCCAGAAAGGAGCTGCGAAGCCACATGAGAGCTGGAGGAAGGCCATGGTGGACTTTGCTCCTCTCCTAAGATGAATCTGGTCCAACAGTTATTCTGTGGAAAATGTATTCACTTCCCTCCAAAATCACTGGGATAGGGGCTCTAGCTTTTCGAGAACATCTACATTATAAATTGGGCCAGTTACACATAGGAGGACGATCACGCAGTGGAATTTGAGGGGCCATATGAGGTCCTGGCCTGGGGTCAAGAAATCCTTTGCTAGAAAATCCCAGGTGCTAAATAAGCACCCCAACATCTGAGGACATAAAAAGCAGTGTTATATGTAGTTGGGGGACTAACGGATACATGGAATTACAGCAAATTATTATCCCAGGCTGGTGGCAACTGAGCCACCTAGGGAATAGTAGGGCCATTTTCCCAGATAAAGGCAAGTGGTTTGACTCATTGTGAAAGAAAGGTACAAGACCTGAGCCATGCTAAACACAGGACACAATGATGGGGAGAAGATGCACTGCCTTAGGACCCACGTGGTTTGCCAGCAGCAAAGAATGAGGATTCCCTAGGCCCAGGAAAACTGGTCAGGTTGTGTAGAGATGCAGATTGCTTCAAGGTATGATAGGCTTCAGGGATCAGCTAAGTCCAAGTTTCATTTTACAGGTGAAAATGCACCCAGGCAATGAGAGGTGACCGCTCAAGCGTAGCTGGAGAATGGCAGAAGCAAGTCTGGAACATTTGTGCCTCCCTGACGCCAAGCCCCATGTCCTTTTCTTGGTACTTGCCTCACTTTTTTCTTTTAAAAAAATTACAAAAGTCATACCTTCTGTTATATGTTGAATTGCACCCCTCTCCCAAATTCATATGCTGAAGTCCTAACCCCCAGTACCTCAGAATATGACCTTATTTGGAAACAGGGTTGTTACAGGTGTACTTAGTTTAGATGAGATCATACTGGTGCAGGGTGGGCCCCTTATCCAATATGACTGGTGTCCTTATAAAAAGGGAACACTGGGACACAGAGACAGACATGCATAGAGAGAAATGATGTGAAGAGATATAGGGAGTCAGCCACCTACAAGACAAGGAAAGCAGCCTGGAGCATGTCCTTCCCTCACAGCTCTCAGAAGGAACCAGCCCTGATGACACCTTGATTTTGGACTTCTGGCCTCCAGAACTGTGAGAGAATAGATTTCTATGGTGTAAGTCACCCAGTCTGTAGTACTTTATAGCAGCACCAGGATACTAATACACCTATAAACCATGCAGATGTTTATACAGAAAAAGTTAATACTCACCCTCTTGTCTCTGAAATCTCCTGCCTTTCAGGTAACTGATGCTAGCATTTTGGGGTGTATCTTTTTCCCACTCATACGTTCTCTCTCTCGCTCTCTCTCACACACACGCACCATCTTTATTTTTTAATTTTGAATGGAATTATATGATACAGCACTCTGAAACATATCTTTTTATTGTAACTAGCAATAGACCATCATAGTGTCCTTCCAGATCAATATATATAGCTCTCATTCATTCTTTTTAATTGCTGCATAGTATTCAACCTTATATATGTATCCTTCTCCTACTGGTTAACAATTAGGTTATTTCAGGTTATACACCATTACAAACGATGCTACAGTAAACATCCTTGAACATATATATTTATGTGTTTTCAGCTGGAAAGCACAGACTTTTTAATTTGGTATTTCTCAAAGAGCATGTGCATTTCCTATTCTTTCATGTTTTTTCTCCCAACTTATCACAAAATTCTCAGCTAAGTACTGCACATATATATATCAATGTTGGGAACAAAAAGCTATACTGGAGAACAGCTATAGTCACAGATTCTGACTAGACCCTTAGATAGAGGTCAATAAATATAAATCATGACCACTATGTTCTCAGCAGAGCCCCTTCACATATCCCTTTTTCTACTTTTAATGGGATGAGTCCCATAAAAACCATTGGTATCCCCCAGGATCATTTGATCACTTTTTTTATTGAAGTATAATTGATGTACAATATTACATTAATTTCAGATGTACAGCACAGTGATTCAGTATTTTTACAGATTATACTCCATTCAAAGTTATTACAAAATACTGGCTATGATTCCCTGTGCTGTACAATACATCCTTGTTGCTTATTTATTTTACGTATAGTAGTTTGTATCTCTTAATCCCATACCCTTAATTTATCCCTGCCCACCTCCCTCTCCCCTTTAGTAACCACTAGTTTGTTTTCTATATCTGTGATTCTGTTTCTGTTTTGCATATTCATTCATCTGTATTATTTTTGTTTCCACATAAGTGATACACAGTATTTGTCTTTGACTCATTTCACTAAGCATAATATTCTTTAGGTCCATCCACATTGCTCTAAATGGCAGGATTTCATTCTTTTGTATGGCTAAGTAATATTCCATTATATACATACATACATATATACATACATACCACATCTTCTTTATCCATTTGTCTGTTGATGGGCACTTGGATTGCTTCCTATCTTGGCTATTGTAAGTAATGTTGCTACGAACACTGGGGTGCGTGTATTTTTTTGAATTAGTGTTTTCATTTTTTCCAGATATATATATATACCCAGGAGTGGAATTGCTGGATCATATTTTAGTTCCATTTTTAGTTTTTGAGGAACCTCCATACTGTTTTCCATAGTGGCTGCACCAATTTACATTCCCACCAACAGTGTAGGAGGGTTCACTTTTCTCCACTTCCTCTCTAACATTTGTTATTTGTAGACTTTTTGATAACAGCCATTCTGATGGATGTGAGGTGATACCTCATTGTGGGTTTGATTTGCATTTCTCTAATAATTAGCCATGCTGAGCATCTTTTCATGTGCCTGTTAGCCATCTGTATGTCTTCTCTGGAGAAATGTCTATTCAGGTCTTCTGCCCATTTTGTGATTTGGGTTGTTTGGGTTTTTTTTTTTTTTTTATATTGAGTTGTATGAGCTGTTTATATATTTTGGATATTAACCTCTTGTCAGTTATCTCATTTACAAACCCATTCCATAGGTTGTCTTTCTGTTTTGTTGATAGTTTCCTTTGCTGTGAAAAAGCTATTAAGTTTAATGAGGTCCCATTTGTTTATTTTTGCTTTTATTTCTTTTGCTTTAGGAGACAGATCTTTAAAAAATATCTTTATGATTTATGTCAAAGAGTGCTCTGCCTATGTTCTCTTTTAAGAGTTTTATAGTTTCAGGTCTTCTATCTAGGTCTTTAATCCATTTTGAGTTTATTTTTGTGTATGGTATGAGGAAATGTTCTAATGTCATACTTTTTTTTTAATTAATTAATTAATTATTTAATTATGTATTTTTGGCTGTGTTGGGTCTTCGTTTCTGTGCGAGGGCTTTCTCTAGTTGCGGCGAGCGGGGGCCACTCTTCATCACGGTGCATGGGCCTCTCACTGTCGTGGCCTCTCTTGTAGCAGAGCACAAGCTCCAGATGCGCAGGCTCAGTAGTTGTGGCCCATGGGCCTAGTTGCTCCGCGGCATGTGGGATCTTCCCAGACCAGGGCTCAAACCCATGTCCCCTGCATTGGCAGGCAGATTCTCAACCACTGCGCCACCAGGGAAACCCCTAATCTCACTCTTTTACATGTAGCTGTCCTGTTTTCCCAGCACCACTTGTAGAAGAGACTGTCTTTTCTCCATTGTATATTCTTGCCTCCTTTGTCGTAGGTTAATTGGCCATAGGTGCATGGCTTTATTTCTGAGCTCTCTATTCTGTTCCACTGATCTCTGTGTCTGTTTTTGTGTCATTACTACACTGTTTTGATTCCCGTAGCTTTGTAGTAGATAGTTTGAAGCCTGGGATCATGATATCTCCAGCTTTGTTCTTCATTCTCAAGATTGCTTTGTCAATTGGGGGTCTTTAAAATGTCACAAGTATTGCATTAAATCTATAGATTACTTTGAGTAGTATGGCCATGTTAACAACATTAATTCCTCCAATCCAAGAGCACAGGATATCTTTCTGTTTCTGAGTGTAGGTCTTTCACTTTGTTGGTTAAGGTTATTCCTAGGTATTTTATTCTTTTTGATGCAATTTTAAATGAGATTTTTTTCTTTTTTACTTTCTTTTTCTGATCACTTCTTTTTGCATTTTTAAGGCAACACAGAAATGCTAATGCAAAAGGCCAAACTTAAGCTGACAGCTGCTAGCTGGTGATTCTTTCAACTAGAGAGTAATTTCCTGATTCTAGCAAAAAGCATAGCAGGGCCTCCGTTTCCCTACACCCACTTTTAATTAACTAGATGTAGTTTTAGAACCTCATGAAGGGATGGGTATGGCCAGGCATTTCAACTAATCTGGACTTCAGTGGTGAACTTGGGAGAGAGCTGACAGGAAATGAACTTCAGCCTGTGGGGATTACAAGCTTGTACTGAGATTCTGAGGCCTTGTTCAGGGGCTATTACTAAGGCAGCTCTGCTGAAGTCAGGGTTCCTGGGAGAGAGGGCCATGTGTAAAGCATGTCCCTTGCCGAGCAATTTGGCCATGACTTACTATGCAGATCTGTAGGAAAATGAATGAATAAAGTTGAACTTGAAAAATGCACTGAGCTTGCAAATGCTCTGCTGTCGTGTCAACATAAGCTGAGACTGGCACCTCAAGAAGAGGGGCTCATCTCTTACAGATTGTTTATGTGTTCCTTAAGAAAATGAGAATTTAGGATGAGATTCAGTTATAAATTATTCATTTAAGGGCTTTTTTTTCATTTTATTTCAGAACATCCTCCTGATCATTTCTTAAGTGAATTTCTCCCTGGTCCCATCATTTCCAAATGCAGACAATTTTCAGTGAAGGAGGCAGATCTTAATCAGGGATCCATGGGGTTTCACCTTCCAGGGAATCTCTCTGGTCCTCAGTTGCTCCCCCTTTTCTAGGCCAGTAATACCTCCAGCCCAAATAAGGCTATAAAGTTTCCTTATATTAATGTTTGAAACATAAAGCCATTTTTATATAAAATTTGTAAGATCAGTATTTTTCTTTCATCACTGCCAAACCTCAAACACATCAAGATTTTCCACTATGAAAAGGCTGCATGTTTTATATGCTATGTCTCATTGTAAACTATTCATTGATTTATAGACCTCGGGTCCTCCAGGAAGCATCATAAATCCTTATTATACTACTGGATATTAAATTTGGTGTTAGGTGCTCTGATTCATCTGCCAGGCTAACTCACATGTAAACAGACATCTCTCTTAAAACTGTCTACTTCAAATTCAAGAGCTAAAAAATTCATTTATTCTAAAGCTCTAACCTTGAAGTTCATTGCAACTGCAATATTGACAAAGGTAAGGATGATGATTATGATGATGATGGTGGGTGATGAAGAAAATGTTTTTATAGTTAGTTCTTTCCTCATATTGTTAACCTTCCCTTACACACACACACACACACACAAAGATAGAGACCAGAAAATTGTGGTTTTGGAAGTTTTCAAAGACAGGGGTAGGATTTCTATGTGAATACAGTAATTTTTAAATAAAGGAATGACTCAATTAACATGAAGTGACTATGAAGTCCCATAACCAAGGCAATAAATAACCATCATCTAATGACTGCAAATCAAAGACTCAGCCCAAGGACATTCCTTCTCACAAGTTCTCACCTATCCAAGAAGTGCAATTACAAAGAGCTCTCCATATGAGTTTACATTATGATTTTTTTTCTAACTGCTACATAAAATTCTTCTGGTGGGAATTTGTACAGAAATTTTTTTTATAATCATTCAGGTATCTTTTGAGAGAATATGATTACATGAATGTTATTCCAAAGGTTTTTGAAGATGTCATCCTCCCAGCTGTTCTCCTTTTAATCTTATATACCATAATATTGCCAACTACAAAATTACAGAAGATACTTTCCCTCCTTCGACATTTTCAAAATAGTAAAACTACTACTACATCTTAGGCAGATGATGTTTAATAAGAATGATTATGAACTACTAAAAAATACTGCTAGATATATATTGAATTGAAATTCATATTATATGTGTGAAAAGACAATCAGAATTAACTTAATTCCCCTTCAACACAATTTAGTACAGTTTTTCTGGGTGCCTATACTGTGCAAAGCACAACGCTAGGTAATGAGGTAAAAGTATCTGGCATGTCCCCTGCCTTCAAAGATCTTCCAAATCAACTTACCTTTTTTTTTTTCTTTTATGTGAACTAAATGGTCTTAAATTTTCAAAGTAGAAAGAAATTTTGAACAGTACTTTATGTATCAAGGCCCTGCTTGATTAAGTGATCAATTCTCACATTCAAGAATGAGAAAATAACTACTAAAAACAAACCACATATTTTAAGTAAATGTATACTATGTGTGGAGTTGTCTCTATCAACCAAAATGATACTTTAAAAATCAAGAGAGGATAATACATGTAGAAAGATTATGATTCTGCTTAATCTTTGCTCTTCATTGGATATGAAGCTATTTAAAAATCATTCTAGAGGTCATAATGCAAGGAAAGAATCTGATGCAATTTTATTCATTAAAAATCTCAAGAAAGCTATTCATTTTGCAAGTTAAAGACATAAAAAGCAAACAGAAGTGGCAAAATGGTTAAATTACAGAATATTAAATACCATTACATTTCTGGGTTTTTCCCTGAAGAATCATTTGGAACAAGATATGCACCATTCTTTCTACAGTAGATCAGGGATAACCTTTTAAAAACTTGAAATTATGAGGTCAACTATTAAAAATTTTTTCCAGGAAATTTTAATGAATTACATGCATATTCCAAAAGGGTGGTTATAATTTATTTTTTATATGTATGGAATTTCCAAGGTCTTTGAATCCTATAGTTTATAGAATTACATCTCTTGATATCTTGTGAAAAGATAACTGAAAAATAATATAGTTCAATGGATTTGAAACTGTCTGTGCAACAGTACCCAAAGAGTATTGATTGGTAGATCATTTTCAGACTAAAGGGTGGTTGTCAATTTTATGCTAAGTCTTTATTTCTGTTCCGTCCAAATATTAAGTGACTGGAAAGAGTTCATGGTTGATCGGCTTATTAAATCCAGAGATGACACAGAGCTGAGGCAGATAGCAACTCTACTGCTTAATCGAATACACAGTTAGTCTCAATGGAGTAAAATGATGGATTGGATTTACATGAAAATAAATAGGATAAATGTGAAAATATGGCACATGAGTTTATGAAAATTCATGAGTGTAGAAGAGAGATGGTGTGACAAAACTGTAATATGGTTTCACAGATTGCAATTCTTATAAAAAAAGCATGTGGGCAGGTGTGGATAGGAATTAACATTTATTGAGCACCGAAAGCTCCTAACCATGGGCATCAAAGAGACATAGGCATTATTATTATTCCCATTTTACAAAGGTACGGAGAAAGAAAATAATTCCCCTATGTCCTACAGATTACAAGAAGCAGATCTGGGATTTGAATCTTTTGCAATCTTGCTGCAAAACCCTGCTCTTTTCAACCCATCATCATGTAAACAGCACAATAAGGATACTTTGATAACTAATGCAATCTGGTGTTAGATTAATAAAAGTACAATGCCAGAACAAAGGAGGCACTGGTCAGATTCTTGATGGTAATCAAAGGTATAGAGTAATGCATACACCCAATATCATCAACAGGAAAAGAGAGAAACAAATAGGGGTGCATTCACACAATGAAATACTACTCAGCACGAATAAGGAACAAACTATTGACACATGCAACAACATAGATGAATCTCAAAAACATCACATTGAATAAAAGAAGTCAAATGAAAAAGAATGCATGCTGTTTGAGTCCACTAAGATGAAGTTCAAAAAAGGCCTGTGTTGATAGAAATCAGAAGAGCAGTTGTTCCAGGGAGGGTTTTTCTAGAAAGGAGCATAAGGGAATTTTCTGGGATGATGAAAATGCTTTATATCTCGATTGGGGTAGTGTTTACAGGGGTGTGTATACAATTGTCAGAACCCAAACTGTAAACTTAAGATTTGTATATCTTATAGTATGGAAATTATCCCACTATTCAAAGAAAAAAATAATGCATACAGACTGGAGACTACAGATAAGCAAGCAGACAGCAAAGCAACCGGAAATCATGGCCTATGTGAAACATATAATCCAGGAAATACTGTTCACAAACGTTAATTTTACTAACAAGAATTCCGGGAAAAGGGAGCTAGAATGAGACATGACGGTTGTGTTAAAATGCTACCATTCCATAACAGAGCAAGAAATAGTGATAAGTACTTTTTAGGGAGTACAATTAGGACTAATACCTGAATATAAGAAGGGCTCTTCTATAACCGGAGCAGTCCAAAAGTGGAATTATCTGCCTATGAGTAAAAAATTCCCCACTGCACAAGGTGCCAGCTGAAGGTAGACTGTCTCCCACTGGAATGTTTGTAGAGGACGTTGAGCACCTAAGGCAGCTCTCTCAGTTCTGAGGTTCCACGCATCTGTGTTCTGAAGCTCACTTTGACATTCATGGATAAAGCTCGCATCCTATACATCATCCAAACTCTCAACCTCACTCTCAATCTACTCCCAACCTCCAGGACACACAAGCACCCACATCCACAAATCCATGTGCCAGTGATTAACAGAGGCAACATCTACCCAGCTTTCTCCACTCCAACCCTACCTCTGCTCTAATCTCAGATCCTGCTGAATGGTGGTAAAATACCTTTACACTTTCAGGTTTGAAGGCACTCCACAACTTTGCTGAAGCAAAACAATATTCTTTATTTATTTAACAATATTTATTACTGAGAGCCTAGTATGCATCCAGCATGATCTGAACACTGGAGAGAAAAAGACAACAATCCCCATCTTGGTGAAGCTTACATTCTTCTTAATAGACATCAAGTTGCTTAGGATAAGAACATCCTACTAAGTGTTTAACTCTGATGGATGTTTTGTGGTTGATGAACAAATATTCATTGACTTAACTTGATGTGAGAAGAGCACATAGGATGAATGTATAGAAGCCTCAGGGGAAACATAGGGCTTACCCAAGACTTAGACATAGTATTCTGCTCCTCGGCCCAGTAAAAATCTCTGTTAAATGTCAGATGGTTAAGGAAATGCTCATTTTCGCCATTGTTCCTATAATTGAATGATAAACCAATGCACCTTGGCTCCGGGGGTTTACTTCTGAATTTACAATTAGTCTAATGCTCTGCCCCAAAGGGACTCTATGAGCCTTGGTGGAGCTTAACAAAATTGACTTCAATAAAATAAAAGGAGTGAGCAATAGCCAATAAATCACAGTCTATTAGCTGACATTAATTTATAATTTCAGGCACAGGGATAAAATTATTCACAATGGATACCTTAAAATTGGGGGAGAAGTCCAGGTAACAAAATATGAATGCCACCAAATCCTTCTAGAATAAAAACACAGAAAACCGTCTCTGCAGCAATAGCTTTGGGGGAGTTGCCTTTAACTTGCTTAATGAGCCAAGAGAAAATGTTTTAAGTAAGCACCCATTCAAGACGTTAAACTGATTAGACCCGCATTTTAAGTCCTACTCAAACACTAGCCCTAAACTTCAGATTCGTTCTCAAAGGAAAATTAGATATTTGTTTCACATATATCAGAGGCGGGGACTTCCAAAGGGAAATATACATAAATTGTGTACATACAAGGATGAGAATCACCAACTCTAGGGGTAGCTCTCTGTCTATCCATTTCCTTCATGTGTAATAAATTTTGCTAACCTCTGCTTTCTTCTCCTTTCACCATTCTTTTTATACAGTCTCCAGTTAACTGCCTACCACACAGAATCATGTAAAACTGTCAACAGAAAAAACATAAAAATGCATTTCCTCAAAGGTGTAAAATTATCAGAGAGGGGTTGATAGGTGTGCCTGTGTGCTTGTCTGCATACAAATCAACATACTTATACATTTGGGAAAGGGTGGAAAGAAGAAGGAAGAACAACATAATATAGAAAATTCTGACTCTAAAGGTGATCCTAGTGAGTAAGAGGCCACATTGACAAACAGAAGCCCTGTTCAAAAAGGAACAATGGCCCCTTGCTGAAATGGAAAATCGGGGAAGAGGAGGCACTATGGCAGAAAACAGCTTGGGAATCTATCAGAAAATTCTTCTCAGAAAGAGTGGATATATGTATATGTATAACTGATTCACTTTGCTGTACAGCAGAAACTAACACAACATATATACTATAATCCAAAAAAATTAATTAAAAAAAAATCCTTTTCTACTTAATATTTGGGAAACCTCAGATTTGGATAATTTATTGCAACCTAGCTAAATGTTGAAACTAAATCCACAGTGGGGAAAAAAAAAAGTAATAGCAAGATGACAAAACTGTTTCCTAAAAGTGAGAGTAAGAAATAACTTTATTTACCTTTGGTGACTTTTCCTAAGTCACCCTGTATTATCCCAAATTAATCCAAGAAAGTGAAATGGCCAGAGGGAGCTGTCATCTGGCCCCGTGGGCTTCCCCAGGGCAGGTGATATTCTCATAAAATGGCAGCACCAGTGACTGACCTGTTCCAATATTAACATTAAAGTTTTGAATGCGGCAAACTTGTAAATAGAAACTGGGGGATAAATAGCATATATATTTATATGGAAAAGGAAGAGACGATGGAAAATACGAAGATAGCTCACTGTCTATAAATAAACACTCAAGAGAGAAGAAACAGTGAAATAGGGCAAAAAAAAGAAAGCAACTAATTAGAAATTTCTAATTCTAAATAGAAAGCCGCTAATTAGAAATTAGAAAAAGCAACTAATTCTAATTTTAATTAGAATAAGTCATTTTTCTAGAGAAGGGCAAAAAAAGACTCTCCTACTTGATAAGTTTTCAAATTCTGAGAAAGAGAAGAGTTTAATATAATTTGACGCTTATCTGAATGTTATGTTTAAGGCACTCTGCTAGGTGCCATTAGGATATATAAAGAGGTTTTACATAAAATATGTCCTCGAGGATTTTGCAACATGGCAGGGGAAATTAGGCACACAGATCCCACCTCATAAAAAGCACATCAACCCTAAAAGCTCAATTGTGAAATAGCTCTTTGAAACATGGAGGAATCCCCAGAAAAAAAAAGGTGGGAAAGGGTGAAGGAAACATTGCACTCCTTAATGTCTGCATTTTATGGATAAAAGTTTCAGGCTATAATGAATAAAAGGTAATGAATAATGAATGAATAAAAGGTAAATTGTAAATTTATATTTTGAATCAATTAGACATGTAAACTAGTAGTTACAACTCCCTAACCCTAATCCTAACCCTATGCTAACTCGATGGGAATTTTCTTTAGAATCACGTAAGATCGATGGACTTTTTTTTTTTTTTAATTAATTTTTTATTTATTTATTTATTTATTTATTTATGGCTGTGTTGGGTCTTCGTTTCTGTGCGAGGGCTTTCTCTAGTTGCGGCAAGTGGGGGCCACTCTTCATCGCGGTGCATGGGCCTCTCACTACCGCTGCCTCTCTTGTTGCGGAGCACAAGCTCCAAACGCGCAGGCTCAGTAATTGTGGCTCACGGACCTAGTTGCTCCGCGGCATGTGGGATCTTCCCAGACCAGGGCTCGAACCCGTGTCCCCTGCATTGGCAGGCAGATTCTCAACCACTGCGCCACCAGGGAAGCCCTGATGGACTTTTTTTTTCCTTTCAACTGTGTGGTCATATGTTGGTTCAGTGTCTTCCAAGACCACTGAGTACAACTCCAATATGGATTATAAAATGTTATCAAAAATGGATTTTATTTTAAAGTAGTGGTTTGCATTTCAGGTTTTAATTAGGAAATGTTGCTCCCTTCTCTACTCACAAGCAAGAAGTATGAAACTGCCCTCAAATTTCCAAAGTGAATTTAACAGTAAATGGAAGAATTTATCCCCCAAAAGTCTTCAGCCTATAGCGATGGAGAGAAGTAAAGTCAGGGCAACTGGTTTTGCAGCTGAGTATACAGTAAGAAGTCAGCCTGCACCTCCCAAGCTGTGACCAGAAAGAAAAACCCAGAGAGGCTCTAGATTAAGAAAGATGAGAACCTACATCAGTGATATTATTTCCCAATAGAGAGATTTTAGAAATTTCTTATTCCAACTTTATCTACCCCCTGCCGCCCAAGTTTCACTGCTGACAAATGTTACAGAACAACCACAGGGACAAGATATTGATTAGTTTAAAGCTACAACTGTGTTTCTTCCTTGTGGAATTGGCATCTGATGTACATGTGTTTTGATATTTAAAGTGGATATTCCTCTTTTATTAATAATAATAGTAACAAATAGTATTGGAATGAATACAGTGAGGTTAAGAGACAAACTGAGTTGTGTTGATGTAATATCAATTGTACATAGTGCCCTGAGAATTTATTTGTAATCTGGTGGTTTTGTTTTAAATGAGGAGACATTTTTACCAGATGCTATCCATATGCCTAGAATGCAATACTCAAGTGATCACAAGGCCGCTACTTGCCCGTATGGTGACTTTGTGTCATTAAGAAAAGTGACACTTTTGTGACACAAGACACTTTATGTCTATCCGTAGGGAAATTATAGCAAATTGATGCTGTTAGAACAAGATTTTTTTCTCACAGTTTTAATTTGTTATGTATCAATAATGCTTAGGGTGCGCATGGCTCCTCCTTAGAGGTGGTGCCATTGTGATGCACCAACTGCACAAGCCCCAGTCATTTGTGGGAGAGAAACTAGAACTGCAACATTAGCATATGTCACAGTCAGCAACAGAAGTCCCTGCACCAAGAGCTGTCATAAGAGTATCTAGCATGTTTAGTTTGGGTTTTTCGCTAATCTCTTCATCAGACTCTTGAAGAAACAACCAATAAATATTGCATAGGACACATGGATTCCTTGATTGTTCAGTATAAACCGGACTGGAAAGGAGCAAAAGAGGAATCAGTAAGGAGGCTGTAGCATTAAACCAGCTAAGAGATGATGATGGCTTTGGGGAAGGAGTGAATGATTTGGCCTTAAGGAAATTGGTCTTGTCCAATGGGTCTCTTTGCCCACAGTATTTCTGCCTTCCATGGCACTTCTGCTTTCACTCTGAATGTATCTATTCCCCCAAATCCACAATATTTCCCTTAGTAGTCAAGATAGAGGTTGGAGGCCTTAGAGTTCAGTAAAGCTAGGGGAAAACAGATACATCAACTGTTTCCATGCATCACTAATTACAATGTGGGTGCTTATAAGCTGACTTCATAAACACACGTGAAAAGATAATTGGAAGAAAGATATGAACGGAAAGGAACAAGCATTTGTGTAAAATAAAAGTACACTTAAGTTACACTGTCTATGCAATAGATAAACTTTTAGAATTAAGCTTAATCTTTGTGATCGAAGTGTTTATTGGATGAATGCACGCATGCATGCTATGACAATACAGATCAACCATGAAGAAGCTGACTTTGTACTTCCGCAACTGTAATAATCAGTTGTCACAGATTGCTACAGAGTTGATTTAAATAACCAGAGCAGCCAGCAATATGAATGAATGTGCAGCAACAAACTTCAGCCTTGTAATTGCTTAATTGAGAGTTCAGAATATGATCACCTTGGCCATGTCACAGAAGCACTGTGAGACTGGAGAAAGAAAAGCGAGATCAATTCTGATAAAAGCAAATAACTGGTATAAATTTACTTTCAAAAATATAAAGTAGTATGTAGACGTTAGTACAGAAAAAATGGGTTAAACTAAAAAGAACCTTGTTTCTCTTGCATAAATGTAGGGAACCCAGGGCTTGTATGGTGGCTTATCATCATCAGGTACCAGGAGGTTTGTTTTCTGCTGCTGATTCCTGGAACATGACTCTTATCCTCGGAGTGCAACATAGTGAACATAGTATCATATCAATGTTGCAAGCAGGGGGATCAAGAAAAAAGGGGAAGAAAGGCAAAGGACATGCACACCAACAGTCTTTTAAGAAATGTCTTCAACGCCATCACAAAACAGTTCTACGAGACCCCACTGGTTGCATGGCCACATCTAACTACAAGAGATGCTCAGATCTTCATCCTATGTGTCTGGTCAAAATCAGAGCCTCTATCAACACAAAAGAAGGGAAGATTGTACAGTCTAGAGTGAAGTAAGTCAGAAAGAGAAAAATACCAGATGCTAACACATATGTACGGAATCTTAAAAAAAAAAAAAAAAAGGTACTGATGAACCTAGTGGCAGGGCAGGAATAAAGACACAGACATAGAAAATGGACTTGAGGACCGGGGGTGAGGAGGGGGAAGGTGGGGCAAAGTGAGAGCAGCATCGACATATATACACTACTGAATGTAAAGCAGTTAGCTAGTGGAAAGCAGCAGCATAGCACAGGGAGGTCAGCCCGGTGCACTGCGACGACCTAGAGTGGTGAGATAGGGAGGTTGGGAGGGAGGCTCAAGAGGGAGGGGATATGGGGATATGTGTATGCACGTGGCTGATTCACTTTGTTGTACACCAGAAACTAACACAGTAATGTGAAGCAATTATACTCCAATAAAGATGTATTTAAAAAAAAAAAAAAGAAAAACAATTGGCATTTCTGCCACCAAAAGTTACAATTAAAATGGTTGTTGAGCTAGAAAGCTTGCCATAAGCTCCTTAGAGGAGTCTAAAGGTTGTGGAATTTGTACATTGCACTAAAACCCCCAGCTGGGAGGCTTTTGAAGATTGAAATCCAGCCTGAAATCTACTGGCCAATGTGTTGTCCTGCCCAAGGGATGTGTCCCAGCAAAAGGTTGCTTCTCTGCCACCGTCCCCAGGACAAAAACCCACAAAGACTGAAAGCCATGGGGCTCATCGGGGGATTGTCCAACCCCAGACGGTGCCTTTCCCTAATTCATCTTTTCCTAAGTCATACAAAGGCATTACCCTGATAAACCCCACTGTCTAGACAAAAATCTGGAACTAAAGTGAGTACCATTTCATTTCACCATCATCAAACAACAGAAAACTCTTTCCTTAGCAATGTTTGTTGTGTGTAAAACTTTGAGGGGGAAAAAATGTTTAACTGGGGAAAATACACTATCAGTGTATACACAGTAACAAAGCAGCAAGAGAGGATTCCAAAGTTTTGTATCCTTGCTTTTACTCATTGAGAATTAAGTACTGAGGAAGTTAAATACACTGATTAGAGACAATGGACCCTGGAGCCAGATTCCTTGGGTTGCATTCCAGCTCTGACTTCCTAGCTGCATAACTTTCGGTGAGTTAGTTAAATTCTAGAGGCCTCAGTTTATTCAGCTGTAAACAGAGTAATAATAGTATATGCCACAAATTTTCAGAGATTAAATATATCCATATCAAGAGCTTAGAACACAAAGCACACAATAAATGTTAGATGCTATTTGGACATACAATCAAACACTATCAACACTTGAAAAACCAAATTTTCCAAATAAATGGCATTTTTAAGAACATAAATGGAAGTAACAGTGAACAAAATACACAAATTCTGCTTCCAAAGCTGCCTGCATAAAGACTTCTGACAACAAGAATAAAAAGCTTCAGAATGCTCTTCTGACTCGTTTTAGTTAATTTCAGATATTTAGGGTCATTAACTTGAGATGCCATAGCTTTTCAGCATCAAGATTCCTTGAATTTTATTTCTGTTTCAAATAAAGACTCAAAAACAAAAAATCACAAGAGACCATGTTCCCTTCTTCTCAAAAGAAATAAAAAAGAAACTTTTAAAAACACAAGTTGATCGTTCTCGTGAAAATAACGTGTGTACAAAATCATACATCCAACATTCCACTTGTCGTCCCTATTCTAGATAAAATACTTGTTAAAAAAAAAAAAAAGGCACAAATGTATTATGTACAAAGCATTAATCACAATATTTTGCATATTTTATTACGGGAAATTTCAAATATTAAAGTGGACAGAATAGGCTAATGAATCCCCATGTACCCATCTCTCAGCTATTGTCAACTAATGGCCAATCTTAATTTTTCTCAAGTCCCACCTACTTGCTCTCTCCAATAAGAAATATTTTAGAGCAGCTCACAGACAGACATATCATTTTTGTCACATTATTTTAACAGATTTACTGAAACATAATTGACATAAAATCAATTGTGCATGTTTAAAATGTACAGTTTGGTAAGTTTTAACATAGGTATACACTCCTGGAATTATCACCACAATCAAGATAACGAACACATCCATTACACCCAAAAGTACCCTTATGCCTAGCAGTAATTTCTTCCTCTCAACCCTCCTGCTCTCCCAACCAGGCAACCACTGACCTATTTTCTATCACTTTAGATTAATTATCAGAGTTTTATATCAGTGGAGTCCTATGATATGTACTTTTTTTGGTCTATATTACATCACTCAGCCTAATTATTTTGAGATTCATCTATATTGTTGTTTGTATCAATGAGTTGTTTATCTACTTACCTGTTGATGGACACCTGGGTTGTTTCCAGTTTGAGGATATTACAAATTGAGCTGCTGTGAATATCCATCTACAATTCTCTGTAGAGACCCATTCTTTCATTACTCTTGGGGAAATATCTAGGAATGAAATATCTGGGTCATATGGTAGATACGTGTTTAACTTTTTAAAATTCCAAAACTCTTTTTCCAAAGTGGTTGTACCATTTTTTATTTCTACCAGCAATGTATAAGCTTTCCAGTTGGCCTCCTGCCTTAAAAATACATGGTATTATCAATCTTTTTAAGTTTTAGCATTTTAATAGTTGTTTGGTGGTAGTTCGATGTGGTTTTATATTTCATTTCTCTAATGACACATAGTGTTGAGTATCTCTTCTTGTCCTTTATTGCCGTCCATATATCTTCCTTGGTGAAGCATCTGTTCAAATCTTTTATCCATTTCTTTAATTAGATAGTTGTTTTCTTAAGTTTTAAAAGTTCCTTATCTATTGAGGATATAATTCCTTTATCAGACGTGATTTGTTATGTATTTTCTATCAGTTTATGAAATTTTTTGTTGTTGTTCTCTTAAAGGTCTTTCAAACAGTACAAGTTCTAAATGTTGATGAAATCTAATTCACCATCTTTTTCTCTTAAGGATTGTGCTTTCAGTGTCATATCTAGGAAATCTTTCCCTATCCTTGAAGTTACAAAGGTTTTTCTCCTATAATTTCTTCTAGAGGTTTTATAGTTTTAGGTTTTACTTTCAATCTGTAATGCATTTAGAGTTAACTTCTGTATAGAATGTGAGTTCAATTTTTACTTATAAATATCCAATTTGTTGAAAATGTCTTTTCTCCACTGAATTGCTTTTGCATTGTTGCTAAAAATTGACCATATATGTGTGGGTCTATTTCTAGACTCTTCTGTTCTACTGTTCTACTCCTTATTCTTGACACAGATACCACACTGCTGAAGTTAGGTAATATAAGTCTTCAATCTTTGTTCTTTTTTCTTCCGCCAAAGTTGTCTTGGCTAGTCTAGGTTCTCTGATTTCCACATGAATTTTAGAGTTACCATGTCTACTTTTTAAAGCGTCTGTTGATATTTAGATTGGGACTGCACTAAATCTGTGATCAATTTAGAAAGAATCAGCACCTTAAAACTTGAGTTCAGTTTTCCAACCCATGAATATGGTTTATCTCCCCATTTATTTCAGGTCTTTTTAAATTTCACTCAGGACTGTTTTGTAGTTTTCAGTGCACAAGTCTTAAACAAATTTTGTCAAATTTATCCCCAAGTATTTCATATTTTTGATATTACAAACAGTACTGTTCCTTTAAGATCAATTTCCCATTTTTTACATTACTACCACTATTTTTTGTTGAGCTATAATTGACATAAAACATTATATTAGTTTCAGGTGTACAACATAATGATTCTCATTCTTAGTTGCTAACGTATAGAAGTACAATTAATTTTTATATTGGTCATGTATCCCACAGATTTGGCTAAACTCACTTAGTTCTAGAAACTTTTTTGATGATTCTAAAGGGCTTTCCAATTTGATAATCACTGTCATCTGCAAATAAAGAGTTTTACTTCCTTCCTTCCAAACAGAATCCCTTTCATTTCTTTTCTTTTTATTACTGCACTGGCTAGAACCTCCAATACAATGATAAGTAAAAGTGATGAGAGTGGCCATCTTTGCCTTGTTTCTGATGTGGGGCAGAGGGGGGTTGGACATTCCATCTTTCACCATTAAATATGACAGTAGCTATAGGTTATTCATACATGTGAGTGAATTTTTTAACTCAAACACTGTAGCTTTTATCTCTAGAAGTTTTATTTTGGTCTTTTTCATATCTTCCATGTCTCTACTTAACATGTTAGTTTCCTGAACATTTGGAATACTGTTTTAATAACTTTTAATGCCCTTGCCTACTGATTCTATCATGTATCATTTCTGAGTTAGTTTCATTAGACTGATTTTTCTCTTCATTATGGGCTATATTTTTCTACTTCTTTGTATGCCTAAAACTTTTTGATTGGGTGCCAGACATGGTACATTTTACCTTATTTGATGCCAGATATTTTTCTAGTCCTATACGTATTCTTGAAATTTGCTCTCACACATGTTTAAGTTACTTGCAAAGAATTTGATGCTGTTGAATCTTACTTTTATTTGTGAGAATCAGACCTGCACTTAGTCTAGGGCTAATTTTTTCCCAATACTGAGGTAAGACCCTTCGTAGAATTCTATCCAGTGCCCTGTGAAATATCACATTTTCCACTCTGGCAGTTGGGAACAAGCACTATTCTGGAACCAACATGAACTCTAGACACTGTTCCCTCTAACACTTCGCAGTGGTTCTTTCCCCTGCCTCAGTGGGTTTCCCCACAAGCATGCACTGATCAGTACTCAACCGAGTACTCAAAGGACACACTCCTGTCATCTCAGAATTGCTCTTTGTGCAGCTCTCTTCTCCTTTATTCTGCTCTGCAAACCCTGGCCACATTGCTTTCCCCAGACTCAGAAAAATTACTCTGGGAGACAAGTTTTCCCTGGCTTCCCCATTCCTGCACTGAGGCCTGGTAACTTTCCTTAGGCATAAGCTGCTGCAATCATTAAGTTAACCTCATTTGTTTCCCATCCTCCAGGGATCACTGTCTTTTGTTGCCTGACGTCCAATGTCTTGAAGGCCATTGTTACGTATACTTTGTCCAGTTTTTCAGTTGTTACAGGTGGGAGGGTGAATCCAATTCTCCCCATTACTTCATTTTGACCAGAAACAGAACTACAACAATATTTTTAATAGCAAAACACTGGAGGCAAACTAAATCCCTTCAAGAGAAATGGTTAGATGATTTATGGTAAGAAAATGTATATGTTGTCTTTGCCGAGTTGGCTTTTTTCAAAGGTAGCTTAGTGTCAATGTCCTCCAGTGAAAGACCTCTGGAACACACCTATAGCTGAACAAGCTGGGTGATTTCTTGTTGAAACAAAGAAGACAGCACACCACAGGGAACCATGGGACATCTCCATAAGAGGCTGTTAGAAATGACCTAATGTAGAATTGGGGCTCATGTTAGGGGTTCACTGGAGGATTCAGAGAAGCTAGCTTAACTCCAGACTGGATGCTGTCAGAAAGTAAAGGTAATCACATCTGTCAGATCGGCTATCATCAAAATGAACACAAACAACAAATGCTAACGAGGATGTGGAGAAAAGGAAACTGTTGGTGGGAATGTAAATTGGTGCAGCCCCTGTGGAAAACAGTATGGAGGTTTCTCAAAAAATTAAAGGTAGAGCTACCCTATGACTCAGCAATTCCACTCCTGGGTATATATTCAAAAAAAAAAACCCACTAATTCGAAAAGATACATGCATCCCAATGTTCACAGCAGCGTTACTTACAATTGCCAAGATATGGAAGCAACCTAAGTGCTCATCAACAGATGAATGGATAAAGAAGATGTTGTATATATATAAAATGGAATACTACTCAGCCATAAAAAAGAACAAAATTTTGCCATTTGCAGCAACATGGATGAACTTGGAGAGCACTATGCTAAGTGAAATAAGACAGAGAAAGACAAATACTGTATGATACTGCTTACATGCGGAATCTAAAAAATACAACAAACTAGTGACTATAACAAAAAGAAGCAGACTCACAGATACAGAGAACAAACTAGTGGTTACCAGTGGGGAGAGGGAAGAGGAAAAGGGAAATATAGGAGTAGGGCATTAAGAGGCACAAACTATTAGATACAAAATAAGCTACAAGGATATATTGTACAACACGGGGAATACAGCTGATATTTTACAGTGCCAATAGTGGAGTATAACATTTTAAAAATTGTGAATCTCTATATTGTACACCTGTAACTTACACAATACTGTTCAGCAACTATACCTCAATTAAAAAAATGAAGAATAAGGTTTTTAAAAAAAGGTAGAGGTAATCCTATATTTGGGTAGTTTAATAAATCCTACCTAGAAGGAAAGAGGAATGGAGGAAGGCTAAAGCTGTAAATGATAAAAAAGAGAAAGAAAAAAAAAAGTGGCACTCACTCATATTATCCAGGACAGGGGGATGTTGGGTCATCTTTGTGGCTTACACAGTGATGCATATTGTCTGTGCTCAATGGTCCCATTTCTGTATTGACCCATCACACTCCCAGAGTAGCCCTGTCTGATGTTGATGTTCCACGGAATTGCTTATGTTAAGCAGGAGAACACCAAGGCCAGTTCCCACAGGTCAGGGTCTGTTTTTCTCTTTCTCATGATTAAGAGAACCACAGCCTCATAGCTCCACTGACAGAAAGACTAAACTATATAATTAGAGAATAAATCGATTCCCCCTCACTTGCAAGACTGGAGTCCACCCCCTCCACAGGCTTTGAGATCGAGCCCAGGAGAGCCACTCACTGAGGAAGCCACCAGAATTTCTTGGAAAATCAAAGTAATGGAGCCTCAGAATCAACTCCCATGTAGGAGAATACCCCTAAGAAGACAGCTGGATTGCTGGTTAGAAGGGCTGAACGAGCATTTTGAAAATGAGGACGGGATGAACCCGAGGAGGGAGATCGGGACCGAAGAGAGCACACATGGGCGCCATTTTTCTAATGAAGATCCAAGCACTGCAGAGTCCTCCCTTGTGTGGCTCACAGGGAAATCTGGCCTTAGCTATTGGTTCAACCTCTCATGCCAAAGTAGTCTTACAAGAGTGCCTGATCCTTGGGTAAAGAAACAGTCCAGAGTATACGCCAGAGTCTTGGTGTAGAGAGGCCTCAGACAGAACAAGGTGGTCAAGAAAGACCTGGTCTGTTCCATTCCTGGAATTCAACATGCTCGGAGGGAGAGAAAGGCAACATTAATTCCTCAGGGGGCGCTTGTGGAGACTCTGAAGGCAGGCAATGGAACATACAGTAAAATAAGTGAAATCAAACCTCTTAATTGCCCCTGGAGGTTTCACATGGAGCCATGCATTCCCGGTGCCTTGTCTACTAACCTGGTCCTAGCCCCCGTTACCCCCCGGGCTGGGTTACTGCGACCTGCTCCTAACTGCGCTCCCTGCTTCCACTCTTCTCTCCCAAGCTTTCTTCTCCCGAGAGCACAGTCAGCAAGATCCTCTTAAAAGACCAATCAGATTGTGTCTCACACACACACATCCTCAAAAAAGGAAGAAGAAAAGAAAACATCCCTACCAGTGGTTTTCCCAGCTCCCAAAGGAAAAAGCTGCAAAGCCTTTCCCACGGCCTTTGTGATCTGGCCCCTGGCTCTTTCCATGGCCTCTTATCCCAACGCTCACATTTGCTCAGTATTTTTCAATCGCAGAATGCAGGGTATTAGGGGGCAGGGAGCTGCCAGGAAATCATCCCAGGGTCCTCACGAACATGTGACATCATGGCAGAGAACAAAACGGTCAGCAAACTACAGGGAGTAAGGGCAAGGAGAGTTTAATATCACTTGCATTGCTGTGTCTGTGTCTGTCTGCATTAGTGTCCTAGCGCTGCCATGACAAAACACCATAAATTGGGTAACCTGAAGCAACAAACATGTATTGTCTCACTATTCTAGAATCCAGAAGTAAAAGACCAAGGTGTCATCAGGGCCACGCTCCTTCTGAAACCTGTACGGGAATCAGGAATCCTTCATTGCCTCTTCTAGCCGCTGGTAGTTGCTGGAAATTCCTGGAATTTCTTGGCTTGTAGCTGCAGCACTTCAATCTCGGGCTCCATCATAACATGACACTCTCCCCATGTGCACCTATGTCTCTGTGTCTCTTCCCTTCTTATAAGGACACCAGTCATTTTGATGCAGGGCCCACCCAGCATAACTTCATCTTAACTTATTACATCTGCAATGACCCTACTCCCAAATAAGGTCATATTCTGAGGTTACTGGGGGTTAAGATTTCAACATACCTTTTGCGGGTGAGGAGACACAATTCAACCCATAACAGTGTTGCACATCGGGTCAGGAAGTAAAATGTGCATCTTACTGTGTGTCACAGTCAAAACAGTTTGAAAACTCAACCTTGACCCTCCCCACCCCTTCTTGGTTTTCGCACAACAAAACAAGCACGCTGTCAATGCAGGGCCTTTGCACCTGCCACTCTCGCAGTGTAGCCACGTGCTCACTTCCTTTGTTTATCTGGGACTCCACTGAAGTGTCAGCTCCCCAGGGAGGACTTTCCCCTCCACGTCACTTAGACAGCACCTTTGGTCACCCTCCATCCTTTGACCCTGCTCTACTTTTCTTCAGAGCACATAGCACTCACTAACAGTCTTTTATAAACACATTTACTTTTTTCCCCCTCCACTAAAAGGTAAGCATCACGTGGGGCGAAACTGTGCCTGTATCCCCAGCCTCTCGAACAGCACGCCCTCAAATACGTGATGTTAAACGAATGAATCTGTATCTGTTGTGAAAATAAATGAAGACTAATCAAATGAGAACAAGATAAGGCTATTTTTTCAGCACTTGCCATTGCAAAAGAGTCAGGCACCATCCCAGGTGTTTGGCAGAAACTCAGGCAGGCAGAGGAGTAGGAAAGCTTTATAGGAGAAACAAGGGAAAGATACAGGTGTACCCTGACTGCAGACACTTAGCATGGCGAAGCTGTAGGTAGGTCAACTAAGAAGGAAGGGGGCTTCCCTGGTGGTGCAGTGGTTAATAATCCGCCTGCCAATGCAAGGGACACGGGTTCAAGGCCTGGTCCAGGAAGATCCCACATGCTGCAGAGCAACTAAGCCCATGCGCCACAATTACTGAGCCCACGTGTCACAGCTACTGAAGCCCGTGTGCCTAGAGCCCGTGCTCTGCAGCAAGAGAAGCCACTACAATGAGAAGCCCGTGCATAGCAACGAAGCCCGACACAGCCAAAAATAAATAAATAAAATTTATAAGGAGGAAGGAATCCCATGTGATTGTTTAGGGGTGCCTATTTGGCTTTCTCTGTTTGGTCCTAAATTGTAATCTGGGACAGAAATTAAGGGCTCTGTCAGTAATTAATCAAGTCCTGGCTGTCTAGGGCTGATTGTGTAGAAGTTATTGTTTCACTTTCTGGCCTGATTGCTAGAGGTAATGGTCTGACTTCCTACAAGTGTGACTTGTAGACAGCAGGTTGGCTTCCTGGCTGGTTAGTGCAGATTGTAGGTCAGAGCTCTATTTTTGTATACAGTCCGGCCGTTCTCCATTTGTATGTTCATTCTCTCACTATAAAGAGAATTGTAAATGTATAGCAAAAGAAGTGGATGGGCTATACCTGGAGGTAGGAGGTGAAGAAGGACTCACTTTTATTTTATACTTGTAGAATGCATTGTCTATATTTTTACAATAAGCTTGTATTCCTTTTAATTTAGAAAAATTTAATCAAAGAGTAAAATCAAGCAAAGGCAATTGCAAGCCATTCTGCCTCATCTGATGTTTGCAAGTCCATATAGCGAAACTATTTGCTTAGTCACTGATGCTCCTGTGTTCTTGGTTTTTATTTTCTTATTTTTCTGAAAATAAGTTAAACATTGTAAAAAATGTGTTAAAACCTCCTTTGGGAATTTCAGTTCATGTGTTCTGAGTGAACTTCTGGTGATCCTTCATTTTCAACTGAACCCTTAACAACTAAATTTTTCATTCAACATTCAACTTCCCTAAAAAGTGAGTGAAGTGTGATGACTGCCAGAATGCCACGAATTCAAATTTGAGTCGTTTGACTTGAAAGCTCTGCTTTCCTAGAGACAGAGCGCCATCTAGTGGACCTGTAGGATATTTCCAGTGATGACAAGGTTCACGTTGCATTTTTACAACTCTCAGCTGACTGGAAAAGCCCAGAAACCAAAACACTCCGTTCACCAAGCATTCTGGCTGTGGGAGGCTTTACTGTATTCATTTACTCTGGCTCTGGCTCTTGTCAAGGAAAATAGCCCATGTGGATCATTTACTAGTATGTTCTGTGAACACATTTGTTTCCAATGCGACTGCCAAGGAACTCACTGTACCTTGTACACAACTCCTTACAGGACTTGATATAACGTGCTGTGATTATTTGCACCTTTGTCAGGTACCAGAGCCCAAAGATACATCTCTATACCCCTAGGCCCAGCTGAGTCCTTGTCACACAGAAGATGTTCAGTGTTTTGAAGGAATGGCAGATGCTCCCCACCCCCCGGCAGAGATCAGAAAGAAATTCACTGAATTCATTCATAAGACATTCATACACAGTTGTCGAGAATACAGTGCTTTGTAAAAAAAAAAATATATATATATATATATATATACGTGTGTGTGTGTGTATGTATATATATATATAAGCTCTCAGTGTGGAGAGGAAAAAAGTACACAAAGAACCATTTTCAAACCAGAAATAGTACATTCATAGAAATGGTACAGAGGGCAACATTTCAGAGGGGTGAGAAATTGCTTTCTGCCGGGATGATTCCTCACATTCCAAACTCACTTAAGAACAGACTCTAAAACCACTCAGATCAAGGCATCACTGTAACAGATACAGGTATTCTGCTTGTAAAATCACCGTCCTCACAGGAGTGTACCTAATGTACTACCAACGAAAGCTTTGCCTCAAGGTTTTCCCTGGCCACATATTGTTAGAATTATAATTAGTTTTTACTATAAAGCCTACCATAAAAATAAAGCCCTCACATTGATATAAAACCTGAATTCTTCAATAACATAGAGCAGATGTTCAGTCTATGCTCAGGGCTGGATGAAGCTCTGCTCACCCAAGGCAGGCTTCCCTGGAAGTTATCACACTTATGAGGAACCAGCTAGTGTGTCAGGAGCCAAACATCCTTTGCTTCCCTTTCTATCCCTCAATTCACGGATCTACACTTTGATGATGTCGGTGGACATTTTTTAAACCACATATTAAACAACTACCGTGATCAACACTTTCATTTGATTACTTTATAACATCCTTGTACACCCTGTGAAGGAGGAATTAATTTCTCCCATTTTATGAATGAAGACACAAAGCCTCGGAGTAAGAATTACTCGAGGTGAAGTAACTAGGGAGTCTCAGTCAGGATTTCAACCTGTCTCTTAACCTCAAGCCTAAGGCTCTTTGCACAAACAAAGCTGCCTCCAAGGCTGCTTGATTTCTGCAGCAAGGTCTCCCAGTAACCACGAGTCCTGCCATTTATACGTACAGACTAAGTAGCTCTGTAAGCTTAGAGAGGTCACTTCAGCCCACTCTGCTCCAGTCTACTCAACTGCAATAAAGGTGAGAAAATTACACCAGTCTGGCCTACTTCCCAAGTTGCTCCAAGAGCACAGTCCAATGCAGGAGGCATAAGTATGTTGCTTAAAAGTACGGACCCCAGGGCCAGCTGCCTGGGTGTAAATCCCACACGCACGACTTATTAACTGGACAGCCTTGATCAGGCTGCTTCATCTCTCTCAACTTCAGTTTCTTCATCCACAACATGAGAAGAATGAGGAAACCTACCTCCTAAGACTGTTCTGAGAATTAAATAAAATAATTCAGATGAAGTCCTTCGTAGAGTGCATGGAATGCAGCACTTGTAGAGGTTGTTATTAACAAATGCATCTAAAAGCACTTGGAAAAGAAGACGACCTCTTACAAGTATGGGAATATTATTATTGTCAATTCTAAGCCAAGATGATAGGCCTGCCTGGCCCTACCCTAAATTTTAACTTTTTTTCATTTATCTTTCGCAAAATTATTCTAAAAATATCAAGTGTTTTTGAGTACTGGAGACTCAAGCAGGGGACAACAGATGAACTCTCTGAGGAAGCCTGTATGTGTTAGAACTCCTGCAGAAAGACCCAACAGACTCGGTGTTAAATTTTAATGGAGGGCTTTTTACAAAAGAGAGGGCAGGGCTCAGAGAACCTCCCTGTGATGGTGAGGCACCAGGAGTACAGAGGCTGAAAGTTTTGGTCCCCCGTCTGCCTGAGTAAATGTAGAGACAGTGGTGTTACCAGATCTGAGGAGAATTGGGGCCACCCCCAGCAAGGGTGCAGCCACTGGGGGAGAGAGAGGGGCCCACAGCCAAACCGGAATGGAAATTGAAGGCCAGGAAGCCCAGGATGCAATCCAAAGAGGGCAAGCCTCTCCGAGCCGGCACAGGATAGAGTATGGATGAGTAGAGATCTAGCGCAGCAGCAGGAGAGCGGCAGCACGTAGTCCTAAATGAGGACTAATCCTAAAATATACTTAGTCGAGTACAGAGTGACCCCCGTGAGCACAGAGGCCAGTCCTAACCTATTACTGAAGTGAGACAGCCTACTTTCAAATCCCAGCTCTACCAC
This sequence comes from Eubalaena glacialis, assembly GCF_028564815.1. Taxonomy (NCBI): domain Eukaryota; kingdom Metazoa; phylum Chordata; class Mammalia; order Artiodactyla; family Balaenidae; genus Eubalaena; species Eubalaena glacialis. Next base: position 21,201,445 of record NC_083730.1, on the reverse strand, counting down.
TGATTAGTCATTGCTTATCTTCTCTGTGCTACAGTCTCTTCATCTGTAAAATTGGGATAACAGTAAGACCCTCTAGGGTGGTTGTAGGAATTAAGTGAGTTACTATTTAAAGTATTCAGAGAAGTCCAGGACACTTAGTCAGCACTGGATGAATTTTAGTTACTACTACTATATTATTGTTACCCCTTGACCCTGGGGTGGGATTATGGGTATTTGTGTAGATTTACATCATACATAAGTGAACCCTTTGGGTACTAAGAAAAGCACAGGGTCATGATTTTTATATGCCACAGACACCAACAAAACACACTGGCCCCCCACTGTACTCTAGGGGGAGGTGGACTTAATATGTAGAAACACAACCTACTGTCAATTAATCATCAAAACCCATCTTGGGGACCAGGCATTCTGTAGATTTCCTTCAGTCTGGGTTTCCCCTACTGGAGAAAGAAAAGGCAGTGCACTCAAAGGTTACACCTCTCCATGTGTCTTCTCAGGAAGTCCACCAAACACAGGAACATATATCAACACACATCCCCGTCCATTTTTCCTTCTGAAGCAGCAAACATGACATTTCCCAAATGGGCTTCCACTTGCTACTTTCCTTTGCTTCAGAACAAAATTGCTTTATTTCAATTTTTGCAGATGGTGTCAAGGTTCCCACTAGCAAAACCAGATGGAATTTGAAGCTGGTAAACAACAGCAGAGGAGCTGAGTCCCCAGAAGTCAGCCCAATGTTGCCATTGTCTGCGGTCCAGACTCTGAACAGCTGGCGGCTGGGCAAGTGTCCAATCCACAGGACACCCAGCATCCGAGAATATAAGCACACGTTTGGAGACAGGGGAGGTTTGTTTGTTTTTTCTTTTAAGTAGAGGAGATAAAACAGAAGAATAACTAGAGAAAAAAAGAGTATGAATGAACTCCTTCGAGAGGCATCTGGAGAGAGGATAAAAGCAGCAAAATATTTGCCAACGGAAACACCAGGTGGACTTCAAAAGTATCAAATTTAAATCACACCAAGGTTCTCAGAACATAAAAGCACCCAATTCTCTTGCTTCAAACACATTTACCTCAGACCTCAGAGAGATAAATCAGCCTCATCTCTTCAAGATAAATCATCCCTACCTCATGCACAGCTACAAAGCATCCCATCCAGATGACTACCATTTCACCAAGAAAGGCTCATTTTAATTAAACTTCACTTTATAATCTTGAGCCTAAAGGGCTTCTGTGGGTTTGGTTTTGTTAGCCCCCAGTATCAAATATGTGTTGCCCTGGGAAAGCCATGGCTATGTAGGGTTTGTCTTTACTTAGATTCAGACTATGGATATCACAAACTTGTGGAACAGTTAAAAATTTTAGAGGTTTTACAATTATCATCCTACTGGTTTCTCACAAATACCATGTAAAGTAAATGGGACTACTTTTTATTTTTTCCATCTTGCCCGCCAGAAAACCAAGGCTAAGTTTTCAGTGTTAGTGACAGTCTTAGAAAGTCTTAGATAAAGCATTACGGCTGTTTCCAATACACACAATCTTAAGAGAAAATGTGTAGAAAATGTAAGTCAAATACTACAGAGGGAGGGGCAGTTTCCTAGCTGTTCCAGAAGGGCGAAATTGAATACAAGAACGTATGCAGCATTGAAATGAAGTTGCTGCGTGAGACTATCATTTCAGTGAAATAGCCTATCAACTCGGACCCACCACGAACTCATTTCAGGCTGAGGGCCCATGTGAACACTTGTTAACAGAAAAAGGGGAGGCCCTGAGAGAGATGTTTCTCTACCCCCAGCAGGTGACTGAAAAGAACAGGGATTAAAGCAGAGTTAGTGCATTGCTGAGAACAAAATCTCAAAATTCTCCGATGTGGAGTTCAAAGAAGGCCCAAGACTAAGATGAGTCCCGGGTTCCCTCAGGATCCAAAAAGGCTAACGGGGCTTCCCAGCTTCTGTCATTGAGAAAGGAAAGAGGACTTGGAGAGAGGAGATGGCCTTGGGGGGCACTTCAACCCTGTGGAGGGCAATCAACTCCCTCCTAAGAAGGTGAGTGGGCTTCGAAATGCCTCCCAACCCCCTCTTATAAGATTATGGGCAGGGGGAGGGGTCTTCTAAACCCCTCACCACTGAGTTAGGGCTGGTAGTTATCTGGAAGCTGGTGAGTCAGCAGTAGAGAGTTCAGGAAAGATATGGCCAGCCATTCAGCAGAAAAAGGGCCAGGAAAGGGAGGCCCAGGGGATGCCTTCAGTCCTGCCATCTTTACTAACAAGGAGAGTGCCTAGCTGTAGGTAAAGTGGTCAGTACTGAAGTGGCTTAAGCTATTTGGCCAACACTTCCCAAGAGGACCATCTACTGACAGCTCTAGATAAATAATTTGGGGGGTCCAGTGCAAAATGAAAATGTGAGGCCCTGGCCAGGAACAGAAAATTAATCTCCCCTCTCCATGGGCCCACCACCCCGATTGGTGGTAGAAGGGCAAGTGCCAAGGCATTGCAACCTTCCTGCCAGGTTGAGATTGGTCCTTGGACTGGGGGTGGGCAAGAGGCCTCCTGAGTTGCCTGTGGAATATACTGGAACACATGCCTCCTTGTTTTTCCCCAAGACACAGCAGGGCATGCACCACTCCAAGCCTCCCATGCCCAAGTGCCCACACAGGCCACACACACACACACACACACACACACACATACACACGGCATGTTTCTGAAGGCAACAGCAGTTGCAGGTCAAGGATGGGGATGGGGAGGCCAGGCAGGGCCCAGTGCATGAAGAAGTGGGGAAAGGGTCTCCAAGAGAGGTGAGGAGACAGCAAGATATAGGTCTGTGCAGGGGCCAAGGCTCTAAGCCCCTGACACATGCTCCACTAGCGCATCTGACCTCACGTCCAAAACACAAACCCAAAGATAAAATTATTAAGAATTTCAAGATGGTACCCTCTGGACGTTACACACCAAGTATGGGGCCCTTCTGAGCACAGACCCAGTACAACTGCACTGGTCAGATGTCCATGAAGCAGGCCCTTCCTGCTGGGCAAGAGGAAGCCAGCAGCAACAGGCTGCAAGGTGGGTGCCCACAGTGGGGGCTGGACGTTGGGAAGAAAGAGGTTAAGCTTCGGTCAGATCTCTCACACCAGGGGCTTTACAAGGGGAGGCTGCCCTGGAGACTTTCAAGAACCAAAGGATGCCCCCTGAGAGAACCAGTGGGATGTGACAGCTGGGCAGATAGCTGAGATGGAGCCACACAACAGAGAGAGGAAGTAACCTTGCCACCTCTGATGTGAGGTTGTCCACATAAGAGAACAGCAATTTCAAACGCCACGTTAAAGGCAGCCATTTCTCCACCAGCCATTATGCAAGAAGATGGCCCTTTTCCACCCAGCACCTCAACACCGAGGCACCAGAGGGAAAAGCCAGGGGAAAGGGATTGGTGAGAGAGCAGACTACACTCCTAGTTTCCAGTCTTTGCTGGATTTGGAGGGAAAGGAGAGAAAATGGGGAGGCCCTGAAATGAATAGGTGATCGAGGTTTTAAAGAGAACAGAAAAAATTTTAAGAACAGGAACGAGACCATTTTAATTTCCAAAAGAAACTGAAAAATTAGGGAATCAGCCCAAACTGTCATTAAGGATGTCAGCTTCCCAGCAGGAAAGAGAAGCTTGACCGACACAATCTGATATTGGAAAGATAAAGTCATTGTGTGTTTATATCTGAGAAGTTCAAACTGTTCAATCAAAACAATTATACACAACCTCAGTGATTGCTCCAAGAACTGGAACAGAGATCTTGCCCTTACTTCTGAAAGGGTTTTTTTTTTTTTTTTTTGAAGCACAGTTGACTTACAATTTTATATTAGTTTCAGGTGTACAACATAGTGATTCAATATGTTTATATATTACGAACCATGCAAAGATACTACAATATTATTGACTATTTCCCCTGTGCTGTGCATTATATCCCCATGACTTATTTATATTGTAATGGAAGTTGGTACCTCTTAATCCCCTCCACCTATTTTGCCTATCCCCCCCCACCCCTTCCCCTCTGGCAACCACTAGTTTGTTCTCTGTATCTGTGGGTCTGTTTCTGTTTTGTTATATTTGTTCATTTTGGTTTTTAGATTCCACCTATAAGTGCAAACACAGAGTATTTGTCTTTAACAGACTCATATGTACTGAGAGCTCGAAAAAGCGGTTTCCCTAAATACAAATCACTGTTCCCCTCCTTGAGACTTCAGGCCATGTACTCATCACATGACTCCCCAGCCAAAAATAGTTGACCTGTGTCTCCTAGAATATGAATGCTTTAGACAATTTGCAAGTGACTTCCTGTTACCAATTTCTGCGACAATTTTAGAACTTTCTAATTATTTGGTTAAATTCTTTCTAAGGCAAGCTGTGCCCTCATTCAGAGTGTGATTTAATTAGACGTTGTCATACTAGGCTCAGTGGGAAATGTAGATTACAGGTAAACTAACTTTCAGGTAGATTGGTTTCCTGGAGGATTATCTGTCTAAATTACATCAAGGTTACGCCTTGGCAAGAGCACGCTATTTTGACTGCTTGACTGATCAGTTCAGTGAAATAAACTGTGAATCTCCTTAACATACTGAATGCACCAGTTGTCATGACAAATTGACTGGATAACAAGTAGTTTCCACATCATGTAAACAAAGTGGAAGGCCGTGCCTTTGACTTTTGGTTTGGGGAAAATACAAATCCTTGAGCCTCATCTGAAACCCACGCGATCCTTCTCAAAACCACTTTTGTACTAGAACTACAACGGGAAGATCAACCTTTCAGGAGCATATAACCAGGGCCAACTACAGACCACAGGTCAGATTCTGCCTGCTTCCTACTTTTGTAAATAAATTTTTGTTGGAACACAGCCACACCCATTTATGTTATTGTTTACAGCTGATTTCAGACTGCAATGGCAGAGATGAACAGTTGTAACAGAAACCAGCTGGCCCCTTGCCCACTGTTGGTTTAGGATGTTTCACTAATTCCAGCCAATGAGATGTCTGAGGAAGTCAGCTGAGGTGGAGGAAGGAAGGAGGCACTTCAAAGAAAATTTTTCTTAATTTTAAGGAAGAGACAAAAATCTCTCTTCTTTTCTAACAACTGTCATCATGGAATGTTTTGCTGAAACTCCTGCTGCCATCTTGTCACTAGCCTGAGGAAGAAGTCAACCCAAGAGAAGGGCAGAGAAGCAGAACTGACTCTGAAGTACAACATCTGAAGCCCACCCTACCTCTGGATTTTTTGTTATTAAAAGAAAAAATTTTTTCTTACTGTTTAGGTCAATTTGATTTATTCCTGTTAACTACTGACAAAATCCAACTAAAACCCTGGCGGACTATGGAGAACAGTATGGAGGTTCCTTAAAAAACCAAAAATAGAACTACCATATGACCCAGCAATCCCACTACTGGGCATATACCTTGAGAAAACCATAATTCAAAAAGAGTCATGTACCACAATGTTCATTGCAGCTCTATTTACAATAGCCAGGACATGGAAGCAATCTAAGTGTCCATCAACAGATGAATGGATAAAGAAGATGTGCCACATATATACAATGGAATATTACTCAGCTATGAAAAGGAACGAAACTGAGTTATTTGTAGTGAGGTGGATGGACCTAGAGTCTATCATACAGAGCGAAGTAAGTCAGAAAGAGAAAAACAAATACCGTATGCTAACACATATATATGGAATCTTAAAAAATGGTACTGATGAACCTAGTGACAGGGGAGGAATAAAGACACAGACATAGAGAAAGGACCTGAGGACACAGGGGGGAAGGGGAAGCTGGGACGAAGTGAGAGAGTAGCACTGACATATATACACTACCAAATGTAAAATAGATAGCTAGTGGGAAGCAGCTGCATAGCACAGGGAGATCAGCTCAGTGCTTTGTGACCACCTAGAGGGGTGGGGTAGGGAGGGTGGGAGGGAGGCTCAAGAGGGACGGGATATGGGGATATATGTATACATATAGCTGATTCACTTTGTTGTACAGCAGCAACTAACACAACATTATAAAGCAATTATACTCCAATAAATATGTAAAAAAAAAAAAAACTCTGGCGGAATATGGAGCCAAGATGAATGCAGCTTTGGTGGGGTTAAGGATAACTCGAATTTTGGAGAAATTACTTCCTCAAAATAATAACTAAGTAGCAAAGCTCTGTTTTCCAAAAATAAACTTCTCTCCCACTGCTACATGACTACTGCTGTCTAGTGAATGATGAGTAACTAACTTGAACATTTCATTCAAAAAACATTTGGGAGCATTCTTGTACTACAACAGAAACAAAAATATTTTCAAAACATAAAGACACTCTTTTTGGCATTAGCTATTTTAACATGGCAAACATATATAATGTGATGTTCGCTGAGTCTTGAATAAATAGCAAAGCTTACATTTTCTTACACTTAAGTCCTCAGTACCAAAGAAACCCCAATCTAGTAACATTTTTAAGACTAAGGAAAAAAGAGAGAGAGCGAAGTTGTCAGCGTGTGTCCACAAGGTCAGTCAAACTCAAAACTAAACATCTTTGAACCAAAGAACCCCACTATCTAGGAGAGGCCATGAGAAGGATCCCTGTCCAATCCCTTCTTCAGCCATAACAGATTGTCCCATTTCTTCTACTTAGATGCCTCCCATTAAAGGAGTTCACTTCTTCCCAAGGCTAAACACACCACAGCTGAACTCAGTAACTTTGGAATGTTCTCTCCTTCCAAATGTCCTAACAAGTCTTCCCCTACCCTCTCATTTTCCAAGGACAATTCACCATCATTTTAATTACAATTGGACAGAGATTCAGTTGGGAAAGACACTACCACACTACATGTGCATTTAACCATTTCACTGGATAAGGCCAATCCATGGAATAGAATCATCAAGTAACTTAATCTTTCTCTGTCCCTTAAAATGTACTCCATGGCACTATGAAAGTTGGCTCCATGAATTCTCTGGTTTCTTTTGGGTCATTAAAAGTCCACCAAACATCTTATGTGAAAAAGGCAGTTTCAACTTGGTAATTAGAATATTCAGTCCCACATCACAATCAAAACTTGGTCTTAATATAAAGTTAAAGCATCTTACCTCCTTTCTGTGTGTCTGTTGCCAATAGGAAGCAAGCAGGCAATGGGGTGTCATCAGATACTTCTTTTCTTTCTTTTCCAGGCTAACCTTCCACTTCCCCCTGCAACTTGCTAGTTTTCAACTCCTCCAGAGTTAAAGTGGGGAAAGGAAAGGGAAGAAAGGACCAGGAAAGTTCCAGCCTGAAATAGTCATGGGCGGATATCAACACTATCCAAGGCCAGCTGGCAGATACATGTGTTAGATCTCCAAGTGGTCTCACTGGACTTCAGAAAACAGAGGAAACACAACTCATACTTCTCCATAGGTTTTACATTGATTTGTTCTCCTCATGGGATGAAATCAGCAGCTCTCTCCACCGACATCCTCCACCAAAGCTATCCCCAATATTCAATCCCTACCCTTTTATTATACCCTCTATGTGAGTAAGGTCTTTAAGAGTCATAATTCCTTCATCTCACAGCCATTAGAATTGTTTACTATTTCAAAAAAAAAAAAAAAAACAGAAAATAAAAGGTGCCAGCGAGTATGTGGAGAAATTCTCGAACCCTTGCACACTCTTAGCGGGAATGCAAAATGGTTAAGTCATTATGGAAAACAGTAAGATGTCTCCCTGAATAATTAAAAATAGAATCACCATGTGATCCAGCAATTCCACTTCTGCTATACTCAAAAGAATCAAAAGCAAGTTCCCAAACACATATTTATACACCCACGTTCACAGCAGCATTATTCACAATAGCCAAAAGGTGGAAGCAGCTCAAGTGTCTATAAACAGATGAATGGATTTTAAAATGTGGTATATACACCCAACGAAATATTATTTAACCTGGACAAGGAAGGAAATTCTGACACATGCCACAACACAGATGAATCCTGAGGACATTACACAAAATAAAATAAGCCAGTCACAAAAAGACAAATACTGTATGATTCTGCTTACATGAGGTACTCAGAATAGACAAATTCATAGAAATAGAAATAGAATGATGGTTTCCAGGGGCTGGAAGGAGGGAAGAATGAGGAGATATTGTTTAATGGGTACAGAGCTTCAACTTGGGAAGATGAAAAAGTTCTGGACACGGATGGTGGTGATAGTTGCACAACCATGTGAATGTACTTAATACCAATAAACTGTACACTTAAAATGGTTAAGATGGTAAACTTCATATTATGTATATTTTGCCACAATTAAAAATAAAATAAAATTTAAAAAATAAAAATAGTTGCTTCTTTCTGCTACCATCTTCTTTGAAAATATAATTTCTATTCTAGCCTTAGCTAAAACCTCCATGTTAACATCCTACCATATATTCACCAACCACAAAGTGTATTCTGGTTTCATAAATATTAAAATGTGAAAAAGTGACTTGTTACTAAACCATGGTGGCTAATATACTGCTGAACCTATTACCTCAGAATTGTTCTAGCAAAGTACAAGACATTTTTCCTTGAATGCATTTTCCAAGGTCCAACTCTCACCAGGCTGATTTAGAAAATTAACTTGTCTCTCTGGCACCACTTCTGAATTAAAATTGATGTTCCAAGTCTCTCTGACCCACACCCAAATCACTCGTACACACAAAAGAGAGGAAGTTTATGCTATAGAAATATTTTCACACTTGGAATTTAAAATAGCATCACCTCAACATTTCTAATTACAGAAAACTTATCACAAGCAAAACAAGAATAATCAGATGCTTATCCTGAAACAACATTGGAGCTGATTTAAAATCACCTCGTCTCATTATTTTTACCCTTGTCCTCAAATACAATAGGAGGTGCCAATACAACACAAGGAAATCTTTGAGAGGAAAATGGTAAATCACTCATATTATGACAAGAAAAGATTTACAGGTGCAATAGAAAAGCATAAATTTAGCAAGTGCAAGATTAAAACACTGTATGTCTGAAGTGCACTTAGCGTTAAACTCTGAGTTCACCTGCATACAAGTATGTAGAAATTGTTGACTCTAAAGAGATTCAATGAGTTAGCAACAACAGGCAAAATACCAGTTTCACATCATACCCATAGCAGGAAAACACTAATCAATATACATTACCAATCGTGCATGATCCGCAGTCCTTCACACAGGGAGAGGGCAATGGGAAATTAAGAACGCGTAGAGTACAGCTTAGCAGTTAAGAAAGCCAAGCTCATTTTGTGAAATTCCCTGGATTCAAATTTCAGCTCTGCCACTTGTTAGCTCCAAAACCTTTAATGAGATTCTAACTCCTTCTGTCTCTTCATCTGTAAAATGGAAATAAAAATGGCACTTAATTAATAGCAAGGATGGGAAAAGTCAAGGAAATAATGTAGCTAAAATACTAAGCACACTGCCAAGCATATAGAAACGTCTCAATTAATACTTTTTATGTCATAGAGAAAAATATAAATTTTTCTTCAATAGCAGAAGTTGGAAGAAATTTAGAACTGATTTATCTAGGATTTTTGACTCAGATTTGTTCTTGCTTACATCAATGCCGCCAGGGTAATCTCAAATTAATGAACAGGCAGCTAGTTAATCGACAGCAGTGGTTCGCAAACTTGAGTGATTAGAATTCTGCCTGGACAGTGTGTTAAAACCCAGGTTGCTGGGCCCACTCCCAGAGTTTCTGATTTAGTAGGTCTGGAGCATCCCTGAGGATCTGCATTGCTAACAAGCTCCCAGGTGGTCCTGAAGCTGCTAGTCTGGGAACCACACTTGGAGAACCACGGATCTACACTCTCCTACCCCGACAACTACCACCATCTCCCTTTCCAGAGCTTTCCTCCTAACGCTCTTTCTGACCTTGAGGACTGACCTGAGTGCCTCATTCTAAAGACAGGTTGTCACTCTGTTCTGTTGGCTGATATGTCATCCAAACAGAACTACCCAAAAAAGTTCAGCCACCTTCAAGACTTCACCATATCTGGGTCCTGAGCCCCGGGAAGCCAGACCCCGTGGGCCATTAGGAATGGTCCACTAAAGCCGATGTAACCCTTCCCTTAGAGCTGTAGAGAGCCCTCAAATGCCTGGGAACCAAGGGTGCAGAGCCCTTCTGTAACTTCTTCCTGCCCGGGTCTCTGGTACCTTATTTCACCTCCAGGGTCTGCAAAGTCTGGGGACCTGTACTGAGTTATCCAGAAGATTAACAAGATCTGATTTTCTGGCTTCCTACTAAGCTGCTCTCAGGTGTTTTCATTTACAAGGTCACAATGGCATAGTTCGCATGCGCACACAGATGAAATGAGTAACACTGGTAAGTGATAGGTAGTTGGAGGAAAGACCTTAAGAGCGATGTTAATTAAGTATACCTGCCTAACAGGCTAGCCATCCCTCCTCACACTCTGTGGAGTGATATTATCCATCTGATTACTATTCCATCTACCACTGCCTTTATGCTTTGACTTGTCTTTAAATATCCTTACTAATAATGAGATCAGAGTAGCAGCCAACTTCCACCTTTTATCTATTCCAACCTCAGCATGAGCACAATGATTTTTTTAAATGCAGAAAACCTTTTAATTGCCTAACATAAGCAGTGTTTCTGTAGAAAATCCTATTGGAAACTCCCAGTTCGATTTCAATCCGTGCCTGCATGACAAACCCTTCCCCCACCGATGTCAGATGACAGCCCCACCCTTGAACCAAATCGGCTTCAGCTGTCTCTATGGTGCCTGGTTAACTATCTCACACTGACCCCAGTACACCTGAGCCTACAACCTGCATCTTTTGCTCAGATTGAACCTTTAGAAGTTTGAAATCCGTCTGAATATGTCTTGAATTTCCCACCCACCCCTGGATTCCATGTCTAGTGTGTTCTCCAATGCTCCTGTCAGTTCTCCCAGCAGCCCACTGGTTGAAAAGTGCAGCCCTCTCTTCAGAAAGCATGCTAATAATTCCAAGACAAGGCTGGGTCACTATAAACATACATATAAAACTGATGCTACACAAATTTCCCTCAGGTAATCAGTTTCATAAAATAATAGAAGAGTGAAATTATCCCCACTGTCCTACCCCACCGGCATTAAAAGCCTGCTAAATATAGGAAAATTATCATTTCTAAAGGGTTATATCTATAATTTTCATAATACAAGTAAATATTAAATCAGGATACACACTCACATACACATTCTAAGAAATTGTCATTGTCTCCATGCCACTGAATTTTAGACCTCCTGTTTATTTTTTATAGCAGCCAGTCAACAGATACTGTCTAAAGCTGATAAATCAATAAGTAGATATATAAGTACACAATTTAAAGTTACAGTGGTAACCAGCAAAAGAACAAAATTAAAACCTATTCAAAGTGGTCACTTCTAGGGCATTTGATTTGAGAAATAAAAAATGGGAATGGGTCAGAAGAAAGGTTTTGCTTTATATTTTACACCTTTCTGTGCTGCTCATGGTTATTATATGCATATATTATTTCTATAATTGTAAGAAACAAATATAAAATGAGTAAATAACATTTTCATTTATAAGGGATTAAATTAATTAAATATATGCATGCATGTTGGCTTGCAACCACAGGAGCTTCCTGGGTGAAACATGAAACTGGTCCCCAGTACACGGAGGGTAGGGAGACCAAAGAAGGAGGCAGATCACTCCAGATTGGTGGGGGGCAGGTTTGATAAACAAGGGAATTTACTTACGAGGCTTATTTTAGGCGGGCGAAAGGTGAGTAGATCTTCATACCCTCCTGCCAGAATCTTAAGCTTCTATGGAGGACTTAACGGGGTTCAGCCACGAATTCAGTTCAGATAGTCTTAACACACTGCTCTCTCAAGGCTGCGTCCTCGAAAACTGCTCCAGCTGTAGGAGCGGTGGGCGGAGCATATATTCCACGCCGGGGGAGGGGCTAGGAGCCTTCTACTGCCTGGGTCAACAGGTGGTTGTGGTTACGTCCTCTCAATGTCCTCCTCCAACAATGCATCATGCAGATACTAAAAGGGGGAAAAAAATAGCATGATAGGTATATAGCAATATAAAAAGGTAACTTTGGAATGCCATTAATTTTTTTAAAAGAACAGTTGCAACAGGCAAAAATGTATAGCCTGATTCAACCGAAGTAAAAATTACACACACACACATACACAAACACACACAGACACATGGAGACTTGTATAAGCATAGAGATAACTGGGAAATACACCAAGCTATTAGATTTAGAAAAATGGAGGAAGTCTTTAATTTTCTTATTTTCTATGCTTCTGTAATTTTTGAACTTCATATAGTGAGCATATATTACCTTTGCAACTTAAAAGATAAGATTCTTTAAAATAAATACACACAGACATGAGTGCTTTTTGAGACCAAGAAAATATAAAGCAGTGAACTTAAAATATATTTGTATATTCATAGAATCTTGAGAGAGAAAGAATCTTAAGAGATGCAGGGAGTATTAGTGCCTTGCTCAGAATCACCCTGCTGGAAAGTGTCAGAGCCAGGTTTAGACCACAGGCAGGCCGGGATAGGAGGAAGACCAGTGCATTAAACTTTCCAAGTTCTTCTAACAAATTAACCCATAACCATTGTGCCTTCTCTGATTCCTTTATCAAATACTGTCTTCGTCCAAGCTGCTGTAACAAAATGCCATAGACTGGGTAGCTTAAACAACCAACATTTACAGTTGACCCTTGAACAACATGGGTTTAAACTGCATGGGGCCACTTACACATGGATTTATTTCAATAAATATCTTGGGAAAAGTTTTAGAGATTTGGGTCAACTTGAAAAAACTTGCACAACCGTGTAGACAAACCATGTAGTTGAGAAATATCAAAAAAAAAAAAAACACTTAGCTATGTCATGAATACATAAAATATATGTATATAAAAATATAACACACAAAATATGTGTTAATTGACTGTTTATGTCATCTGTAAGGCTTCTGGTCAACAGTAGGCTATTAGTAGTTAAGATTTGGGGGAGTCAAAAATTATACGTGGATTTTCAACTGTGCAGGTGATTGGTGCTTTTTTTTTTACAGATTTTTTTTTAACACTATTTTTATTTATTTATTTTATTCATTTATGGCTGTGTTGGGTCTTCGTTTCTGTGCGAGGGCTTTCTCTAGTTGTGGCAAGTGGGGGCCACTCTTCATCGCGGTGCGCGGGCCTCTCACTATCGCGGCCTCTCTTGTTGCGGAGCACAGGCTCCAGACGCGCAGGCTCAGTAATTGTGGCTCACGGGCCTAGTTGCTCCGCAGCACGTGGGATCCTCCCAGACCAGGGCTCGAACCCGCGTCCCCTGCATTGGCAGGCAGACTCTCAACCACTGCACCACCAGGGAAGCCCGATTGGTGCTTTTAACTCCCGAGTTGTTCAAGGGTCAGCTGTATTTCTCATAGTTCTGGAGGCTGTAAAGTCTGAGATCAGGGTGGCATCATACTGGGTTCTGATGAAGATCCTCCTTCTGGTTTGCAGACGGCTGGCTGCTCATGTGGTGGAGAGAGACCGAGCTCTGGTCTCTTCTTCTTATAAGGACACCAGTCCCATCATGGGGGCACTATCCTCATTACCTCATAAAAACCCAATTACATCCCAAAGGCTCCACCTCCGAACATCATATTGGGGGTTAGGGCTTCAACATATGAATCTGGGGGAGACACATTCAGTTCATAATGAATGAACATATTACATATATTTTAATATAAACAATAAGCAGGACCAGATACACATCCTCTTTACAGATGAGTAAACAAATGTCCAAAGAGAACAGAGACTCCCCACAAAGTCATGCAGCTATCATGCATGCATGACATCATGATATCAGCAGAACCCACTATCTATCACCGAGGTCAGCTCACCTTTGGTTGAATCTTGCTCAACTACTACAGCATAAAAGTAAATTTCCTTAAAAAACAGAATATTATCCTACTCTCCTAACTTTATCCTTTCCTAAAAAAAATTTTTTTTAATGAACCTTGAAGGCGTGCTTTCCACACAGGCATCGGTAATTAAAAAGGAAGACTTCTTTACAGTTTATAAGCAAGAGGAGGAGGAGAAGGCTTATTAAGCCTTGATTTGCTCACATACTAGCTCACTGTAACAGCCCTGTATCACTAACCATGTCAAGACCAGGAAGTTGTCATCCAAGGAAGTCTGATAAAATAAGACTAAGGCCCCCATCACACTCAGAGCCCACCACGTTACCTTACAAGCAGCCTTCAAAGACATTCTGACCTCCCAGGGTCCTAAAGAAAGCAGAAGTAGTTCCTACAGTTTAGCTACCTTCCAGGTACCCAGTAGCTATTTACTAGTGGCCAAAATATCAGACAGCACAGCTGTAGAACTCATCCTGGTCAGAGGTTTTAAAGAACAAAAGCCTACAAAGTTCTATGCGGGACCCCAACACATTAAAGGTAAAATCGGGATGACATTAGTTGGCATGAGAGACCAGGAGCCTGCCCCACTTGGGCCCCTGTGACCTTCCCACACTTCCTAACTCCCACAAGTGTCATGAAGCATCTCTGTGAAACCCCTTGGCTCCAAGGAACAAAGTTTGAAAGTCATCTGTCTCTCATTCCATGTGAGGGAGCTGAGAACTCGACAGCTGAAGTGATTTGCCTCACTGGGTCAAGGCTGAAACTACAGACCTTCTGGCTCTTGGCCCAGGGCACCTCTAGTCCGGGAAGGGAGCAAGCCTGTCAGGATCAGGCAGGTAACAATGAGACACTGTTGCGTCTCACCTACCCCAGGAAGAACCAGCCCCACTGTCAATTTCAAAGGGAAGAGCACCAATAGTGAGATATTCTCCCAGGTTTTAGAGGAAAAGAACAGAGGAGATAGAATAGAGTGAAAAGAACATATTGGTGTCCATTCATATGAAATACTTCATTTTAAAACACTGTTAAAGAGGTCAAGGGCCTACCATTTATTAAGTATTTACTATACTTGGTGGGGAGACAATGTGGTTGAAGGTCATTTTTTCCTTCTCCTTCCATATTACATTGCTCCTCACAAGAGCCAATGATGCAAACGGATTGATCCATATTTAAAATGGGGGGACCCACTGTGTGGGAAAGGTCATGCCCATGTATGCCACACACTCTCTCCTGTTTCATCTTCCCTCCATGCTTTGGGGCTGTTATGCTGAACCAGAACCTTCTTGCAGGTCAGCCGTTTTGAGCCCTCTCGTTTCTTCCTCTCGCTTTAGGTTGGTGAAATATGGTGATGAGATTGGCAATTACTGGGGAAGGGATGACAGTGAAAGAGAAGCCAACATGGGCCTTGAATTCAAATCACAAGTAGTAACCCAGCTCGAAAAGAAGCCTCCTGCTGGGGAGGACAGCAGGTCCTCCTGATTCAGAGCTAGAGGAGAGCTCTAAGTGAGCCCCAGAGGAACTCATTAAATGGCTGAAAATAATTTCAGCTAATGTTAATGGCTGCAAATGGCATAAGGGAATGTGCATTTTGAGGAGAGGCCCCAGAAGAGAGAGACACGTTCTGGTAGGGATGAGTCAGTCAGTTTCTCTCCATTCCCAACAGCTATACCACTGCTCTAGGGTCTACTCTAGCACCCTCTTCTTGTCATCACAGGCCCAAATTTTTCTGACACCTCCATTGTCTGAACATATCCAATGAACTGACATATCTTCTTCCCTTGCAATCCAGACCAAGCTGCTCATTAGCTGCCCAGTGAGTATGTATATTTATGGCCACCTTGCTTTCACTTGCCGGCCGTGCTGATAGTCTCTGTCTCTGAATTACTATAGGCTCTTATTGCTAATATCCAAAAATTCAGCTCTGACTTATCCTTTGTCTTCTTTCCTTTCCAAGGAGGCTTTTGAGGGTAGGGATCATATATATGCTGTGCTTTTCTTAGGTATTTCCCACAGCATGCAGCACAGTGCAGGACCTGTGGTCCATTAATACTCATATGTATGTGCTGAGAGACATAGATAGTTAATGAGGGAGGGAGGGATGCTCTGAAATGATTTTCTGAGGGGTCCAGAATTTAGACTTACAACATTAGATGGATGCACACCGATTCCCATGTTCTTAATCTCTGGAATTAAATTCGGCATTGTCTCAGGCAATTTAGATTTACATTCTAGCTCACTCTTTCTGAGAATCATTTTGTCTCAAATTATTTGTATTTTGTTTTGTGTTTTGTTTCTTGTCGGTATTCCTGGAAACTATTAACTTGGAAAGTTAAGAAGCTTGGAAAATGCAATGGGACAAAAACCATCCTGGGAGGATATAACCCTATCATGGTCTCCTCTTGGGCAAGGATAGACGCAGTTTAGCTGTCAGGTATTCATTCCCTGTATTACAGAGGACTAACAACCTATTCAACTGAACACCAGCTTCTTACAACATATTAACCAAGCGCATGTATTGACCTTTTATGGCTTCTGTCCATCGTATTTTCTTACATTAGGCTTACATTAAAGCATTCTGCTTAAAATGGGAAGCAGGCTTCAAGCTTCACCACCTTCCAGATTTGGTGTCATATGAGGCTGTGAGTTTGTCCCCAGGGAAATTCCCCAGAACTCTACACTGCAGGGAGGGACCCCACTGTGAGGTTTCCCAGAATACACACCATCTGGGTTTGCCTTCAGCCCCCTCCTCTCCAACATAGCGTCCCAGGAATGTCCCTGCTTTAAAGAAAAAAATCCACCTTACATTGTTTTCCTTTGCATAGAGTACATAACTAAAAGGCAAGCTGGAAGGAAGAATTTTGGATTTGCTAATCACACACAAAATGATAATGGACCCAAACTCAACAAATTAATAATATTAATAGTAAATAAAAGATAACATTTGTTGTACACTCAGTATGTACCAGGCTCCATGCTAGACGCTCTATGTAAATAATGAGACCTTGAAGAGTCTCTGCTTGTTGGTTTTGTTTTGTTTTGTTTTGTTGTGGGGAGGGGGGTACTTATCTGATTTTTCTGCTGTAACTGCCCCCATTATGCTCTGTTGGACTCCCGGACCCCAGGCGTGGTAGCGAATCTTACCAAGATCTCAGTCTTACCCCTTAACTTCCTTAACAGTTATCAGTCTCATGACGATTCTCAAAGACCTCACCCTTTTGTAGACTCACATTAAAACCAAAGCTCTCCGCTCTGCAGGCTGGATTTGAGTTTCCCGCAGCTGAGGGTGGGAGGAACCTGGTCTGAGCTCACTCACTTCCTCCTCACTCATCCCTGTGCTTTGTCCCACGGGTTGGGGTGTAGGAGGAGGAAGAGTGAAGGCAAGTTTCCCCAGTAATGGCCCCACGGTGTGGTGGCATCCCCTCCATACCGTCCCTGCCTCTCTGCGAGTGGCCTCTGTGGCAGGTGTTCAATGCCAGCTCTCTCAGGGGACCTCTGTAGTTCTTCAGGGAGCTCCTGGGGCCTCCCCCCGCATAGCTTGTAGCCTGGAAAATCCACTTCTCCCTCTCTCACCCATCTACCTGTCAGGGGCAGCCCACTGGGAAGCTTCCAGCAGGAAGTCTTGAGTATAACCACCTTCTTGGGGAAAACTGATACTGGAACAGAAAGGGGATCTTAGTGGAGAAACTGGTGAAATGTGAAAAAAGTCTAGAGTTTAGTTAATAGTAATATACTAATGTAGGTTTCTTAGCTTTGGCATATGTACTATATAAATGTAAGTTAATAATAGTAAAGAAAACTGGGTAAGGGGTATACAAGAACACTGTATTATCCTTGCAACTTTTCTGTAAATCTAAAATTATTCTAAAATAAAAAATGCTATTTTTTGAAAGCTAGTTAATGTGAAAATGTTTCAGAAATAATGCATGAATTCTTAAATGTGTTATTTCTTCTTAAATATATAAATGCGCATTCCTTACCTATTTTTAGAAATAAAGCTAAGATGATTTCTTCAAATATGGATCCACTGACTGAACTACACTTCACTTTTCATATATAAATTAAACCCAGATGATAATTAGTCATCTGTGATTTTCAATTTCAGTTTCTTCTTTTTAAAAAGTGATAATTTAAAGGAATTAGAAAGCATTCTGATGACAGTGTTCTTTGTACTTAATATTTTTCCAATCCTTTACAGATAATGTGTTATATTAAATAAAGTTATGTTTCAACATTCATTAAAATTTACAAGTGTACACAAAAATGGACAGAATGTTATAATGAATGTTCATGTACCCCTTACTTGTCTCAATAAGTATCAATATCTTGCCAATATTTATATACATTTTCTCTGAAATATTTAAAGCAATCCCAGTCATTTGCTCTGCTATCCATACTTCTGGAGCAACTCAAACTGATAAGGATATTTCTTTACATAACCACCATGCCTTTATCACAAACAACAAAATTAACTACAATACCATATTAACAAACATTCACTCTATACTCAAATTTACTCACCTAGAAAGCTTATTCTTTTTTTAGCAACTCACTTGAAGAAAGATTAAATTTGGCTTTTATAAAAACTAGAACTTTCTTTTCATACTCATATTAATGCACAGTTGTCCCAATCTGATGGTGATGTCATTGACTGAAAGAGACAGACATAGTTCAAACATGTAAGAAGGCTATATTGGTAAAGGATGTGGCAACTTAACTGTTTTGGAAACCATTACCCAAACCAGTAATAGTGTTAATAATAACATTTTTAAAATGGAAACAACCAAATGTCTATGATGGTTAATTTTTTTTTTTTTTTTAATTTATTTACTTATTTATTTATTTATGGCTGTGTTGGATCTTCGTTTCTGGGCAACGGCTTTCTCTAGTTGTGGCGAGCGGGGGCCACTCTTCATCGCGGTGCACGGGCCTCTCACTGTCGCGACCTCTCTTGTTGCGAAGCACAGGCTCCAGACGCACAGGCTCGGTAGTTGTGGCTCACGGGCGTAGTTGCTCCGTGGCATGTGGGAATCTTCCCAGACCAGGGCTCGAACCCGTGTGCCCTGCATTGGCAGGCAGATTCTCAACCACTGCGCCACCAGGGAAGCCCTATGATGGTTAATTTTATGTGTCAACATGACCAGATCACAGAGTGCCCAGATATTTGGCTGGACATTATTTCTGGGTGTGTTTATGAGGGTGTTGTTGGATGAAATTAGCATTTAAATCAGTAGACTGAGTAGAGAAGATTGCCCTCCCCAATGAGGGTGAACCTCATTCAATCTGTTGAGGGCCTAAATAGAACAAAAAGGTGGACAAATGAAGAACTTGTTTATTCTGCTTGACTACTTGAGCTGGAACATTGTTCTTCTGCACTGAGACTGGGATTTATACCACTGGCTCCCCTGATTCTGAGGCCTTTGGGTTTGGACTGGGACTGCACATCAGCTTTCCTGGATCTTCAGTCTTGCAGATGACAGATCATGGAACTTCTCAGACTCCATAATCATGTGAGTCAATCACTCACAATAAATCTCTTTCTATATATCTGTATAAAATAAAACAGGGTTCTATTTCTCTGGAAAATCTGACTAATACAATGCCCAACAAAAAGGAACTGGTTAAATAAACAGTTATGCAACCTTACAAAGAAAATTATGCCCCAAGAGTATGGACTTAATCCTGTAGACAATGGGGAGCTGCATGAGGATTTGGGTCAGGGGAGTATTACAATGAATTGAATGGAGGGAGGGAGAGGTATTTGAGGAGAAGTATTGCAATATTTTAAGAGGGAAAATTTATTTCCCACTCCCAATTATTTTTCTCCAAGTGAAGTCAGTTCCACTAGCAGAAACCAACCTTGAACTCTCTCTAGCCCCTCTCTCACTCCTCCCCAAGGGTGAATTTGACATCAGAAAGATATCCAAATCCTTTCCTCCCTCATCTTGGGGACCAAGCTATGCATGGCAGACATGTGATCTCAATTCCAGGCCCTGGTGATTTTTACAGGTAAAATCTTCATCCCCTGCAGAAGGAGAGGCAAGGGTGAGGGTAAAGTCCCCAACATCTGGTAGGTTACCTAGGAACAGATCAAAGTAAAACTGAAGGGAGTGTTTGAGTCTTTTCAACAAATGGTGATGGGACAACTGGATGGCCATAGGCAAAACATTGAACTTAGACTCCTACCTCATATCACTTATAAAAATCAACTCAAAATGTATCATAGATCAACATGCAAGAGCTAAAACCATAAAATTCTTAGAAGAAAGCATAGGAGTAAATCTTCATGACCTTGTATTAGGCAATAATTTTTTAGTCATGATACTGAAAGCACAAGTGACAAAAAGCAGACTATGGCAACATTTAAAACTTTTGTGCTTCAAAGTATATTATCAAGAAAGTGAAAAGGCAATGTACAGAATGGGGGAAAATATTTGCAAATCACAAACCTGATAAGGG
The DNA here is from genome assembly GCF_028564815.1 of Eubalaena glacialis. Taxonomy (NCBI): domain Eukaryota; kingdom Metazoa; phylum Chordata; class Mammalia; order Artiodactyla; family Balaenidae; genus Eubalaena; species Eubalaena glacialis. The sequence continues at coordinate 21,181,075 of NC_083730.1, read as the reverse complement.
ACTTATATCCAGAATACATAAATAACTGTTACAACTGAATGGTAAAGAGACAACCTAATTTGATAATGAGCAAAGATTTAAATAGATATTTCTCCAAAGTAGATATACAAGTGGCTGGTAAACACAAGAAAAGATACTCAACATCATTAGTCATTAGGGAAATCAAAATCAGAGAGATACAACTTCACAGCAAATAGAGCAAATAGGATGGCTATAATCAAAAAGACAGACAATAACAAATGTCAGTAAGGATGTGAAGATATTGGAACCCTCATACACTGCTGGTGGGAATGTAAAATGGAACAAGCACTCTGGAAAACAGCTGGGCATTTCTTCAAAAGGTTAAAAATAGAGTTACTCTTTGACCCATAATTCCATTCAGAGATACATATACAAGAGAAATGATAATACATATTCACATAAAAACTTATTCCTAAATGTTCATAGTAGCATTATTCATAAGAGACAGAAAGTAGAAATAATCTGAAGGTCCATAAACTGATGAATGGATAAATAAATGTGGTATGTCCATATAATGGAATAGTATTCCGCCATTAAATGGAATGAAGTATTGATACACACTACAAATATATGAACCCTGAAAACATTATAGTAAGTGAAAGAAGCCAGTCACAAAAGCCCCCATTTGTTGGACTCTATTTAAATAAAATGTCCAGAAGAGACACATCCATAGAGACAGAGACTTCCAGGGGCTGGGAAGAAACGAGAATGAGAAATGACTGTTAATGGATACAGGGTTTGGGGCAGGGGGGGTGATGAAAATGTTCTGGAATTAGTGGTAATCATTACGCAACCTTGTGTTTTTACTAAAAATTACTGAATTGTATACTTTATAGTGTGAATTTTATGGTATGTAAATTATACCTCAATAAAACTCTCATTCTAAAAAGAATGTATGTTTGAAGAATTTAAGGGAACAAAATGGACACTTAGAGAAGCATCTGGTGGCTCATAGATTTCCATGAGGGACAGGGAGATATCACCCTGATGTTTTGAGGACACCTACATCAGGCCACATGAGTTGTGCAGGTGGCAGCTGCAAAGATAACATGTCAGACAAATGAAGGGACTCACAATACTCTGCAGAGCAGACTTGAATAGGACTTTATGGAGGCAAAGGATATGAAGAAAGAAAGCACAGGTGAGCACTGCAGGTCTGAGAAATGTCCAGGTACAGCTCCCCAGGATCCTGACTTAGTCACACAAGACCTACTTTTATCTCCAGGTTATGAACCATCAAGATTTCAGGGAGAAATCTTGACTTTAGAAGAGCTCAGTAGAGATAGCCTCATCCACCAAAGGGCAGACAGCAGAGGCAAAAAGAACTACAATCCTGCAGCCTGCAGAACGAAAAACCCAATCACAGAAAGATAGACAAAATGAAAAGGCAGAGGACTATGCCCCAGATGAAGGAACAAGATAAAACTCCAGAAAAACAACTAAATGAAGTGGAGATAGGCAACCTTCCAGATAAAGAATTCAGAATAATGATAGTGAAGATGATCCAGGACCTCGGAAAAAGAATGGAGGCAAGGATCGAGAAGATGCAAGAAATGTTTAGCAAAGACCTAGAAGAATTAAAGAACAAACAAACAGAGATGAACAATACAATAACTGAAATGAAAACTACACTAGAAGGAATCAGTAGCAGAATAACTGAGGCAGAAGAACGGATAAGTGACCTGGAATACAGAATGGTGGAATTCACTGCTGCGGAACAGAATAAAGAAAAAAGAATGAAAAGAAATGAAGACAGCCTAAGAGACCTCTGGGACAACATTAAACACACCAACATTCGCATTATAGGGGTCCCAGAAGGAGAAGAGAGAGAGAAAGGGCCCGAGAAAACATTTGAAGAGATTATAGTCAGAAACTTCCCTAACATGCGAAAGGAAATAGGCACCCAAGGCCAGGAAGCGCAGAGAGTCCCATACAGGATAAACCCAAGGAGAAAGACGCCGAGACACATAGTAATCAAACTGGCAAAAATTAAAGACAAAGAAAAATTATTAAAAGCAACAAGGGAAAAATGACAAATAACATACAAGGGAACTCCCAAAAGGTTAACAGCTGATTTCTCAGCAGAAACTCTTCAAGCCAGAAGAGAGTGGCAAGATATATTTAAAGTGATGAAAGGGGAAAACCTACAACCAAGAATACTCTACCCAGCAAGGATCGCTTTCAGATTTGACGGAGAAATCAAAAGCTTTACAGACAAGCAAAAGCTAAGAGGATTCATCACCACCAAACCAGCTCTACAACAAATGCTAAAGGAACTTCTCTAAGTGGGAAACACAAGAGAAGAAAAGGACCTACAAAAACAAACTGAAAACAATTAAGAAAATGGTAATAGGGAGTACTGGAGCTGACAGGCTCTTTAGTGGGGGTAATGGCGGACTCCAGGAGGGCTCATGCCAAGGAGTACTTCCCAGTACTCCTTGTCTGCAGGAGACCCTCCAACACTAGCAGGTTTTTCCCTCCTCCCTAATTATTCTGAACACTGTTATATTAATCTTCCAAAAAGATTACTTCCATCTTAAAGAGCCAGAAAATATTTGCTCCAACCATCTCATTTTGGATTTTAGAAACTGAAACCCAAAAAGGTGATTTGGCCAAGGCACACAACTGTTGCATGAACTGAAGCCCATATTATCTCATTTCCAGGTGAAACAATGTACTTCCTGAAGACAGAGACATTGCAAGGCAGTGCAGGAGACCTGAAGAGATGTGCAGAGGATCTAGGAGCCGAGACCCAAGTTATCACCCAGGCACTGTCATTCCCTAGCTGCATTTGGAATAAAGTCTAAAACCCTTAGGCTGGTGATTGGTTCCCATCACAGTCTGATCTCAACCTCCTTTCCCACCCACCTCCAAATAAACTCTCAATTCAAGCAATACGCATCTACTTATTCTAGATCATTCCCCTTGTCCCCCTCTATGCTTTTGCTCATTCAGTTCTCCCAACTTTTTCTCTTCTCCATCCTTCAAAGCCCCCCATCCCTTGAGACCAAGTTCAAGTGCTCCATACGTAGTATATCCCCACCTCCATGCACCCCTGGCCCACCAAAGCATCAAAACCTCTATCTTTCACAGCATTTGCATGGAAGACATGACCAGAGACTATTTCCATTTCTTACCTAGAGTTATGGCCTTCAGAGATGCTCTAGAAAGTTTATTGCTGCTGAATGTTTGTAACTGTGTCCATCATTCTCTGTCCATTAGAGGGACAAGAAGGATGATCCAGAAAAGGACCACAGGGCTCCTTCTGGGTTGTTTGCCAGTGGACTCTCTGGGGCAGTGCTGGTTTTTACCCAAGCAGTGCCCAAACTAAACTTTCCACAGGACTGAGAGCTTCCTCTCCCCAGGAGGGGGGCATGCTGTACACACACACCCCCCATACACCACGGGCCCCCAAGGAATCCAAGTACTGAGTGTCTTGCATTCCGCAGCTTCTAAACATCTGGCATCCAATTCAGATAGACAATATCCACTCGCACTCAAGCTGAAAAGGCTCACCCTCAAGTTCAGCTCAAAAAAGGAGGAACCAGAAGAGAGCAGAGCACCTCTCTTGGAGTGTAGCCCTATGTGTTCAGCAAGCTGGCCTGGCACTTCTCTGCAGAATGAAGAGAGATCCGGAAACTACGTCTGTCTTATCTTACTAATCCTTGACTTCCAACCTGATGAACCATGTTCTGTGACTCCCATGGCATGGCACTGTGAGAAGCCTCTTCTCCCTCCTGGTCATAGCAACTCAATGCAAACGGTCCCCAGCAGACTTTGGAGTCTCCGGAGCTTCTGCTGTGAGTGCTCTGAGTTAAGTTTCCAGGTAGTTCTCCAGGCACAAATCAAGCAGCATGGTGATGGGGATGAGTGGACAAACTGAGGCTGTTCTTAGATGGCTGTGACCATAAAGCAGAGAAATCATGGTTGTACTGCAGGACGCCTTCACTCTGGAACTCTGCTGTCTGGGTCAGTAGGCCCTTTAACTGTGTGTATGTGTGTATTAGTGATTGTGTATTAGTGGTGTTTGTGCCAAGGTGGTTTGAAAAGCTCCAATTCAATAAGAAGATACTACTGGTCAAAGTTGGACAAGCCTTATTGTTTATTCCAGGGTCATCTTGTGCTAAAATCCTTGCAGATTCAAATTTGTTTCCATAGATGATTGTGGGTCCATTTGTAGACTTTATCCATAAGGTCGGTGCTGTATCTAGTAGCCAGATGTGAGTCTGGTTCCAGTAAACAAACAAACACAACTTCCAGAACTATAAAATCTACTTTTTATTGATTCATAGGTTTGAGCTGCATTTCTTAGGTTGATTTTTTTCCTTATTGCCAAGTCATCCTTCAATAATAATTTTTTTCCCCAAGAAATAACTTGCCGCTGAAGTGTCTTCTTTACCTTCAAAAGTCTACAGAAAGCTGTGGGAAGGTTCTGGCGTGTCTCAGGTGGGCTGGCCTTCTAGCCCTGGCTAGAGAGTGAGGCATCCCATTTTCATATGTCAGCTTACTCACAAGTCAGAGTGTGGTTAGCCATGAACTGCCCTTGGATGATTTTGTTCGTTTGACTCCAAAGCTCAGTTTTAAAAAATGTAATATCAACTTTTCCCCTATTATCCAGGGCTAATAACTTAACATTTAACTAAACACACAATGTGTATCCATTAGCAATATAGAGTTTACCATGTTTATGGTTTAAAAATGACATAAACTGTTAAAGATTGCATAAAAGATTATATACAGTGTAATCTATGCTGGGCTAGGTTTTAAAATCAGCACATAAGGGAAATCACACAGAGACATGTTCTCCCTGGATCCTCCTTAAATAGCCCATAAAGTACAGCATGGAAATGTGACACTCAAGATTTTTAACAGCAGGTTCAGCACAGTCACTGGTCAATAAACAACCTGGTTGTAAATACCTTGGGGGTGCAATCACACCCATGCATGCAGGTGCATCTCTGCATGGCACAGGGCACCCTGCACATCAGTGGTTCTCAGTTGGGAGGGAGCATGCCCCCCACAGGGGACATTAGGCGATGTCTGGAGACATGCCATGACTGGGGTGGGGATGCTACTGGCATCTCATGGTTAGAAGCCATAGACACTGCTAAACATCCTACTATGCACAGGAGACCTCCCCCACTGCCCCCCACCTGCCCCACTCAACAAAGAATAACCAGCTACAAAATGTCAACAGTGCTGTGGTTGAGCCCCCCTGGTGTATATGACTTTGTGTGCAGTGCTGTGTTTGCATAAATGTACCATATGGACAGTAATGTATAATTGAAAACTATCTCTTTAAGCACACAGGGAGCAACACAAGCAATAAGCCTAACCTCAGGGTTTCCAGCTCCACTCCCTGAGGCAGTTGCTCATGGAGTGAGTGACTAGTACTAGTGGGTGGAGCTATTTGCTCTCCCAGATTTTTCCGTGTGTGTGGGCATGCATGTGCTTCCTCTTACAGGTTCTTTCTTCAGCTCTGGAGTGAAAATTTCTTTAATCGTCAGGCCTTAACTATGGACATCTTTAATGAATCGACAACTGTAAAATGGTTTATACTTGGACTTTTCCACCCAAAATTTTAATGATCAAAATAATATATCATAATTGTGGATAACGTGGATTATGTAGAAAAGTAGAAAAAACAAAACAAAAAGCTGCCTGTAATGCCACACACCACACAGAGAATATGACAGTTAAAATCTTAATGCTGTTCCCTTTTGTATTCCTTTGTTCTGTTTCCAACTTTATTGAGATATAATTGACAAATAACATTGTGTAAGCCTAAGTATACAAAGTGATGATTTGATATACATATGTACTGTGAAACGATTACAATAAAGTTAGTTAACATGTCAAAAAAAAAAGGTAATAGGAACATACATATCGATAAAGTCTCCACAATCAACTTGATATACCCAGCATCTCTGGAATACCTGAATAGACAACGAAGCATCCCAAAATTGAGGTGGTGGACTTTGTGTGATTTTGTCTGTATAGCTTTGCTTTTACCATTTGTCCTAGGGTTCTGTCTCTCTGGGGTTTTTTTGTTTGTTTCTTTGTTTTTTTCTTTTCTAGTATAGTTGCTACTGCTTGTTATCATTGGTGGATTTGTTTTTTGATTTGGTTGCCCTCTTCTTTCTTCCTTTCTTTTTTTTAATTACTTTTTAATTTTTTAATTTTTAATAATTTGTTTATTTTTTAATAACTTTATTATATTTTATTTTATTTTATTTTATTTTATTTTATTTTATTTTATTTTATTTTATTTTATTTTATTTTATTTTATTTTCTCCCTTTTCTTCTGAGCCATATGGCTGGCAGGGTCTTGGTGCTCCGGCCAAGTGTCAAGCCTGTGCCTCTAAGGTGGGAGAGCAGAGTTCGGGACATTGGTACACCAGAGAACTCCCAGCTCCATGTAAAATCAAATGGCGAAAGCTCTCCAAGAGATCTCCATCTCAACACTAAGACCCAGCTCCACTCAACGACCAGCAAGCTACCGTGCTGGACAGCCTATGCCAAACAACTAACAAGACAGGAACACAACCCCACCCATTAGCAGAGAGGCTGCCTAAAATCATAATAAGGTCACAGACATCCCAAAACAAACCACCAGATGCAGTCCTGCCCACCAGAAACATAAGATCCAGCCTGATCCACCAGAACACAAGCACCAGTCCCCTCCACCAGGAAGCCTATACAACCCACTGAACCAACCTTAGCTACTGGGGGCAGACACCAAAAAAACGGGAACTGCAAACATGCAGGCTGTGAAAAGGAGACTCCAAACACAGTAAGTTAAGCAAAATGAGAAGACAGAGAAACACACAGCAGAGGAAGGAGCAAGGTAAAAACCCACCAAACCAAAAATATGAAGAGGAAATAGGCAGTCTACCTTAAAAATAATTCAGAGTAATGATAGTAAAGATGATCTGAAATCTTGGAAATAGAATGGAGAAAATACAAGAAATGTTTAACAAGGACATAGAAGAACTAAAGAGCAAACAAACAATGATGAACAACACAATAAATAAAATTAAAACTTCTCTAGAAGGAATCAATAGCAGAATAACTGAGGCAGAAGAACGGATAAGTGACCTGGAAGATAAAATAGTGGAAATAACTACTGCAGAGCAGAATAAAGAAAAAAGAATGAAAAGAATTGAGGACAGTCTCAGAGACCTCTGGGACAACATTAAACACACCAACATTCGAATTATAGGGGTCCCAGAAGAAGAAGAGAAAAAGAAAGGGACTGAGAAAATATTTGAAGAGATTATAGTTGAAAACTTCCCTAATATGGGAAAGGAAATAGTCAATCAGGTCCAGGAAGCACAGAGGGTCCCATATAGGATAAATCCAAGGAAAAACACACCAAGACACATATTAATCAAACTATCAAAAATTAAATACAAAGAAAAAATATTAAAAGCAGCAAGGGAAAAACAACAAAAAACATACAAGGGAGTACCTATAAGGTCAACAGCTGATCGCTCAGCAGAAACTCCGCAAGCCAGAATGGAGTGGAAGGACATATTTAAAGTGATGAAAGGGAAAAACCTACAACCAAGATTACTCTACCCAGCAAGGATCTCATTCAGATTTGACAGAGAAATTAAAATCTTTACAGAGAAGCAAAAGTTAAGAGAATTCAGCATCACCAAACCAGCTTTATAACAAATGCTAAAGGAACTTCTCTAGGCAAGAAACACAAAAGAAGGAAAAGACCTACTATAACAAACCCAAAACAATTAAGAAAATGGTAATAGGAACATACGTATCAATAACGACCTTAAATGTAAATGGATTAAATGCTCCAAACAAAAGACATAGACTGGCTGAATGGACACAAAAACAAGACCCATATATATGCTGTCTACAAGAGACCCACTTCAGACCTAGGGACACATACATACTGAAAGTGAGGGGATGGAAAAAGATATCCCATGCAAATGGAAGTCAAAAGAAAGCTGAAGTAGCAATTGTCACATCACTTAAAATAGACTTTAAAATAAAGACTGTTACAAGAGACAAAGAAGGACACTACATAATGATCAAGGGATCAATCCAAGAAGAAGATATAACGATTGCAAATCTTTATGCAGCCAACATAGGAGCACCTCAATACATAAGGCAAATGCTAACAGCTGTAAAAGGGGAAATCGACAGTAACACAATCATAGTGGGGGACTTTAACACCCCACTTTCACCAATGGACAGATCATCCAAAATGAAAGTAAATAAGGAAACACAAGCTTTAAATGATACATTAAACAAGATGGACTTAATTGATGTTTATAGGACGTTCCACCTAAAAACAGCAGAATACAATTTCTTCTCAAGTGCTCATGGAACATTTTCCAGGATAGATCATATCTTGGGTCACAAATCAAGCCTTGGTAAATTTAAGAAAATTGAAATCATATCAAGTATCTTTTCCGACCACAACACTATGAGACTAGATATCAATTACAGGAAAATATCTGTAAAATATATAAACACATGGAGGCTAAACAATACACTACTAAATAACCAAGAGATCACTGAAGAAATCAAAGAGGAAATCAAGACATACCTAGAAACAAATGACAATGAAAACACGACGAACAAAAACCTATGGGATGCAGCAAAAGCAGTTCTAAGAGGGAAGTTTATAGCAGTACAATCCAACCTCAAGAAACAAGAAACATCTCAAATAAACAACCTAACCTTACACCTAAAGCAATTAGAGAAAGAAGAACAAAAAAACCCCAAAGTTAGCAGAAGGAAAGAAATCATAAAGATCAGATCAGAAATAAATGAAAAAGAAATGAAGGAAACAATAGCAAAGATCAATACAACTAAAAGCTGGTTCTTTGAGAAGAAAAACAAAATTGATAAACCATTAGCCAGACTATCAAGAAAAAGAGGGAGAAATCTCAAATCAATAGAATTAGAAATGAAAAAGGAGAAGTAACAACTGACACTGCAGAAATACAAAGGATCATGATTGATTACTACAAGCAGCTATATGCCAATAAAATGGACAACCTGGAAGAAATGAACAAATTCTTAGAAAAGCACAACCTTCCGAGACTGAACCAGGAAGAAATCGAAAGTATAAACAGACCAATCACAAGCACTGAAATTGAGACTGTGATTAAAAATCTTCCAACAAACAAAAGCCCAGGACCCGATGGCTTCACAGGTGAATTCTAACAAGTATTTAGAGAAGAGCTAACACCTATCCTTCTCAAACTCTTCCAAAATACAGCAGAGGGATGAACACTCCCCAACTCATTCTACGAGGCCACCATCACCCTGATACCAAAACCAGACAAAGATGTCACAAAGAAAGAAAACTACAGGCCAATATCACTGATGAACATAGATGCAAAAATCCTCAACAAAATACTAGCAAACAGAATCCAACAGCACATTAAAAGGATCATACACCATGATCAAGTTGGGTTTATCCCAGGATGCAAGGATTCTTCAATATACACATATGATCATCTCAATAGATGCAGAGAAAGCTTTTGACAAAATTCAACACCCATTTCCTCTAACCTCAGGAACAAGACAAGGTTGTCCACTCACGCCACTATTATTCAACATAGTTTTGGAAGTTTTAGCCAAGGCAATCAGAGAAGAAAAAGAAATAAAAGGAATCCAAATCAGAAAAGAAGAAGTAAAGCTGTCACTTTTTGCAGATGAAATGATACTATACATAGAGAATCCTAAAGATGCTACCAGAAAACTACTAGAGCTAATCAATGAATTTGGTAAAGTAGCAGGATACAAAATTAATACACAGAAATCTCTTGCATTCCTATACACTAATGATGAAAAATGTGAAAGAGAAATTAAGGAAACACTCCCATTTACCATTACAACAAAAAGAATAAAATACTAGGAATAAACCTACCTAGGGAGACAAAAGACCTGTATGCAGAAAACTATAAGACACTGATGAAAGAAATTAAAGATGATACCTACAGATGGAGAGATATACCATGTTCTTGGATGGGAAGAATCAACATTGTGAAAATGACTACACTACCCAAAGCAATCTACAGATTCAATGCAATCCCTATCAAACTACCAATGGCATTTTTCACAGAACTAAAAGAAAAAATTGCACAATTTGTATGGAAACACAAAAGACCCCGAATAGCCAAAGCAATCTTGAGAAAGAAAAATGGAGCTGGAGAAATCAGGCTCCCAGACTTCAGACTATACTGCAAAGCTACAGTAATCAAGACAGTATGGTACAGGCACAAAAACAGAAATATACATCAATGGAACAGGATATAAAGCCCAGAGATAAATCCACACACATATGGTCACCTTATCTTTGATAAGGGAAGCAAGAATATACAATGGAGAAAAGACAGACTCTTTCATAATTGGTGCTGGGAAAACTGGACAGCTACATGTAAAAGAATGAAATTAGAACACTCCCTAACAGCATACACAAAAATAAACTCAAAATGGATTAAAGACCTAATGTAAGGCCAGACACTATAAAACTCTTAGAGGAAAACATAGGAAGAACACTCCATGACATAAATCACAGCAAGATCCTTTTTGACCCACCTCTTAGAGAAATGGAAATAAAAACAAAAATAAACAAACGGGACCTAATGAAACTTAAAAGCTTTTGCACAGCAAAGGAAACCATAAACAAGACAAAAAGACAACCCTCAGAATGGGAGAAAATATTTGCAAATGAAGCAACTGACAAAGGGTTAATCTCCAAAATTCACAAGCAGCTCATGCAGCTCAATATCAAAAAACAAACAACCCAATCCAAAAATGGGCAGAAGACCTAAACAGACATTTCTCCAAAGAAGACATACAGATTGCCAACAAACACATGAAAGGATGCTCAACATCACTAATCATTAGAGAAATGCAAATCACAACTACAATGAGGTATCACCTCACGCCAGTCAGAATGGCCATCATCAAAAAGTCTACAAACAATAAATGCTGGAGAGGGTGTGGAGAAAAGGGAACCCTCTTGCACTGTTGGTGGGAATGTAAATGGATACAGCCACTGTGGAGAAGAGTATGGAGGTTCCTTAGAATACTAAAAATAGAACTACCATATGACCCTGCAATCCCACTACTGGGCATATACCCTGAGAAAACCATAATTCAAAAAGAGATATGTACCACAATGTTCATTGCAGCTCTGTTTACAATAGGCAGGACATAGAAGCAACCTAAGTGTCCATTGACAGTTGAATGTATAAAGAAGATGTGGCACATATATACAATGGAATATTTCTCAGCCATAAAGATAAACGAAATTGAGTTATTTGTAGTGAGGTGGATGGACTTAGGGTCTGTCATACAGAGTGAAGTAAGTCAGAAAGAGAAAAAGAAATACCGTATGCTAACACATGTATATGGAATCTAAAAAAAAAAAAAAAATGGTTCTGAAGAACCTAGGGGCAGGACAGGAATAAAGACACAGAAGTAGAGAATGGACTTAAGGACACAGGGAGGGGGAAGGGTAAGCTGGGATGAAGTGAGAGAGTGGCATGGACATATATACACTACCAAATGTAAAATAGATAGCTAGTGGGAAACAGCTGCGTAGCACAGGGAGATCAGCTCGGTGATTTGTGACCGCCTAGAGGGGTTGGATAGGGAGGGTGGGAGGGAGATGCAAGAGGGAGGAGATATGGGAATATATGTATTTGTATAGCTGATTCATTTTGTTATAAAGCAGAAACTAACACACCATTGTAAAACAATTATACCCCAATAAAGATGTTAAAAAAAAAAAGACACATTCACCCCAATGTTTATTGCAGCACTATTTACAATAGCCAGGTAATGAAAGCAACCTAAAATCCATCAACAGATGAATGGATAAAGAAGATGTGGTACATATACACAGTGGAATATTACTCAGCCATAAAAAGGAAAGAAATTGGGTCATTTGTAGAGACGTGGATGGACCTAGCGACTGTCGTACAGAGTAAAGTAAGTCAGAAAGAGGAAAACAAATATCGTATGTTAACGCATATATGTGGAATCTAGAAAAATGGTACAGATGAATCGGTTTGCTAGGCAGAAATACAGGCACAGATGTAGAGAACAAACATATGGACACCAAGGGGAGTAAGAAGGGGCTGGGTGGTGGGATGAAGTGGGAGATTGGGACTGACATATATACACTAATATGCATAAAATAGATAACTAATTAGAATGTGCTGTATAGCACAGAGAACTCCACTTAGCTGTACAGTAAAAACTAACACAACATTGTAAAACAACTATACCCCAATAAAAAAAAAAAAGTGAAGAGCTTAGTAAAGTGGGTCTCTCATACCTCACTACTCATAGAGCCTAGCCAGGCTGTTTAATCAGTTAAACCAAATATAAGCCATCGATCTACACATCTGTAAACAATGTAAACAAGCCAGCACTGGTGCATTCTAAATGACTAGCCCACTCGTCCTTATCTTGGCCAAGAGTCAATCCCAGTCTCCCAGGCACCTCTGGAGGTAACAGAGCTGAGCATATCCAGCTATAAGATGTCTCTATCATAAATAGCTTTGAACTGCTGTGGCTTGTGTCTGAGGCAAGGCACCTCAAGTTTTAGGCATCAGGAGCTTTTTAACTTTGCAGGTGACTCTGCAGAAAAGAATGGCTGCTTTTATACAAGGTTTCTTGAAAAGGCACAGTCTCAAGACTGGTCACAGCCAGAGCTGGAGGCCACTGTGGCTTAACATACAACGACATAGCCACAGCTTGGCCTGGTATTACAGGTCATTAGCTGAAGTGGGATTAGATCTTTTCAGGCTTAGATGAGCAGAACAGCTTTTGTGCCTTCAAAACTGAAAGGCAGCAGAGTTCAGCACGTACTACGGCAGTGGTTCTCACCCGGGGATGATGTTTTGCCTCCCTAGGGACATTTGGCAATAACTGAGGACATTTTTTGTTGTCACGACCAGAGTGGGAGAGTGCTTCGGGCCTCTAGAAGGTAGAGGTCAGGGATGCTGCTAAATATCCTACAATCACAGGACAGCTCCACAACAAAGACTTATCCACTCCAAAATGTCAATCATCCCAGCTCGAAAAAGCCTGCATTGCAGAGAACCGACGAGGTCCTCACCGTGAATTACTAGTGTCAGCCCGAAGTAAGCAGCCCTAGTTCACCCACACAAAATTTTATTTTGTGGGATAACCTATAATTCATGTTGATCTACAGGAGCAAGTCATTTAGCTATCAAGTGGTCTCTAGTTTAGTGTGACTGACTTAATTACAGATGAGAGGAAACTTTCTTTGAGAGACATTATTTAGGCCTAAGACTCCAGAGTGTAAAAGTAAAGGTGCCTGCCCAGCAGAGAAGATGGATGCCTACTCACTCATCAGAACCTACACACAAGTCTGTACTGGAGTGATGAACACAGAGGAAATGAAAATAAAGAAGTTTTGAATTTGTTGAATTCAAAAAAAAAAAAGTTTGATCAAATAATGTCAGGCAACTGTCACAGCCACCATTGCAAATATCTTTATTTTGCAAGACGGTGGCAATACATCAAACACAATGACTGGGATAGGAGGCCAAATGCCTAAGCGGGCTTTTCCCCTAATATGTTAGGGCCAGAATTACTAGATTTCTCCCAATAGATTTTTTTTTAATTGACACCCACTGATCACCATCCTGATGAGGCTAAAAGTAAGCTTTTCCCATCTCACTGGTATAATTTTTGGCAACAGTACTACCTGGGTCTTAGGAACATAATTTTGCCTGAAATAACTGGTCTCAAGGCTTAGAATTGACTTATTTTCTAAATGTTGGGCTTGGCGGTTAAAAAAAATTTTGTGCCCTATTATCATTTTGTATGCTTTCAAAGAAAGCCTAATTAAGAAAAACTGATCACTGAACTAATATGCTGAAGCCCTGAAGGAATTATACCCATTCCAGGCTGCAGCTGTAACTGGAACCCCAATTCCATCCAGGCATCTCGAACCAGGTGAATGATACTGAGTCAGTGGGACACCAGGGAGAACACCAAAACCTTTTATTTTAACTCACAAGAGCAAAGAATGTAACTTCAGACCTAAACAAATTTATTCTTTAATATTACAAGGGAAGTTGATATCTGGACTTTAAATTCTGGGCTGATATGTCAGATTAAACACATGCATCTAATTTTACTCCTTCCTGGAACCCAACCAAAACCAGGGCAAAATGATCTTTTAAATTTTTTTTTTGGAATAATTTTAGATTTACAGAAAAGTTGCAAAGATAGTACCGAATTCCTGTATACCCTTCACTCAGCTTCTCCTAATGTTAACATCCTACATCACCATGGTTTATTTGTCAAAATGAAGAAATGAACATTGTTATAATACAATCAACTAAACTACACACTTCATTCAGATTTCACCAGTTTTTCCACTAGTGTCTTTTTTCTGTTCTAGGATCCAATCCTGGACACCACATTGCATTTAGTCGCCATATCTTGTTAGTGGCCTCAACTTGGAGACACTGTCTTTATAGTAAGAGGATTTTTAAAACAGAAATAAACCCACAAGAATGCAGGAAAGAGTAGAGAAGATAACAGTAGCAACTATTTGGAATCTGAATCCTAAACCAAAAAAGGGAAAAATAAATTGATTCATTATATAGATTTTTCAGAAGACTCTGAAGCTGGTCTTTTGAACACAGGACCCTGTTACTGGAGGAGATAGGGGAAAGGGCAGAATGGAAAAATATTGGGAGAAAAACTATTTAAGAAACACCTAGGGACTTCCCTGGTGGCACAGTGGTTAAGAGTCCTCCTGCCAATGCAGGGGACACGGGTTCAAGCCCTGGCCCGGGAAGATCCCACATGTCGCAGAACAACTAAGCCCGTGTGCCACAACTACTGAAGCCCGTGTACCTAGAGCCCGTGCTCTGCAACAAGAGAAGCCACCGCAATGAGAAGCCTGCGCACTGCAAGGAAGAGTAGCCCCCGCTCGCCACAACCAGAGAAAGCCTGCGTGCAGCAACCAAGACCCAGCACAGCCAAAAATAAATTAATTAATTAATTTTTTAAAAAAAGAAAGAAAGAAACACCTAGATTCCTAGATCCTCCCCAACTTCATGCTGTGGGCAAATGGTGCCCTTCCCCCCCTATCCTGGATGAGATCTGGAGGTTTAAACTTAAAATTGTGGTCTGTGGTCTTGAGGACACAAGGTGCCGGGTACTTTTAACCATTAAAGAGGAACTTATTTTTAGTGTTTTAGCTGCAAGGAAGAAGAGGGGGGAGGGATAAATTGGGAGATTGGGATTGATATATATACTACAATATATAAAATAGATAACTAATAAGGACCTACTGTTCAGCACAGGGAACTGTTCTCAATACTCTGTAATGGCCTATATGGGAAAAGAACTTTAAGAAGAGTGGATATATGTATATGTATAACTGATTCACTTTGCTGTATACTTGAAACTAACACAACATTGTAAATCAGCTATACTCCAATAAAATTTTTTTTTTAATTCTCATCCAGTTGTTTTTCAAATGAAAATATCTATGATTTTTTGCTTGTGACTATGCGACCAAAAACACAGATGACATTATTGTGCTTTTTTATGTCTTTGGCTCCTTGCTGAAAGACTAATGGAATGTAATTTATTTCTTATTTCTATGTGGGAAATAGATGATGTCAGCATAAACTCTGACTTGCATCAACTATCATCAGTCTTTGGGGAAATGGGCTTATGGTCCTTACCAGGTCACATGACTTCCTTTGCCTAGAATCCTAACATTGCTGCCTTTATGCCTAGCAAGGTTGTATAGACAACCTTGCTTGAGTCAAACTTAAGGCCCATCACTCCATAGTATTTATTACTTTTCAATCATATGTATCTGCTTGTCTCACTCCTTCTTTCACCTACCTATCAGTTTAACGGATATGTGTATATGAATAATGATACATATATTTATATGTATCACTTAATTTATTCTGTCTGGGGTTATTCTCTAATTATTCTGCACATAGTATTCTTTGGTCCTCTATCAAAGTGTAAACCACTTGAATGCAGGGATTACGTTTCACACATTTTGTTTTTCCTACCATGCCTAGCCCGGCTCTAAGTCCACACTATATCAGTGTTTCACAAAATAGGGTGGGAGTTCCCTGCTCCAAGATCACCAAGGGTGTTATTTCAAAAGCAGATTATTAAATTCTAGAGAGGGATAGTGGTGATGTTTGCACAAGTACATATGAATGAAATTCATTGAACAGTACACTTCTAAATTATTAAAATGCTAAATTTTATGCATATTTTATCACAATAAAAATTAAAATTTTTAAAAAGCAGATTTTTAGGCCCAATGGATCAGTGAATAAGAACCTGAGGGAATGATGCCTGAGAATTTGCATTTTCCTAGCTCTTCTCCAGGTATTTCTTATGTAACCCGGTTTGAAAAACCATCTCACTAGATAGCCGATAAATACCAATGGTTTTCTTGTGTAATTGATTAATGGGGACTTTAATCTACATTCAGACTATATACAATGTTGACTTACAAGGTCAATGGTTCAGGAGGCTTAATAAAGGCCCAAGAGAAAAAGTCTACATCTACCGTCTAGAAACATTAACTCTTTATAAACACTTTTTCTTAAAAAAAAAAAAAAAACCTTTTATAAAAAGAGCTTCCTGTGCATATCCTCTACATCACAAAGAGTTTATGAGGAATCATGAAAGAAGTATAAACCCTATAAAATAAAAATGCAACATAAATTATCATCTGTATGTCCACAGGTACCAGGCATGCCCCTGCCTGAGTTCATCAACCTTCAAACATTCAAGGGAAGTATTCTCAATAGGAACAAAGCCATTTTAAAGCTCATCATCACTCAAATTGCTATCATGAGTGCCACATGAGCAGTGGTTTGTTGAATTAAATGATCATAAACAGAGGTTTGCTGAACTGAATGATTCAAGGTTTTTGGAATACACTGGATGGAGATTGACTACCATATCAAACCTAGCATCTATTTTAAATGACTGAAAACCCTGAAGCAATACTGAGATCATATTATTCTCCATCAAACATGTAGTCAGGCAGGATTCCATATACTTAACCTTCCAGTAGGCTTAACTACTTCTAACTGCTAAGGAGACCAACCTATCTGTCAATGTTTGGCTGCAAGAAAGGCCTCAGACTGAAGACCTGAAGGTGGCTGGTAGTCCAGAGTTCCTAATCAACAGTTTTCAAACGAAAGGTGGGAAAATATTGTGAAACTCTGGGCCAGGTTACCACCGAGAGTTGGGCTGTAGACAGAGTGAAACAATGATGCATCATTTTTTACATGCAGTTCAAAACATGTAACTGCACAGAGTTACGTGATGTGCATCATAAAGCCAATGTAGGAACTGAAGATAAACTGCAGAGGTTGTGAGTTGAAAGACCTAGGTGGATAGAGGTATCATCTATAGACACAAGGAAGCAAGCAGAGGGTAAATGCTTGGGTAAAAAATTAATAAGCTTATTTAGAAACAGAAAGTAGAATGATGGTTGCCAGGGGCTAGGGATAGAGAGAAAACAGGACTTGTTCAATAGGTATAGAGTTTCAGATTTGCAAGATGAAAAAGTTCCAGAAATCTGTTGCACAACAATGTGCGTGTAATTAACACTACTGTACTGCACACCTAAAGATGGGTAAGATGGTAAATTTTATGTTATGTGTTTCTCACCACAGTAATAAAAATAATAATAAGCTTGTATAGACTGACTTAGGGACAAGATATTGCCTTCCTCATATCACAGTTCAGTATTCAACAGATTGATCTTAACTTCATAAGATAGCTCTGAAAAAAACAGACAATATTATATCATTGTGATCTGACGGGGTAAACACTTAGAGAAATAAATTCATCCTCATCGTCCACAAATATATTACGCACCCACAGAGGCGTGACCACTTATTTAGTGATATAGGATATATAATATTTGATGGAAAATTGACCTGACAAACACTCAAAATATAATTTTTAAAAATCACATTTTACCATTTGTTTGGCGAAAATTATAACTCATCCTGGGCAAGTGGTTTAAGTTGGCCTGAAATGAGAAGCCACTCTAAACTAATTAACTCTCTCAGCCACCTCATTCCCACTTGAAACAGATGTCTTGATTGAAAAATATTCCTGGCTATGTTTCAAGTACGTTCAAGAACCAAACCAAAAATATTTATGAGATAAGAGTATAGTAATTACCCATGCTTCTAAGCTAGTAATATCCTACTATTTACTAAATTTAAACCTTTTGCTTTAAAGCCTCAATATGTCAATAAGATATCAGAAAAACAAAAATAATAATAGCAGAAGATAAAATTTATTGACCACTTACTAAGCTTCACAATAATTCTTCAATGAAATTGTTTGGGAGGTCTGTCCTATTTTACAGGAGGAAATTGAGGTTCAGAGGATTAAATAACTTAGTCAATTCATACAGCCTACAGGCAGTAGATCCTAAACTGAAACCTATATCTGGCTAACTTCAAAGCCTATCCTCTTTCCATTTCTCAACTCTGCTTATAGAGAAGTCAAAACCCTTGGAATCATGTAGAGTGGATTAGAGCCAGTAAGCATGAAATAATTGTTAATATTCTTTGGTTATATTTATAAAACAGCTAGGCATTTAAAAATTAAAAATTGAACATTTTAAACAATTAACAGTGTCAGAAATTGCAGACATAACCATCTTACAACTGATTAAATAGCTTACAATTCATCCAGGTCTATCTTTGCTTAGTAGCAAATAGAAAATTGAGAACCGCCAAGTCATTCTCAAATGTGTTGACCACATTAATCCCTCGTCACTTTAACTCAGTGGTCACCAAACGCTTTTGATCATGCACCCCCTTTGGTTAAAAAAAAAAAAGGCATACCTCCTATATAGTGCTTGTTATCTATTGTTACTCCAAACTACTCCAAAACTTAAGGTCTTAAAACGACCACTATATTATTATAGCCCATGATCTTGGTGGTCTTGAATTAAGACAGATCTCAGTGAGTGATTCTTCTGCTTCTTTGGCTAGGGTCTCTCAGTGGTACTCAACTAATGGCTCAGCCAGGCTGGTCTAGAGGATCTAAGACCACTTTGCTCATAAGCCTGATGCCTTGGAAGGGACAGCAGGAAGGTTCGGTTCAGGTGGGGCCCTCTCTCACTTCATGAGATCTTAGGGCCTTTCCACATAGTCTCTTCAGAAGGGAACTCCCACTTCTTACACGGTGACTCAGGACTTCATGAGTGAGAGTTCTCTATAAGATGAAGTGGAAGCTGCCAGTCTCTTAAGGATTGAGCACAGAAGCTAATATAGTGTCACTTTTATCGGATTCTATTGGTCAAAGCAGTCACAGAACCAGCACAGATTCAAGACAAGGAGCTATAGATTCCTACCTCTCAATGGAAGGACTATCAAAAATTTCAAAGCTATACCATATAATATAAATATAGACTTCTACTACTGAACTAATACAGCATGAACATTGCAAAACACACAAAATGGAAAATGTTTAGCTAAGAAACAAATAAGTACACAAATAAATAGGCTAATATTTTCCTCCCATGGTCTCTGGATCATCTTGCACAGATTTTAAGGGGAACATACTCCCATTTTGGAGGCTCTTACTCTACCTTTCAACATATTCATTCATTAATTCAGAAAATATATACAAAGAGAGCAACTTATATGCAATAGACATTGCATTAGGCACTGATGAACAAACATGGACCTCACTCTTTAGGAATTTACAACCCAATGGGGAAAAGAGACAATAAACAAATAATTACATTTAACTTTAGAAATGTGATCATAGAAGAGTGTATTACAGGTCATGAGAGCATGAGGAACATTTTGAACTCGACCTGGGGACTCAAGGAAGCAGGCATCTCTCTGGACACTGCTTGTTTGCCATTGTCTTCGTGAATGTGCCATAGTTCTCCTAACCCCCCAAAATTGAAAAATCCCTGAAGACAGGATGATATATACATTCCCTTTACTGTCCTAAATACTCAGTTAATGTTTGAAGTGATGGAACTAATTGAGTAGGTCTTCTTGTGCCTAGGGTATAAAATTCTACCTCTAGCCACAATCAGCTTGTTTGTCAAAAGCATGAGTGGGTAAGAGAACAGAGGAAACCAGCCCAAATTTACCAACACCACTGGAAATAAAATAATAATTATTCCTATCTGTATAGTACTTAACAGATTACAAAAGCTCTCACATTCATTAGCTCATTAAATAACAAAGGTATTAACAACCATTTTTAGAACAAGAAAACCAGGATTTTATATATTCTCCTTAATGGTAAGTCACAGAGCATTCCTCAACAGATCATTTGCATTGCCTTGTTCGATCTAGGTATTTTTTTGAAATGTACAGACACAAGCAAAACCTCTCCAAGAACCATGGACAGAGGGGGAAAAAAATCATTTCCTTCCTGTTCATGAATACAGGCCCCCTGTTGTAAGTAACTATCTTTACTTTCTGAGCCTGATGATAACAAAACTTGACAAAGTGGAGTTTGACTGAAGCCTGAGGTCCAACAGATAGACTATGATTACCATTATCAGCCAATAGTCACCTGAGCAATTACAGCATTCAAGACACAGTGTAGCTATAGACACTCTAAAATTCTTGAGACAGTTAGATGGCAGAAGGGATTATCAAGAATCATCCCTGGTGATCTTTTAGAACAGCTTAGATAAAGCATCTGTCCCAAGTGATTTAGGTGTAGCCCTGCCTCCAAGCACAAGGGAAATGCATGGTGTTTCAGAAGAGCATCCTTCTCTCTCATTCTTTCTATGATATTTATGAAAAATGAGATAGATTGTTGACTTTTAGCTGGAGAGGACTTTAGACATTATTATCTCTCTCATTTTATGCTAAAGAGATTGAGACCCAAGCAAGTGAATTGACTTGCCCATAGATACATGGCCCAACCTTACCAAATTTCCTACTTTTCATTAGTTGCCCATTCCGGCATCAACTCCCCACTCCAAATTGAGTGCATGACTTTGAAATTATGCTAAAAGACCTAGACTCCAAGGAGAATCCTTGTACCGGAGCAGAAAGTTAACACATATAGTAGTTATGCCAGGTCTCACAGGGCCCTCCTATCACACCATGGAATATGCCTCCTCGGGACGCCTTTGTGCAGGGTTTTTAGAACCAAGCATTGTTTTAAGTCTTGCAAACATAGTGAATAACAGAATCTAAATACACATGTAGCATACTATAATGTTTCCTGCTCCAATTATATCCCAATAAATGTCTTCACATTCTCATTTTTATTCATGGATTTCATGAGTGAGGGATCATTATACAAACACCAAAAGTCTGTGCACACACGCATATATATATATATATATATATATATATATATATATATATATATATATATACACACACACACACACACAGCTGGAAACCATTAAAAAAGCTTTTAGCCCATTAAATTTACTCCAGAAATATGATTTAGGAAGTTTATAAATAGGAACTACTAAGCTATAAATTTCTACCAACAGCTATAAAATTTACCTACAAATGTATCTCAAAAGCAGTTTGAAGGAAAAAAGGAAAAGTGAATTACATCAAACAAACAATTACTTACTGGTTGTTTTCAATTTTTTCCACCATTCAACCAACTGTTTGTGTGTTTATTTGTTTGTTTTTTACATAGTTTGTATTTTAGATAGTATTAAAGGTCAGTAAAACACCAAAATATTTATAAGGAGGCAGAGAACGTCTAGGTTTTTAAAGGTAGAGTATGTATTTTTTAGCTTATCTTTAATGTCTTTACAACATTTTTGACTGGTTTTCTGACTTTATAGTCAGTGTTAGCCAATGTGATTTTTACCATTGTTCCTTTTTCTTCTTGCCTTAGCTCTTCATTTAAACTGCTAAGCTATTCCATGCTCATTGCCTCTGGGAAGTAATTTAAAAGCAGAAAAAATAGGGGAGAAAGGAGTCTCATTAGTTTTTGAATTCCAAAAGTCTATGGCTTAGGAGAACAACAATAATAATAACAACAACAACAAAAACTCGTGAAACATTTAGTAGAAATATGAATATATCTCCCCAATCACTCCCAACTCCCTACCGCCACCAATCCTCACACAGATGCCAGACTGGAGGCAGGTGGGAGAGACAGGTGGAGCCCAATAAGATGAGACTGGAAAGCAGGTTCGCAATCAGTATCCACAGGGCTCCAGTGGAACAAACCCCATCCATCTCCAGCCCCCCGCCCCCAATCCTCACCCTTGTTCTGCACGTTATCCTTCCAGTGTACATCCATCCAGAACTTCCTTACACCTGCAGCCAACAGAACAACACCTGTGGAGGTGTAGAAGGGAAAGTCTTCCTTCCACCTGAATGTGGGAGGAGCCAGCTCTAGATAGTTTCCAGCAATAGTCAGCTCTAGTTTAATAAAAGAGACAATAAATAGAAGTTAAAGGTAAACTAAATAACCAAGATTGTTGAAGGTAAGACCTGAATGGTCTTTAAGTGTCCTACTGGTTCTAAATTTCAATGACTCTATGAAGCAGTCCCATAATACTTTGCCTTTATCAAGCAAAATGTTTATAAAAGAAAGCTTTAACTCTGTTTTCAAATAAGTACTTTGAGCTTAATGGATGAGCCAACAAGTCAATGACAGCAAGATTTGAAGTACCTAACTCCCAAGTCTGGGACCTGTGATTAGTATCTGTCACAGCTTCAACATGAAACAGTCTATCAAGTGCCCTGAATTAACAGTAGCAAAGAGGGATGAAGGCAGCCTAGGCCATTCAGTAGTAGGAGGGCTCAGAATGGGAAGGCAAGATGAGTGAGGAATGCCCTGACTCCAAAATATGATTCCATGTATCTAGTTCTTCTTCTGTATCTTCTTCCCTCTTACTGTGGTACCTAGATGTCCTTTAGTATTTAAGACAATAAACTGAATATCTCCTCCATCCTTTTTAAAAGCCATTCTCAGACAGACTCTGTTGGTAAGAATATTCTTCATTTACAAGAATACAAGCTCTGCTTTGTGTTAACTCCTCCCACTATTACTAAGAATCAAGCATGATGTCCTGCCCTCTCCTTCTGTTCTCTCAGCACCACCTGGAGTCAACTGCAAATGATACTTAGAGCCTCCCAAGCCCTGGAATGCCAGAGCCAATTTGGTAACCAAACAGCTCTTATTATGATGAAGCTTTATTAGGTACTATAGACCAGTTAATCCCATCCTTTCTTCCCTAACATTTGCCAGTGCCCCAGTGAAGCTCCAACTAGTGATCCATCTTCCATAGTCTCATCCCTCCATCCCTCATACTGACCTGTGGTTCAAGCCTCTCACTGCCATCCTCCCTTCCTATCTTTTCACTGTGTCCTTTTAAACTCCTATTCCATAATCAATAAATTCATTTATGCCCTCAGTCTCTTTGAAAGACACACAATACACCCTTTGCTTTAATTGAATTCTGACATTTTCCCCAATTTCCACCTCCCTTGAAGATCTCTCAAGTGGAGTCTATTGTTTCTCCCATGCCTACATGATAGAGTCAGCATTCTCCTAGTTGCCTATTTCCAATTCAAGGCCATTACCTATCAGCTTTATGAAAACCCCTCTCATTATTTGATATACATGCTGCTAGAGGTTTGTCTTACCTCCAAGATCTATGGTCAATCCCAGCTCCCTCCCAGATTAATAGATTGCTGAATTATGCACAGACCTTTCATTACCTATCTGGCTTTCCACCTTAACTCCTCCACCATCTTGGGAAACATCAGAGATGTATATGGATGACTTTCTGGAACCTCACAGTTTCTTGAACTTCTCTACTCTAATGACTTTTATCCTCACTCCTCTCTGCTGCACTCCCTCATGACCACACCTTGGATCTTTCAGGATAGAAAAAGAAATACTAAATAAGAGCTAAATGAAATCCTAAAACTAAACAAATAGTATTTTAAGTCAAAAACTTTTTGTATGGAATTAAGAGATGATTGCATGCTACGAGAGAGTCAATGAACTTGATAAAAGGACAACAGAAATTATCAAAACTAAAACACGGAGGGAAAAAAGATTAAAAAATAATGAACACAGCTTCAATGGTCTGTAGAACAAAATTGAGCAGACTAATATATGTATAATTGAAGTCCCAGAGAGAAAGGAGAGACAGGAAATAAATATTTGAAGAAATATGGATTTAAATTTTTACAAATTTTCTTTAAAATACCAACTCATATATACAATAAACGCAGTAAACTCAAACATGATAAAAACACACAAAAGAAATCTCACACTAGGCATATAATAGTCAAACTATTGAAGATCAAAGATAAAAAAAAATCCTAAAAGAAGTCAGAGAAAAAAGATACACTGCACACACAGAGAGAAATAATAATATAAATTATGAACAACTTCTCATCAGAAATAATTGAAGTCAGAGGCAATGGTACAATATTTTTAATGTGTTGAAAGAAAAAAAAAACAGTCAACCTAGAACCCTGTATCCAGCAAAAATATCCTTCAAAATTAAAGGTTAAATAAAAGTATTTTTCAGATCAACTGAAAGCAAAGAGAATTCATTACTAGCAGATGTACTCTATAAGAAATGCTAAACAATGTTCTTGAGGTCAAAGTAAAATAATACCATATGGAAATGTTAGTATATAGAATGGAATGATTCAGGAGAACTAAAAATTGTAATGATTTTGGCTAAATATATTTTCTTAAATATATTTAAGATTATGGTCTTAATATGTCCTTCTTAAAGACAAAGAACATTTTAAAGCAAAAATAATGACATTATAAGATGAGGTTTATAATATATGAACATGTAAAATATATAAGAACAATATCACAAAGTTCTGGAAGGTATAAATTATCATAAATTTCTTATATAAGTAGTCTAATAAGTAGTCAAGGTAGACCATGATAAGTTAAGGACACATATTGTAATCTCTAGACTAATCACTAAAACATAACCCAAATGGGTATAGCAAAAAAGCCAACTGAGTGATTGGGAAGAAAGACTAAAAAAATATTCAAATAACCCAAGAGAATAAACAAAGAGTACCTGGGCCAAATAGAAAACAAGTAAGATAAATTCAAATATGTCAATAATCATATTAAATATAAATGCACTAAACACTCCAATTAAAAGGCTGATAACATGAGATTGAAGTTTTTTAGAAGTAACACAGTTATATGCTGTTTTCAAAATATGCATTGTAAATGTAAAGATATGGACAAGTTGAAAGTAAAATAATGGAAAAACACACCATGTAAACACTAAACATAAAATCTTTCTGTGGCTCCTTAAGATCACACAAAGTAGACTTCAAGGCAATGAGTATTAACAGAGATAAAGAGGGATATTTCATAATCTTAAAAGAATCAGTTAATCAAGAAAGACATCATTCCTAAATGCATATGCATCAAATAAAAGAATTTCAAGAACTACTAAGAAAAATTTAACAAAACTAAAGCAAGAAATATACAAATCCATTTTACAGAGGTGATTATTTAATTAGCCTAATACAAGCTTAATTTTTATATTTACTGATAAAAGTTTGCCAGTTTCTATGATGTTCTGATACCAAAGTTTCCATAACTCCTTATTATGCAAGTAAAATGCTACAGCATTTAAAACAGAGGGAGAATATGAAAATATTACGAAAGGATATAGTCTACTCATTGCTTAGGAAAAAGTGATGCCCTTCTCTGTATAAGGTCTCTATTGACCGCACACAGATATAGACTCTGAGAGCTTTAACATGAAAACTGAGTTTAATAAACTACTCTCTGGCTTTAATTTCTTAAAACAAGACCTATGTTATTTTTTAACAATCCCTAAATACAAAGTATTTTCACTCTTTGAATTGGAGTCTCTACATAAAACATTTTTAAAATTAGCCTTCCTTTCTTCATTTCCAGAATCTAACACACAATTACCATTGTTTTATACTAGCATATTATATCTTATTTTTACTTTGGAATAATGTATCTATCAACCTCATTTATTTTATATGATTTGTTAAAAACATCAGTCTCATCAAATTAATTATCGTAGGCAAATGGCTTACCATAAAATTAATGTACTCAGCACCCCCCCACAAGTTAGTTATTATTCAAACTCACCAATTCTTTTTCTTCATGTATAATTAGTTTTAGACATGCAAATGAAGATGATTAAAAATAAGTAAAGAATGAAGTTATGAAATTGATTCATATGTTCTTTTGTTCTATGTACTTATGTATATTCATTTGTTCTATGTGCTTTTCAGAATCATTATTTCTTAGTCCCTTCAAAGCTGAAAGGACCATTATGCAGGCAGCACCGTGACAGATGGCAACAGAGACAGCTGAAGGCAAAACTGACTTCAAACTCATCTTTCTAACCTCCTTCCCCCCTTTTTGGCATTCCTCTTGTACTTCTCCTTCCCCTCAGAATCCCGAGTCCTTCCACAAACATTTTTGTTCAATCAAACCACATGTCAACTTTTGGAGAAAAAAGTGATATTCTATAGACTGAGTCCTGGTAGCACAGAGAGCATCAACTTTCCATTAGGGTAGAGGATCTAGGGAATGGCTACCCTTACTGCTTAAAATTTCACCTTTATAAAGATTTTGTGCCTAGCTCATTCCAAACACATTCACAGAGAGATGAATTCCAGTTCCCCAGCTATGCACCAACTATTTGACTGTGACAAGTTATTTAGCTCATCATCTGTAAAATGGTAATATCTTATCTAATTCATCCATGTTTGATTGAAGCCAGTATGAGTTAAATGCTTAGTCAAGAAGAAAACATCATACAATGTAAAAACTGTATTATACAGCAAAAGAAATTATTATAAAATCCTATTTCTTGAAAAGTTTTTGGTGATAGCTTTGTAACTCAGATTTATACCATTCAACAACCATTAAGAAATTTTCCTGTGGCTTCTCTCTGTCCAGTTTTAGTGTAATAGAAGGAATGTGAACAGCAGGGTCAGCCAGATCTGGGTCTGAATCTCAACTCTGACTAACCCAAGTTGTCATATTGTAAAACAAGAACAATAATCCCAAACTTCTGAAGTTGTTCCAAGTGTGATGTAAGGTAATGTGCATAAAGTGTCTAGTTAAACAAAGGTCTGGCATATAGTAAGTTCTTAATAAATTGCTTTCAATACGACTTTCATTTATTCTGCTTCACCAACTATAGAGTAGGTAAAAACAAGTATTGTACCTTAGTCTTCTTAAAAAATTTTAGTCTTAGTCTTCTTTAAATACCACCCTCAGAAACTGGAAAGTTGCCAAGACCACATTTGGCATAAAATAAATTCTAGGAGAAAAATAAATGAAGAAGGAGAGAGAACAAAGACATTTATGTAGCGAACAAATTTGCTCTAAGGTAATAGTAACTGCAATGGGAAAACCTGAGAACAAAAGCTGAGGCAAAAAGAAGAAGATTTACTTTTGGTTCTGACTTTAAAAAAAAAAAAATGCAACTCATTGTAAAGAAATGAGCTATCAAGCCATGAAAAGACATGGAGGAAACAAATGCATATGACTAAGCGAAAGAAGCCAATTCGAAAAGGCTACATGCTGTATGATTCCAACTACTTGACTGACATTCTTTAAAAGGCAAAACTTTGAAGACAGGACAAAGATCAGTGGTTACCAGGGGTTGTCGGGGAGGGAGGGATGAATAAGTGGAGCATAGAGAATTCTTTGGGTAGTAAAACTACTCTGTATGATACCATAATGGTGGATACATGTTATAAATTTGTCCAAACCCATAGAACGTACATCACCAGGAGTGAACTCTAATGTGAACTATGGACTCTGGCTGATAATGATGTGTCAATGTAGGTTCATCTAACTGTAACAAATGTACCACTCTGGTGGGGATGTTGATAACGGGGCACGCTGTGCATGTGGCGGCAGGGAGTGTACGGAAAATGTCTGTACCTTCCTCTCAATGTTGCTGTGACCCTAAAACTGTTCTAAAAAATAAAGTTTCTTTTTTAACATGCAACTGAAAATTAAATTCCTTGTTATTTTCTTTTATTGTTGTTGATGCAGACATGTAACATCTTCACCAGAGCCTGATACTTTATTTAGATAATTTAAGGCTAATGTTTTCTTCAAACACAACAATCTTGGATAAGCACCAGGTAAAAAATGTTCCCATGCTCTCCTAAATTAATTCTTTGTTGCTGTGGCCTGAGGCAGAATTCTGATTTGGATAAAACTTGGAGCTGACCCCCAGGTGACATTTCCCACCTTGTCAAGATAAATGTCTCATCAGGAAACAGATGCCTCTGCATGTGGAACCTCTAGGTAGCCATTTAGCAGCGTGAAGTGCCATGAGTGGTGTCCAGATAAATTATTCTTCTCGAGTAATAAGTTATATAAACCCAGCCTGTACCCCATGATGCCAAAGCCACCCTTAAAATTTTTTTAATAGATCAAATTGTTTATTTGGTGTACTAAGGGACATATCCCTTCCCCTGCCATCCAGAATAATCACTTAACTGAATTTAGCCACCTCTAGGAACATAATTGGACACACTATTTTTGTGTGTAGAAATACTCTTGCTAAACTTACCTGGGAACTTCAAGGAAGGAAATAGGAATACTATAAATTCCTTGGAAAACATATTCCAGGTTCTTGTGTCTCTAAGTCTACATCAATCCCCCATAAAGTCATTAAGTGATTTGGGTTCATTGAAGGAGTTATCAGAATAATATGAGTTTCCTAAAAATTATCATTGACATGGCTCTCTGAATAGTTCAAGTAAATGACTTATAAAAGCTTATATTATTCTGATATTTACTTCAAAGATGCATCTTGGTTTTTTATATTAGCATCCAGCTTGAATTCATCTTATTGAAATCTGTTTTCTTCTCCTCCTCTCTTTAAGAAAACAAGGAAATGCTGTTCTCAAACATTTAACTGGGAGGATCACTTTGTATATGATATCAGATTTCTATGGGAGTAGCCAATCAATTCACTTTCCTGTCACTTATAACAGCTGAAGTTTTTAATTTAGGTTGACTTTTTCAGATCCTAAAAATAATTCTTTTTTTTTTCCCCCAGAATTCTTTACCCAAGAATGTCTGTGCTATCTATCATGGACTGATTTTTAGGGTACTAGAAAAAAAACAGCAACACAAACATGCCTAAAGTTACAGAGCAGTGGTTGTATTCTTCAGCTTAAGAAATTGCTATTAAGGGCTTCCCTGGTGGCGCAGTGGTTAAGGATCCACCTGCCAATGCAGGGCACACGGGTTCGATCCCTGGCCTGGGAAGATCCCACATGAGCAACCAAGCCCGTGCGCCACAACTACTGAAGCCCACGCACCTACAGCCCGTGCTCTGCAACAAGAGAAACCACCGCAATGAGAAGCCCGTGCACCGCAACGAAGAGTAGCCCCCACTTGCCGCAACTAGAGAAAGCTGGTGTGCAGCAACAAAGACCCAACACAGCCAAAAAATAAATTTAAGAAATTAAAAAAAAAAAAAAATCACCTCAGACTCAACTTTTTCAAAATGGAGGTCACTGTACATACTCAATAATGTATGCTGAATGAATGCACAAAAACGGCAATACTCACACAAAATCGTATCTGTGCAGGAAGGATGAACCCAGAAGAGAGAGAGCAAGTTGTAAGAATCAACTGCTAAAAAAGCAAATCTCTGTGTAAAGAGGAGACATAATAGACTAAATTGAGTGATGTAAACACATCTCAGTTGTAATGAGAACAGTATAAACTGATAATAAAAATAATGGAAGTAAGGAAAAGGAGAAATGAATGACTGAAAAAGAGACTGAAACTTGAGGAAATAATAATGTCCAACTAAAGATGGAGCAGCTCACTGATATTTGTCAGTTGATAATCTAGAGTGAACATCCAACTAATATCAATCAACTAATATCGGCATCCCATACATTGATTACAAATGATTTTCATAATGTTTCATCATCTTAAAAATGAATACATCTTCCTCCTTCCCATTCTCTAACATTTGCTGAAGTTGGCCCACAAGGCTTGGGGCCAAAAGAAGAAGGTAGCCAGGGAAGGTGATATACCTGTCAAGGTCAAGAGTTTGTTTACCTGCAGGGAACTGGACCAAACAAGTAAACATACTGAGAATAGCAGGAGTAAATGTCTCACTGTCAAAGAAGGGAGTTATAAATATAGAAAGGAACGGTCTAGAACAAACCCTCTAGTGTTGGATTAGAATTGGAGGTAGCAAAGTGAAATCGTGGTTTTCAATCTCTACAGAAAGATATAAAAATAAATATAGGCACCAATATATATACATAATCTATATACATATTCTGGTGAGTGCTTATGTTTAAATATGACCATCCACCAATCCACATACCTCCCCCTGACACACACACATACACATAAGTAATTTATCAATGGATCAGTAGTTTGTTTGTTGGTTGGTTGGTTGGTTTGTTTTTGGCCGTGCCCTGCAGCTTGCGAGATTCCCTGACCAGGGATCGAACCAGGCCCCGGCAGTGAAAGTACTGGGTCCTAACCACTGGGCTGCCAGGGAATTCCAAAGTAGTTTTTAAACTTAAGTGTGCATCATCAGAATCACCTCGAGGGTTTGTTAAAATACAAATTTCTGGGTCCCTCCCCCAGAGTTTCTGATTCAGTAGGTCTGGGGTAGAGCCTGATAAGTTCCTAGGTGATGCTGATGCTTTGGTCTACACTGGTTTACACTTTGAAAACCACCAAATGAATACACACACACACACAGATACACACATGTATTTCCAAGCTCTATCCACTAAGAGGTCAAGAAGGAGTGACATCCAAGTTGTAATAAGCATGTCTAGCACCATATCCTGATTTTTAAAGACCATTTTCCACTAAAAGAACCAGGGCCCCTTGAAGAAAAGGCTGGTCCCAGAACTGAGGCAGGGAAAGTACGAGATGCTCCTGGCACATGTTTTTGTGGAAGAAAGTACGGAAGTGCTCTAAGAATGATGGGGTCATGTCAAAAGCGCACAGAAGCCAGCTGAAGGATCTAGGGCAATTTGAGCATCAAAATAAATAATGATAGCAAGTGATTAAAACCCATTGAATAAAATAGGAATGAATGAGTATATACTGATAGAGCTCTACCTCATAGTAGAATCCAAACTAAATACACTCACTTTTTAACTAGCAAGTAACAAATCCTTATTAATGAAGTTTTCAGTAGAGAAACCTGGAAGACATCATCTTAACTGAATGATAAAAGTTAATATCACCAGAAATGTGAGATTGTGTGTCTCCTGAAACAATGCAGAATACAGCATCATATCTAAAATGTATAATCTCACTCATGAGGAAACATCAGATAAACCCAAATGAGGAAAAGCCTACGATGTAATTGACCTGTACTCTTTAAAAAAGTAAAAACCACTATAGGTAAGAAAAGACTGAGAAACTGTTCCCAACTGAAGAAGTCTAAAGAGATATTAGAGCTAAATGAAATGTCTAATCCTATATGGGATCCTGGATGTCATTATGACAATTGGAAGAATTTGAATGGGTTTGGTGGATTCTGTGACAGCAATGTATCCACGTAACTTCTGATTTTGATAGCTGTACTGTGATCATACAGGACAGTCTTTGCAGGAAATGCACCCTAAGGTATTTAGGGGTGACAGGCAGCATACCCTCAACGGTTCAAAGAAAAATATGGTAACAGTGTGCATATGCATCTACAGAAAGAGAGCTAGAATGATAAAGCAAATGTGGTAAAATGGCAACAGTTAAGAATCTTAGTGAGGACATACCAGGTTCCTGGCAACCTTTAAGTAAGTTTGAAACTTTCTAAAAAAGTAAAATAGCTCACAAAATCGTTATGAATAGAAACTTCAACCTTCAGTTCACTCCAAGCTAGACAGTCCTATTCTTGACCAGATTTTTTTGAAAACCACTTTAAGGCACAGAGTAAGGTTAGCATGTGACCTTGACATTTCAGAGGGGGTATGAGTTTTAAGCAGAATCCTGATGCTAACTTAATTTCTTTTAATCACGAGCTGATATCTTCATACCTAGATTTATTTTGAGGCAGAACACTAATGGAATTATTGTCATTAACATTTAAATACTTATGCTTTCCAACTGTGACTCATAATTTGGAAGAAATTTTTCTTTCGCACATTTTCCCCTCATTAACAGTTTAGTTTTGTAGCAGAACAAGAAACAGGCGGCATACAGATGGAGAAGTCATCTTCACTGTAGACAGAGAAAGCACCTAATCTTCTCTTATTTTTGGCAATGTGATCATTTAGAATTTTTCTTTCCCTTTGAGGAGAAATAAATGTTTCTGAAAAACAACCCAAAAATGCACACGCTGCCAACTCCTGTATATCTTGATGATTTGCTAGTTTTCTCTTAATCATGTAGACAAATTTGTTCATTCTGCTTGCCAAAATATAGGTTTATTATGACTTGTAATGTAGTAACTTTCCTCAAAAATAATGTTTACAGCCTTACCCAACCATACATCTTTAGGCACCAAGCGACAACACAAATCACTGTCTGGGGAGTCATTGCATAAATAGAGATGTTAACACACTGAGTCAAAGATGCAATTGACAAATATTTCTTTGATCCGCCTTTTCGATCCTGCCCTTTTTCTGGTGCCTTCATGTCTGTGGATTACATTTCTGTAAATTTCACATCACGGCATATACTAAGGAATAATATATGCATGTGTATAATTGTAATTCATTGGAATAACATCTCAGCTGGAAGTATTCCTTTTTTCATTGTTTTTGTTTTCATTGTTATTATTATTAAGCTAGTAACATTTACTATTTTCATGACACTTAACACATGCGGAAGCGTCTCTATCCCCAAACATTCTCCTCCTTCTGTGTCCCTAGTCTCAACAAATTTTTCTAGCCACTTGTCCATGGGGAAACTTGGGAGTCATTACACCTTTTCTTTCTTCTTCTCCACCACCATGTCATAAAAGGCTAATTTCTGTTGGTTCTGGCTTCACAATAGGTCTCTCATCCAGTCCCTCTTCTTTATTCCCATTGCCCTGACTTTGCCCAGACTCATTATCGCGCCCCTACATTAGCCATGCGTTTCCTCTCCCTTCCAGCAGTCTGCCCACCTCCACACTGGTGTCAGATTTGCAGCATTCTAGTGATCCTCTCAGCCCTTACTTAAACCCTTTAAGGACTCCCTTTCTCTACAACCTACACACTCCTTACCTGATCTAATTTGATTTCCATTTCCTTCCCTAATCCTGGTTCTTGCTATTGCATAAAACCTTAATGCCCTATACCTTAGACCTCAGCCATAATGAACATCTTGCTTTTCCCAGAATATGTTCTACTTCCATGGCTGTGCTAGTCTCTCTGCAATGAAACCTTTACCCCCTGTCTTAGTCTAGGCTCTATAAAGAGGTACCATAGACTGAATGGCTTATTTTAAAAAACAGGAATTTATTTCTCACAGTTCTGGAAGCTGAAAGTCTGAGATCCAAGTGTCACCACGGTTGGGTTCTAGTGAGGACCCTCTTTGGGGTTGCAGACTTCTGTTTTCTCTTTGCATCCCCACATGACAGAAAGGGGGTGAGAGAACTCGCTGGGGCCCCTTTCATAAGGGCACTAATCCCATTCACAAGAGCCCACCCTCCCAACCTAATCATCTCCCTAAGGCCCCACCTCCTAATATCATCACATTGGGGGTTAGGATTTCCAAATATGAATTTTGGAGGGTACACAAACATTCAGTTCATCGCACCCCTCATCACCAACCCAAGTTCATTTAAACAGTTCTATTATCACATCATCTATTCTACTTTACTGCACATAGAAGGTAGTATTGTGTTATCAACACTCTTAAATCCTTAACATCAATAACAGTACCTGGCATATATTAGTCATTCAATACATGTATGCCAAATTAATAAATTCTGGATCTCAAAGCCAAAGCTAGATGTTTTCTAAGTAAAACTCAGGCCAGCTGGGAACATAGACGGTGGCAATGTTAGAGGCACCAGAGATGCTCTACCAAGGACATTCAGCCAGGAGCAAGGACACCCAAAAATAACAGCTGAAAATTTTCAACTGAGGAACAGAAACCCAGAAATAATAGTCAAGAATTTTCCAGGCAAAAATTCAAATGAGAAAGCAGGTAGGAACAGAAATTAAAATACATGCAAAAGATAGAAGCCACGGGATTGCACCAACCTGGGACAATGCCCTGGACCAACATGCAAGGCACAGACCAAGTATGGGACAGAGCTAGGAACCGTGTGTAGCCGAGAACCAGGAAACTGGTAGAAGGAGATGGTCCAAGGGGTCAGAGGCAGCCAAGTGGTCAGGGAATCTAAATGCAGTGACTTAAAACAATCAGCATTTATATAGCTCTCAAGTGAGCTGGTCAGTGATTCAGACTTGTCCCAGCTGGATTAACACCCTTGCCTGGCAGTCAGCTGCAGTTCAGCTATTCCAGGAAGGCCTCTGCTGGGATGACTGGGGTAACTCAGGGCTTCCTCGTGTATCATCCTCCAGCAGTGCTCATGGGGGCAAGGGCGGAGGGTGGGCAGAGAATCAAGACAGCCAATGAAAACACATTACGGACTTTTTCAAGCCTCTGCGCACATACCATTTGCCAAAGCCAGTTGCATAACTAAGCTCGGATGGAAGGTGGCGGATTTGGACTCCAGCTCTGTGGTGAGGGGAACTGCAGAGTCACATGGCAGAGGGCACAGATAAAAACAGGGTGAAGAATCGAGGCCACAAGAGCCAGTGATGACTGTAACAGAAGGTCTGAGCATTTGCGGTGTGCAGGGCACTATTTTAAGCACCGCACATCGTCTCTCTAATAATTCTCAGGGCTATTGTATGAGGTAGCAACTACCACTCCATTTTATAGATGAGGAAACTGAGGCTTAGAGAGGGTAAATATAGACCAGTTAATGGCAGAGCCTAATTTAAACACTGGCATATCTGACTCCAGTGCTTTTTTTTTTTTTTTTCCAATTTGGACTTTAGAGAAAATTACTTAAAAGAAAGGTAAAAGGCTGATTTAAAATAAAGTTTGAAAAACAATGAAATTTTGTATAAATTCCAATCATAAGCTCTATATTTATAAAAAGATGTTTCACAACTATTCTTTAATAATATTTGTTCAATAGACCAAACCACTAAACATTATTGTTGAATGTAAATGCATCATCCTATTTGCAAAACCCTTAATGAGAATTCGTGAAAACAATGGTAAACCTAACATAAATACCAATTCTTTTTTTTTTCTTTTTTGCTCTTGAAGCTGGGAACTACTTTGAGTTTTACATTCTTGGCAAATGATTGAAAAGAGCCTGAGAAAAGGAGCTGATATGGTTTTACATGTACAAATTCAAGAAGATACTACAATTTAGCTTTTTAAGCGAGATTAGAGCTTCTCAAGGAGCCAGAACACCACTGCATTGAATTTAGAAAACCTTAAGTGGGACAGTCACAAGCCATGCCATTTGCCAACACAGTCCATTACATTTTGTTCATTACCGCAGCACATTTATTACCAACAGTAATAAATCACTGAGAAGTACAGGAAAATCTGGCCTCTGACACAGTCACAGCAGCATGATTCGGTAAAAGCTTCGATCAAGACAATCCCCACATGGCTAAGAAACTGTAACTCACCTTGCACAACAGTACCCTTCGATTTCCCTTCCATCCCTCTGTTCCTTAGAGCTCGTAACTGGGATTGTATGGCTTAAGTTTGTGCTACTCTCCTCTAGTTTACTAACAAAAGGCTAGGGTAGTTGGAAGAAGAAAACCCTAAGAGTCATGAATTACATGGTCTAGTAAGGAGTGCCAGAGCCAGGAAGGAGCCAGAAGTACTTTCAAGAAAGGGATTCTGCCCTTGGTTCTGTGGTTGGACATCTACTTAGGCAACAGACTGGTTGACATACCCTGCGTTTCAGATGGTGAGTCTACTGCAGGGCAATCAGCATTCCCAAGGTTTAGCGGGACAAAAAAGTGAGTGTCCCATGGGCAACGTGGATACCTCAGATGGTAACTGGCTTGAGCACTCTTATCATAATTCACCCAAGAGCCTTGCTCATCAGCAAAGAGACCCCATCCAAAAAGTCTGTAGAATAGACCACCAGCCTTGGGAGGTGGGTGTGCTGACTGCATGGATAGCAAAGGACACTCCACAGCCCAACCTCGCAAGATCTCCCTAAATCCCCCAAAGAACTCACGTGTTTGCCCCCCAGGGAGCCAGCACTTGGACATCTGCTGCAGAGAGCGCATTGAGCTCCCACACCCAACACGGGGCTGCAACCCACTGCCCAGTTAAGTTTAAAAACTAAACATCCTATTTCCTCCTGCCATCTCCAACCCCCAAGGAGCTAGAGACACAGTAGAGGGAGGAAGACTAGAGCATGTAACAGTCAACTGTGCCCTGTCTCCCCTTTTCAAGTCCTTCAGGACCAAGCCTGGTCCATGTTAGGAGGAGGGGGGGAGACACAGTTAAAATGTATTAATATTGTTTTAGATTGGCCTAGACTGGACTGGAGTCGTTAATAACTGAAAGTGACTGGAAAGCTATGGGATAAACCTATTATGTCATAGAGGCATGGAAAAGGGCGATTCAGCTGAGCATGGATGAAAGCAACGATTGGAGAAAAATAAAACAATTTCATCCCTGTTCCCTTCCTAAATCAGACTTTTTAATTAACTGGTTACTTGTATCTGGGTCTCCATGTTCACCTCTTAAAATTGGAACTTTCCAGTTCTAGCATTCTCTAAGAGCCCAGCTCTTCATGACTGGATTTTTCATGTGACAACAGGATAGTCTAACGCTGTAGACAAGGTGTGAAATAGCCATGTTTCATCTTCCATTTCTGGTTCTGCTATAGTAAACAAAACCACCAAAATTCATATTTGAAACCATCAGAAATGAGTAATGAACATTCACCAGTGTTTCCATCATCATCGCAGACCTCCTTCCCTTGCAGTGTGAGGCGTTAATTCAGCTGTCAAAACATGATTAACTTTGGTCCTGCTTCAGAATAAAAGTAAGTTTCTTGG
The DNA here is from genome assembly GCF_028564815.1 of Eubalaena glacialis. Lineage (NCBI taxonomy): Eukaryota > Metazoa > Chordata > Mammalia > Artiodactyla > Balaenidae > Eubalaena > Eubalaena glacialis. The sequence goes on along the minus strand of NC_083730.1, from coordinate 21,143,987 downwards.
TTTCTCTTTCTCTCTCTTCAACCCAATATATGCAGTCAGGCCTCTGACAGTGACACTTTACAATATTCTATTTAAGTAGCTAATAATGCTTCCTGCGTTGAGTTTTTCTTTTGAGGGTGTTTTCAGTTTTCAAGAGAGTCTATAAAGGGCCATTGGTCTCTTACTAATTATTAACAAATCACCTATGGTTTCACTTGTGACTCTTTCTGTCTTTATTAAATAGCAACAGCAGAAACTTTGTTCTGAGTTCTAAAGGAACCCTTTCCCTGGTGAGCCTGTACAGCTTTTTTGTAAGAGTTTAGCTAATTTAACAATGAATCAAGCTTATGTTCATGGTTGTGATTAAAAGGAAATCCCAAATGAAATTATTTTATAAAGGAAACCATCTCTAGTTTATTTTCTTGCCTATAAACTCTACTTCCCATTCATTAGGCTGTCAAAAAATTAAGTCCAGCTGATTTTTTAAAGCTTTGTTATTGGCTGAGCCAAGAAATACCAGCATTTCCGCTGCAGAGGGGGCTGTTCTGGAAGCAGGGGTCCCCCGCAGGCTCTGGGGTGGATAAAACAGAGCCCACTGGGAGGATAAGCCTGAGTTGTCTCTGCTTTCCCAAACCTAAAGCCTAAGATCTGATAAGGAGTTCATGGTAGCTTGGAAGACAGAGATCTTTTTAGCAGGCCAACCTTTGAACCAAAAAGAATTGAAAGGCTTAATGAGATTAATGTGAACTTAATGAGATAGGAGTAAGTGACTTAATAGACCAGCCTCACATCCGGGGAGGTGTCAGAGCATCATGGGGGCTATGTCATGGAGGAACTCATAGAGCCTGGGGATGGATGGACCATTGTTTTTACTCAGGTATAGGCAGGCTGTATACTGTGTAGTGTGGAACAACCCAGTTAGTAAAGTGATCTAAGTTTTACTTCTTTAAAATTCCAATCTAAATTATACTTGTTATATAAGTGGACTTTGGTTTACTTCCTACCATTTAAGCAAGTGATAACAGATAGACTCAATACATTTTTATTGAATGAACAGTTCACCCAGCCCTGGACCCTGGGCCAAAAAACTTTTTGCAAGAGTAACTGGGGAAAAAAAGATCTGTGTCCTACCTACTGGAGCTGCTGAGAGCTGGACTCACATATGCTTACCCCCAGCATTCTCTGGGAAGAATTCTCTTAACCACCAAAGGTCAACTCAATCAAGAAATCCATATCGCTCAGGGAGTATCAAACATTTTCCAAACATACAGCAATGGTTGGTAAAATACAAAAAATTTGTAAATGACATAAGCATGGTACTATGTCTATTACTGAAGAAGACTTCAGGTATAGTAGAGGATTAAGAAAGTACTCCAACCTATATATGACTTGCCGTTTACTACTATAAACTCTAGGGATATCTTTTCATCCAAGGATACCTGATGATATCAGTTCAAGGTTGTCCTCTGACTGTCTCTTTTTGAGTCTCCCTGGGTCACTCTCAACAGTCACAAGGAAAGTACTGGCACATGATTTAGACCATGTATCTAAATCAATACCATAGGTGATTACCATAGGTGAGACTAAGGTGATTGGAATCAGGTAGACAGATAGCAGGGGAAAAAAAGGATACTGTGAACACAGAGAGAACCAAGGGGCTATCGTCCCCTTAAAAGTAAAATTGTAAATGAGCAAGGCAACATCCAAGATCCTAAAATTCAACGCAGCTATCTGTTCAATGTACCAGATTACTGCTTCCAGAACTGTGCTTCTCGACCAGCAGTCACCACTTGGGGGCACCCTTTTGCTTTGAAACAGGAAAAGCCCCATCAAGTGGCCTTGCACAAACAGTTTTTAGGGAATGTGATTCTTACCTATCTGGCCTGCCCCAAAGACGATGAACCAGTTGGTCTCATAGCTTCTCTCACTTTCCAACCTAGAATGCATCCATACCATGACCATCCATCTCTACCAAAACATGTGCTCTCTAAGCACTGTTTAAAACCAATTTTTCAAAGCTTTTTATTGACTTTTCAAAATGAACCACAAAGAATAAGCAGTAAACCCATCATTCATCATCATATAGGGAGTGTCGCATCTAATTTGGGTGAAAGCCACACTTTAGTGGTGTCTGGCTCGAGTGCCAACAAAATGGAATTGAGTTTTAGTGCTGGAGGGGACACCCTCATTTCGCGGGTGAGAAACCCGGGCTCCACGAGGGTAACGAGGCTCAGCCAATGAGTGTGTTGTAGACGCAGAGCTGGAACTTCACTGTATCACCACTCACTCCTCAGTCCCTGCCTCCCTTTCAGGCTGGCTCCACCTGTTCTCAGGTTAGGGTTACCACTTGTTACTCGAGAAGTTGGTCTGTCTTTTAAGCAAGGCCACCCTGCCCTGCAGTATATGCTGGCAGCTACATTATAGGGTCATCCTCTCCCTCTGCAGCCCATCATCATGTTTCCTTAAGTCTGTAGATCGGAGCCTGTAAGGTAAGAGATGAAGGGTCATCCTTGATCTCAGCCCTCACTCCTCACCTGGCCTCACCAGATTTTTCACAGCATTGTGATTTAGCAATACCTCCACGTATTATTCTTTCATTATATCTTGTTTTGACTCTTGGAGTCAATGAATAAAACTTTCCTAATTAGGCTCTGATTCCACATGACAGTAGGTTTCCAAGGGTTGCCTCAAATTAACACTCTTCCCAGACTGACCCTGTTTGGGGCTCATTTACCTGATCTTCCTGGCATGGTATTTTTTATCGGCACCCCTCCCAGATCATCTGTACTGGCTGATATGCCCATCCTCGCTGCTGGGAGTTTTAGAAGCAAATGGCTCACAGTTGCTCCCTTCCCTGGATAATTAACCACAAGTAAGGGCCCCCTTACCCAGGACGGGGGGAGCGGGGGGAGGAAGCCAAAGCCAGAAACTGATTCAGTGAGCACATAGGCCAGGCCATGTACCTCAGGGAGGGACAACTGTGGTGTGTGACTTGATTTTTTTTTTTCTTGACCCTCTCTCCCCTCTGTGGACCATGCCAAGACTAGACTTTCCCTGAGACCACGTCTTCACTGGGGGCCCCTCCTCTTCCTATCTTGCCCTTCTCCCTCTCTTACAGGTTCTTCTCTGAAGGGTTCTCCCTCATTAAATCCCTCTTATCCAAATCCCCGTCTTGGACTCTGCATCTCAGGAACTCAACGTAAGACCCCCGACCTTGCAGGCCGGCTGCTGGCAGGGTCCACACCCCATGTAGTGAACCTTGGAGGGATTCAGATTCCAAATCCATTCTGGGATTTCCTAGCTACCTAAAATTGGCCAAACTATTTAACTTTTGTAAGCTTCAATGTCCTTATCTCTACAAGGGGATACTAGCAAAGAACTGTTGTGAGAATTAAAAGTTACAATGTTGCTAAAAGTCACCACTTTAAACGTTCCTAGGCTAGTGCTGAACATACTTTTAATATGTTAACGTTAGTAATAAGAGTAGTTAATGTTTATTGGGTATTTATAATACTATGTTCCAAACTCTGTATTAAGCATATTACATTCATTAGTTTATTTACTCTTCACATCAACCCTTTGAGGTAGTTCTGCTATCACCCCCACTGCACAGATCAAAACACTAAGACTGTAACTTGACCAATGCCTCACACTTTGTGACAGAACTCAGATTTGAATCCAAGTACTAGCCTGGCTCCAAAAGATGGCACTGCACATCGCCATCGGTAGCATTACATCTGCTTTCTTGCAGCCACGTCTTCCCTGTCACTTCCATTCTAAGCCCTTCAACTCCTGCTTCCCTTATGACACCCATTCATCCGTAGCATCTCACAATTAAATGCCCGCATACACTTGGTCTCCATCCCCCAACAAAACTTAACACTCCTATGCCATGTTCTGCCACAGCTGATTCTGAGGGTCCCAGGCTCACACAGTTATTACATGACTGAAGACTGAAGACATGTATGTATAGCAAGCTCAGCTAACCTTTGTGCTTTAAACTTGCCCTTCAATGACATCACCCTGAGAAGTACCTCATGTCATAATTGCAGGCATCTTGGTGGGTCAGTGGGAAAAAATATTTGTGAGCAGGAAGTTTATTCCCAGGATCTCATAAATCCTCCCACATGGGTGGTTGCCACTTTCTCTCTGTAAAACATTCAGAGCCAAACCCGTGTCTCAGAGGATTACACACCTGATCGCTAGGGGATCAGTTTTCCATTAGCCCACCTAGACAGCTCCTATTGAGTCACCACTACCATCACACACATTATGTTTTTGTGTTTTTTTTTTGACAGAAAACATGCTTCTATTTCTAAAAAGCACCAGGGTCAGCTGAAAAGGGGAAAGGGGGAGAGAGAAAATGGAAAATAAAGGTTAGATAAGATCCTCTCTTTTCTAATGTGTCTCATTTTATTTTAGTTCACTTGCACAATTATCTAAATTATGCTTAAGCAGCAAAGCTTCCTTCTTTTGTATTTTCCTTGCAGACTTCTGCATTAGGTAGAGGAAAGAAAGTTTCAGAAAAAGTTCCTCTGAACAAATGAGCCTTTAGATGAAACTTTTCATTAGGCACAAAGCTCGTTGAATCTAATCGGAGAGATTCAGACGAGAGTCACACTTGACCTCAGCCCTCCTCCACTGGGGTGGAGAATAGAAGCTCAGCCTGGCCTTCAATTTCAGAATGTCAATGAGAGCAGAAATGTCCAGAAAACATGCTTACATGGATTATGCATAATGAAATGGGGCCTTTAAATCTGTTTCTTTTTTCTTTTTTGTCCCCATAGGGAACCCAGCAACTTTCCTTAATAATCAGATAATATGCTTAGCAATTCAAAAAAGCATTATAGGATCACATTTCAGAAATAATGGCTAAAAACCACAGTAAATAAGCCAGAAAACAAGGGTTGCAAAGTGAAACAAAAGAAATCAGATAATAAAAGTTAATCTCCTTAGATCATTAACTGGAAAACAAACAAACAAACAAACACCCCCGAGAAAAACAAAAAAGCAGACTTACAAAACAGCATACACAGTATCATCTCATTTTGGTTAAAAATTGCATATATGTATATATGCATTTTTTAAGATATGGGAAAATATATGATACATATGTATGTGTGTATATATAGATATAGGTATAGGTATAGATATAGATAGATATGGATTTTTTTAAGATGTGGGAAAATATATGATAAAATATTACCAGTGATTATCTCTGAGGCATAGAAATATAATTGTTACGGGTTGAATCATTGTGTCCCCCAAAAAGATGTTGGAGTCCTCACCCCCAGGACCTCAGAATGTGACCTTATTTGGAAATAGAGTCTATCCACATGTAATTAGTTAAGAGAAAGTTATACTGGAGGAGGGTGTGTCCTTAATCCAATATACTGCTGTTCTTTTAAGAAGAGGAGAGAGAGGGACTTCCCTGGCAGTCCAGTGGTCAAGACTCTGAGCTTCTACTGCAGGGGGCGTGGGTTCCACCCCTGGTCAGGGAACTAAGATCCCTCATGCCACGAGGCTGGGCCAAAAAAAAACAAAAAGAGGAGAGAGGCACAGAGGAAAGACACACAGGGAGAATGCCAAGTGATGACAGAGGCAGAGATTAGAGTGATGCAGCCACAAGTCAAGCAAAGCCAAGGATCAACAAGCAACTACCAGAAACTAGGAAGAGGCCAGGAAGGATTCTCCCCTACACGGTTCCCTCTGAAACCCTTGTCAAAGGGACATCCTGATTTTGGACTTTTAGCCTCCAGAACTGTGAGAAAATTAATTTCTGTTGTTTTAATAAAGCAACCCAATCTATGGTACTTTGTTACAGCAGCCCTAAGACACTAATACAGTAATACTTTCCAAACTTTGGCTTATCTGTTAAGTTTTTACTTTCAACAAAACATACATATTCATTTTGTAAGTTTTAAAAGGTCATTTTAATAAAAGAAGGAAGGAAGGGAAAGGAAAGAAAGAAGGAAGTGAGAAAGGAAGGAAAGACGGTGAGACTGATTTTTTCATTGTTAACCACCTTGGATGAGGCCATGGGGTGTATTTAAATAAAAGAATAATAAAAGCCATGGCTAAGAAAAAGAAATAAAAGGAATCCAAATCGGAAAAGAAGAAGTAAAGCTGTCACTGTTTGCAGATGACATGATACTATACATAGAGAATCCTAAAGATGCTACCAGAAAACTACTAGCGCTAATCAATGAATTTGGTAAAGTAGCAGGATACAAAATTAATGCACAGAAATCTCTTGCATTCCTGTATACTAATGATGAAAAATCTGAAAGTGAAATTAAGAAAACACTCCCGTTTACCATTGCAACAAAAAGAATAAAATACCTAGGAATAAACCTACCTAAGGAGACAAAAGACCTGTATGCAGAAAATTATAGGACACTGATGAAAGAAATTAAAGATGATACAAATAGATGGAGAGATATACCATGTTCTTGGATTGGAAGAATCAACATTGTGAAAATGACTCTGCTACCCAAAGCAATCTACAGATTCAATGCAATCCCTATCAAACTACCACTGGCATTTTTCACAGAACTAGAACAAAAAATTTCACAATTTGTATGGAAACACAAAAGACCCCGAATAGCCAAAGCAATCTTGAGAATGAAAAATGGAGCTGGAGGAATCAGGCTCCCTGACTTCAGACTATATTACAAAGCTACAGTAATCAAGACAGTTTGGTACTGGCACAAAAACAGAAATATAGATCAATGGAACAGGATAGAAAGCCCAGAGATAAGCCCACGCACATATGGTCACCTTCTCTTTGATAAAGGAGGCAAGCATATACAGTGGAGAAAAGACAGCCTCTTCAATAAGTGGTGCTGGGAAAATTGGACAGGTACATGTAAAAGTATGAAATTAGAACACTCCCTAACACCATACACAAAAATAAACTCAAAATGGATCAAAGACCTAAGTGTAAGGCCAGACACTATCAAACTCTTAGAGGAAAACATAGGAAGAACACTGTATGACATAAGTCACAGCAAGATCCTTTTTGACCCAGGTCCTAGAGAAATGGAAATAAAAACACAAATAAACAAATGGGACCTAATGAAACTTAAAAGCTTTTGCACAGCAAAGGAAACCATAAACAAGACCAAAAGACAACCCTCAGAATGGGAGAAAATATTTGCAAATGAAGCAACGGACAAAGGATTAATCTCCAAGATTTACAAGCAGCTCATGCAGCTCAATAACAAAAAAACAAACAACCCAATCCAAAAATGGGCAGAAGACCTAAATAGACATTTCTCCAAAGAAGAGATACAGATTGCCAACAGACACATGAAAGAATGCTCAACATCATTAATCATTAGAGAAATGCAAATCCAAACTACAATGAGGTATCATCTCACACCGGTCAGAATGGCCATCATCAAAAAATCTAGAAACAATAAATGCTGGAGAGGGTGTGGAGAAAAGGGAACACTCTTGCACTGTTGGTGGGAATGTAAATTGATACAGCCACTATGGAGAACAGTATGGAGGTTCCTTAAAAAACTAAAAATAGAACTACCATATGACCCAGCAATCCCACTACTGGGCATATACCCTGAGAAAACCATAATTCAGAAAGAGTCATGTACCAAAATATTCATTGCAGCTCTGTTTACAATAGCCAGGACATGGAAGCAACCTAGGTGTCCATCATCGGATGAATGGATAAAGAAGATGTGGCACATATATACAATGGAATATTACTCAGCCATAAAAAGAAATGAAATGGAGGTGTTTGTAATGAGGTGGATGGAGTTAGAGTCTGTCATACAGAGTGAAGTAAGTCAGAAAGAGAAAAACAAATACAGTATGCTAACACATATATATGGAATCTAAGGGAAAAAAAAAAAAAAAAAGAGGTCATGAAGAACCTAGTGGCAAGATGGGAATAAAGACACAGACCTACTAGAGAATGGACTTGAGGATATGGGGAGGGGGAGGGGTGAGATGTGACAGGGTGAGAGAGTGTCATGGACATATATACACTACCAAATGTAAAATAGATAACTAGTGGGAAGCAGCCGCATAGCACAGGGAGATCAGCTTGGTGCTTTGTGACCACCTAGAGGGGTGGGATAGGGAGGGTGGGAGGGAGGGAGATGCAAGAGGGAAGAGATATGGCAACATATGTATATGTGTAACTGATTCACTTTGTTGTAAAGCAGAAGCTAGCACACCATTGTAAAGCAATTATACTTCAATAAAGATGTTTAAAAAAAAAAAAAAAGCCATGGCTGACCACAAGAGCACTGAGATACCAGCAACACAGTTCATAGGGCTTTTCTCTGCATCTCTTGGTCACACCATTGACTGGTTCGTAATTGTGTCTTGCCCTCCGTTAAATTCTCCCAACTACAGGCTATGTGCCCCCTGGTGTGCCCCTGGTAATGTGCCCCTCCTCTTCCATCAGTCAAGCCCTACCCATTCTCAGTCCCACTGCCCCAGGGCCCTGCTCTCTGTATGCCATCCTTTTATTTATTCATTCATCAGTCATTGATTGGGTACTACTGTGGGCTGGGCAATGGGCTGGAAATGTAAAAATAAATAAGAGCAGTCCTTGCCTACACAGAGTTCAAAGTCTAGTGGAGCAGAAAGACAAGAAATGGAAAGTTCATTAGCGTGTAGGCAGTGCCTCAATCTGGAGAGCCTTGCAGGGGTCCGGGAGACTGTGCTGTGAGAGCCGGCACTCAAGCCCCTTCACCCAGACTTGGGAGGGAGTGGGGAACTAGGGAAGGAGGCAAATTTTGAAGCACATATAAGAACCAGTCCAACAAAAAGAGGAGAGGGACTTTGCAAGCAAAGGAGGAAGCAAGACTGTGCTAATTCAGAAATTTGAGAGCCTCAGGGTCAATCTGGAAAAACCTTGGGATGCAAGTGGGGATTGGGGAGCAATGCTGCTGGGGTAGAAACCAGAACCCCATCGCCATGAAGGGTCAGAGATGCAAGGTGAGAGCTCTGAAAAGAGTGGATATATGTATATGCATAACTGATTCACTTTGCTGTACACCTGAAACTAACACAACATTGTAAATCAACTATACTCCAATAAAACTCAAAAAAAAAAAAAAAAGATGAGAGCTCCAAACTTGACTCTTCAGGCTTGGAGAGAACATTGCAGAATGTTAGCAGGACAGGGTTATATGATCAGAGTCATATTTTAGAAAGATTACCGTAGGTATAGTGTGGGGGGTTGTTTGGAAAGGGCAAGAATGCAGGCAGGTAGAATCATTGGGAGGCCAAGGTGAGGACCCTGTATGAAAACACTAGGGAGAGGGGAGGAGAGGATGGGCTGGAAAGGGTACAGGCATCAGAGTGGATGAGAACAGTAAATTCTAGAGCCCATCCTGGGCATGAATCCTAGTGCTGTCATATACATGCTGTGTAAAATTGGGAAGTTATTTAACCTGTTTTTTGTGCCTCCGTTTTCTCACCTATAAAATGAGAACAATCATAAGATTTACCTCATTGGGTTGTGGTGAATATTAAATGTGTCAATGTAACAGAATAGTGAGAGGGCGTAGGAAGAAGGAGTAGACACATCAGAAGAGACTGAGGGAGTCTGACATCTTTGCCCTCTGAGGTGTTGCCCTGACATTTAGCAAAACCAACAGGAAATCTCTTATGGATGATGGGGGTTTTCACAAATTCTTTTTGTAGATGGAACTCTCTTGGAGCCCCTCAAAAGACACCATGTGGGCAGCCATACTTCTAGTATACATCAGCTCATCTCTACTAGCTAATACTGACTGAGTGCTTACTATACAACAGGGACTATTCCAAACCATGTACTGTCTTACTGAACCCTCGCAATAATAGCAGGAGGCAGGTCTAATCATCAGCCCCATTTCACAGATGTGGAAACTGAGGCACTGAGATCGAATCTGTTGTGGCTTTCTCTTAAACCATAATGGTAGCTCTCTAGATACATCAGAAAACCAAACTGTGGGGACTTCCCTGGTGGCACAGTGGTTAAGAATCTGCCTGCCAATGCAGGGGACATGGGTTCGAGCCCTGGTCCGGGAAGATCCCACATGCCGCAGTGCAACTAAGGCCGTGCGCCACAACTTCTGAGCCTGCGCTCTAGAGCCCGCGAGCCACAACTACTGAACCCACGTGCCACAACTACTAAAGCCCACGTGCCTAGAGCCCGTGCTCCGCAACAAGAGAAGCCACCTCAATGGGAAGCCCGCGCACCGCAACGAAGAGTAGCCCCCGCTTGCCACAGCTAGAGAAAGCCCGCACGCAGCAACGAAGACCCAATGCAGCCATAAAATAAATAAATAATTAATTAATTATTTTAAAAAAAGAAAAGAAAACCAAACTGTGTGGTTGCTAAAGCCAACTGTCCAGCGGATGAGGAGAGTCTCCAAGTTGATGAAACCCACCTAGTTTGTATAAAAGGTCTGAGGGTTTTATCCATTAAGAGCAAGGCCCTATCCTCCCTTATTAGAAACGCCTCTTCCTGACTTTGTTCGCTGGCAATTCTTCTCTGGCACTCATTCCTGGCAGCTGATTGAACACATTAAATCAGCCCATAGGAATAAGTCAAACTCTATTAGTCACTCTGTAAAAATGCTATGTCTATTTATTTATTATGAGTTATTCATAAACACCAAGAGTAGACTCTATAATTTAATACCAGCTGCAATGATTCCTGAAAGTGGCAAGGTTTTACCAGTACAATCTGATTAATTGACCTGGTCAAACAGAGCTCCAAATCAAGCATAACTTCCCTTTGACAGAAGTACATTCATCTTCATCTAAAGGCAGCCTTCTTGACTCATCAGGGGAGAGCAAAACAGTGCATCACTTGGAACCAATTAACATCATCTGGATAATATGCACGTTCCACTAAAGAAATATTTATAAGCTTCTAATATTTTCTTAATATATATATATATATATATATACACAAGGAAGTACACACTTTATGATTTCAACTATATAGTGTCTGAAAACACAAATGTAGTATATGCTGTCAAAAGACAGGACAATGGCTTTTCTTGGTGGCCGAGGTGGGGAGACCCAACACCTGGGACGGGGCAGGAGAGGGGCCCCTAAGGGACTGGGTGTGTTCTGGGGGTTGGTTTCATGGCTGTGGTCACTCTGTGAATACTCTTCATATGAACACTGTATTTATATATGCTATACTTTACTAAAATGTTTGCCAAAAATTAAGAAAAAAAGAAACTCACACTTAAGTAGCAACATAAGCCTGGCATTTAACTAAAAATGATGCTATCTCAACTCTCCCACATTCTAGAGGCATTTAGATGGGCAAGTCACATTAAATTAGCCTTGATTTGCTCACTTGTAAAATGAGAATAATATGTACGTGATAGATGGATTAAATATGACTAAATGTATAAGCAATACATGTATATACATGTTTACATATAAACAATATATATATACACAATTTGCCAACTTGTAACTTGCCATGCAAATTAAGCATTGTTACTATTATTATTATAATTATTGCACAATCCTTGCTTTCAGCAATAATGCACATCATTCTTCCTGACAGAGTCTGAGCAGAGAAGTCAACATGTTGATTTTTAAAAATTTTGTATTTGGTTCATCCAAATAGTAGTAAGAGGGTAAAACTAATTAGTTACCACAATTTTGCTGTTGTCTATGAGTCATGAAATCCCATTGTCCATGAAATTCCCAGGCAGGGCCAGCCTTTTTCCTGGAAGAGTTAGCAGCCTCTTACACAGAATTTTTCCAGACCTTTTCCTCAAGCTTTGAACTAAAATTCAAACATGAGTCATTCCTTTGATTGACAATAGAGAACAACACTGTTTACAAGGCAATCCTTTGGAAGAGAGAATTTAGTAGACCATTCTCAGCCATTAACACCTTTTCTTAAATTACTCACTTTTCCAGCCTCTCACCAGGGAAGCAGGGTCCTGGGGGAAGGAAAACAGGAAAGGTGGGTTTATATCTCTAGAAGATCAGATGCTCCACCACTGTATGTTGGATGTGTAGGGACAGATATCTTGTCCTTTTAGTTCTTAGGTCACCAGTGTCTAGGGAGCCATATCCAGTTCTGAGGAGGAACACTGTAAACTCCTAGGATATTTTTTCCCAGCAGAAAAAAAAATCACATATTTTATGTGACTTAATTCTTTTCCAAGGTATCTCCAAGAGCTCCCAGGTGAGGCCAATGCAAATGGTGCAGGGCCCACACTTTGTGAAACATTGGTCTACTTTAAAGGTATATAAACGTGTCTGGCATAAATGATTCTGAAAGATCTTAAATCGGTTTGGAGAGAAATAATCTTAGAGACGTTGGTAGGATCTGAACTTCCATTTTAAGGCAACAGGAAATAGTTTCCGTCAGTGTCCAGGGGCGCTCCCCAGGACCCAGGAGAAACAGTCAAAATAGCTAAAAGCAAACACAAGCTTGAGGTAGACACTGAAATGGAAAAGAATTCATTTGCAAGAAGAAATTGCCATCACAGGGACAGTAAATACTTACGTAGCATGACTAGCCCACTAATCCTTTATGTAGACCTACAACCAAAATAAGGCCAAATCTGGAAAAAAAAAAAAAGGCAGTATATGCTTTCAATATTTAATGTACCAGTCTGGCTTGATACATTCATCTCATACAGTGGAAGCATCAATACTCAAAATCCAGAATCCTCTACATTAAACTCCAGTAAGAATATAGCCTTATTCTTGGGACCAGAAATACTCAAAGGCTAAAACCCTCCCAGCTGGACATGTCCAACGTGTGTTGTTAAGACACCACTTTTCTTGTATTTCCACAGACAACTGCCTTCAGATTGTCCCATTCTAAAAAAAAAAATTAAAAAAAAAAAGATTGTCTCATTCTTTTCAATGATATGGTAACGCAGTCAAATCATTTACATCAGCAACATTCATGCCACAAATGATTGTGAATACGTGTCAGGCGTTGAAGAAAACCCCTTAAGCTCCCTCCCCTTACTGGGCTTACAGTCGAGAGACTGTAAAAGGGTTTCATGGTCAGGTAAGTACAGTAAATACTGCATCCAAGATCCACTTATCAGAGATTCACAATATCCACTGGGAGTAAATAAACCTGTATCTCTCTTTTATCACCACTTCTCAATCTCATTAGATGCTTTTAGCATGGCATACACATGAACTCTTCTGGAACCCTGAGAAACAGTGATATGGATTAAAATAGCTCCAAGAATTAAGGAAAATAAGCCAACAGTAAAAATGGTGACAGAAAGGCTCGCACAGAGAAAAATGAGAAGTGCCTGGGTAACTTGGTGAAATTCAGCCTCTGTTCTACTAAATCCTCCAACGTAAACAAGCTTGGAACTGAACTGGCTTCCCAAGGACACGCTTGACCCAAGCCTACCTGCATTATAGAGTAACCATGTCTATCTCTTGGACCTTCTAGAATGAAGCAGGAATCTGGAGGAGGAGGCTTAAAGAGGAAGAGCAGAAGATTCTGCAAATGAATGTGGCCCATTTCAGGATTTCATCTAAAGCTCGTCTGGTGGCCAGTGGGCAGCCACTAACACCCAGGATTCCAGGAGCTAACATGCCTCCCACCAAACGGAAGATGCAGAAAATCACATTCTCATCTGGCAAAATCTAGTTTGATTACTTCAAATATGCTGACAAATCTCATAAAAGGAAAGAGCTATTCATTCACTGGGAAGAGGTATTTTCTTACTTAGCAGCAATTCCATGATCCCTCATTATTCTACTTTAGAGTTTTTCTACCTAAAAAAGACCTTAAACACTATCTAGGGCTTCGCTGGTGCTGCAGTGGTTAAGAATCTGCCTGCCAATGCAGGGGACACGGGTTCGAGCCCTGGTCCGGGAAGATCCCACATGCCGCCAGCAACTAAGCCCATGCACCACAACTACTGAGCCTGTGCTCTAGAGCCAGTGTGCCACAACTACTGAGCCTGCGTGCCACAACCACTGAGCCTGTGTGCCACAACTACTGAAGCCCGTGCGCCTACAGCTCCCGCTCACTGCAACTAAAGAAAGCCCGTGTGCAGCAACGAAGACCCAACACAGTCAAAAATAAAATAAATAAATTTTTTAAAAAAGGAAGCACACACATGCACACACACACATGCACACAATCCAAAGAAATAAATGGAAACCAACTTTATAAAAAAAAAAAAAAACACTATCTAGCCCAGTGTTGATAAAACTTGATTGCAACCACCTATGAGTGAAATGAATTCAGTGAGTCTCAACCAGCATTTTGCTCTAAATGAGATAGAATGGAATGAAATGAATTAGAGGATATCAGAGCATCAGACACAGCAGGAGTGATTTTTTTTGCAAAATTTTAATTTACATTTATATATCTATTCATATATGTATATATGTACAGTTTTATAATATAAAATATATTTCTTACTGTGAGCTGTAACCAGAAATATTTAACAACCAGTGATGCAGCCTAATGCCCTCATTCTATGTCTAAGTATATTGAAGCCCAGAGAAGTTAAGCAACTTGCCCAAAGACACACAGCTAGAAAAAACCATACTTAGAATCTAGCAACTCTGACTCCTTGTTCAATATTCTTGGCATTCTGCCAACTAATTTTGTTCAAAAAACAAAATTATACCTCATTTCTACCTTTTAAAATAGAACAATCCTGCCTATAAGGCTTGTTTAAAGATGCCTTTTCAATAACTCTCCACTCATTGCCTTAAACAAAACTCTAAACAAAATAGTAATATTGACCTTCGCTGAGATCTATGCCAGACAAACATGAAGCCTGAGGCAAAACCTGAAGGTGTTTAATGTTTTGCCTTATAAACTTCCTCACTAAATATGACAGAAGGGAATATAGCTAGAAGCGCTATAAAATTCCTATTAAACAATGTATCTCTTAAGTAGGTACTGCTTACAAAATAAACCATACTGTCCCATTTTCTCCTTTATGACCTAATTTTCTTGTCATCAGAGCTTAGATATTTTTTTTCTGAAGAAGAAGGAAAAGATTACTTCAGCAGCAGTAGTGACCTTCCCCCCAACCAATGAGAGCTTGTTATAAACAATAACAATGAGACCCTAAAGTTTTATGATAGCCTTTAAATTTCACAGAACTCTCTCAAGGGCGTTGAGTCAGACATAAAACCTGAAAACGTAGTATTTTCAATGAAGCTGCAGATGGGCAAAATTGGTAGAGAAAAGGAGAAAAGTGGATATGGCAGGGGGGAGGGTTTGTTTCTTTTTCTTCTCTAATTCTTTTACAAATAATTACGCAAGGAACTTCAAGCCACTCAAATTGAACTCAGAGATGGCAAAAAAAAAAAATTGTGCTCGTGGTTTTGAAAACAATTCTCTACAATAACTGGCACATAGGAAGATGCTTGCTGACAGGCGTTTCAAAGACAACTTTTATTTTTGTTTTGTTTTTCCCCTGGGGCAACTTTGCGAGCCATCATTTTTCTTGAAAGATTTCTCTCCCCTGAGGTGTTCCACATATATGCCATAATAAGAAAGTGAAACAGATGCAAATTCAAAATGTATGTAAGGGAGAATGTGGACAGAATAGATTTTATAGTATCCCATGGTACTAGCTTGAGTGATGGGAAGATTTTCCACTGAAATGCCCCAGTCCCCTGATTTACGTTATATTCAGAGGAATAAGAATTTCTTAGTATCCATCCTGTACCTAGTTTGTGGGCCCACAGAGCAATTGGGTTAATTAATATGACAGAATGACCTCATATGAATCATTCATTAGGCCCTGACACATCTCCAATGAAGTCAAGTCCTGACTTACCAACATTCACCTTTCACGTATTGGCTTTTAATTCAGCTATTTGCTACTAAGCTCTTGTTTTGCCATTAAAAAAGTGTGCAGTGCTCACAATAACAATCATTGTAATTGTAATATATATTAAATAGTTTCTTTATGTCAGCCATTGTTCTAATTGCTTTACATGTTTTAACTCTAATTTTCACAAGCTGATAAAGTAGATGAGGGTAAGTTCTAAGAAGGCAAAGATTTTTGTCTGTTTTGTTCACTGCTTTATCTCTATCACTGAAAATAGTTGCTGGCATACAGTAGATGCTCAGTAAATGTCCCCTTTAGAGAGCTGAGAAAAGTGAGGTCTAGAGAGGTCTCTTGTCCAAGGTCAAACAGGTAGGAAGTAGCAAAGCCCAGACGTAAAATGTGTACCTAATGGCTCGTAGTGTTAGTCAGTGGTGACTTGCTATTCAGTTATTCCTCGTGCTGTATTTTTCAAAACATCCAATTTTTAATTGAATGTTTCTAACTTAAAAGTTCTTTTTATTGAAAAGTTTTAAAATTCTGAAGATATACACAGAAAACAAAAAAAATGTATCCCACTAATTGGATGATAACCACTGTTAATGTTTTGGAATGTTTCAAAATCTCTGATAAATTTCTATGAATGTACTTATGAGATTAAAGGATATGGTCTACAAAATATGCATTCTGAGTTTGGAAATAATATGACCCACCAGTTTTTATGCCCACATTAAAAAAAAAGCAGGGTTAGCCTTGCCCAGTGATGATGGAAAAGGTCTGTAGGTGCCAATAATTTGCTAAAAGTGCATTAGATACAACTTTATAACAAGATATTACAATTGTATAATATAAAAATATAATGTTACAATGTGTTCTATCTCCTACAAACAGAGCTACCTTCACCTGTAGTCGGGACTCAGAGTCTCCCAACAACCATTCATGTGTAGGAGCCCAAAAGTTCAACCGTCAACAACAACCCACCTAACCAGGAAGAAGTGAACTTGGATGGCCAAGTAACTGGGTTCAAGTTACAAGGAAATTAAATCAGTATGAAGATGTGCCCAGAAATCAAGGAAATGCGTGAGAATGCCTAAAAGAGATAGCCTAAGACAAAAATCAGACCGGTGGCCTCCAATTTTCCTTCGTTTCACCACTATCAGGAAAAGTATTTTAGCATATGCTTTTAATATAGGGGGTTTTATTATAACATATATACATGTATCACTGTATTGGTATATTCTAAACCACAGGAAAAATAAATATTTTTAATGTGATGAAATTAATTTAAAAATAAATGTTAATGGGGACTTCCCTAGTGGCGCAGTGGTTAAGAATCCGCCTGCCAATGCAGGGGACACAGGTTCGAGCCCTGGTCCAGGAAGATCCCACATGCCGCGGAATGACTGAGCCCGTGTGCCACAACTACTGAGTCTGCACTCTAGAGCCCACGAGCCACAACTACTGAGCCCATGTGCCACAACTACTGAAGCCTGAGCGCCTAGAGCCCGTGCTCCACAACAAGAGAAGCCACTGCAATGAGAAGCCCGTGCACCACAACGAAGAGTAGCCCCCGCTCACCGCAACTAGAGAGAAAGCCGGCGTGCAGCAACAAAGACCCAACGCAGCCAAAAATAAATTTAAAAAAAAAATTAATTCCTTTAAAAAAATAAAAAATAAATGTTAATGTTATTTTTCCACACACCAATGGATCATTGCACATCCTGGAATACTTTCACTCTCTTATTTAGAAACTACTGATGAGTTGACTGAGGCAGTCTATGTTTTTAAGGATTGTGCCTGCTTCTTTTCAATTCAAGCCATTTTGCCTTACGGTGGTTTTGCTCATGGTAGTAAATAAAGTCTAATTTTTTTTTTCTGTTCACAGTTTTGCCTGATCCAGATTTTTTTTCACACAAAAGTCAATAAAAGACCAATAATGCCCAAAGTGCTGTGCTGGGTCCCATATCACAAAGTCATTTCACGTCATTCCCCAAAACCAAGAGAGATTAAGAAACTTCTCTTTTCAGATGAAACGATAAAGAAGATGTGGTATATATATAGACAATGGAACACTACTCAGCCATAAAAAAGAACAAAATATTGCCATTTGTAGCAACATGGATGGACCTAGAGATTATCATACTAAGTGAAGTAAGTCGGAAAAAGAAAGACAAATACCATACAATATCACTTATATGTGAAATCTAAAATATGACACAAATGAACTTATCTATGAAACAGAAACAGATTCACAGACATAGAAAACATACTTGTGGTTGCCAAGGGGGAGAAGGGGTGGGGGAGGGATGGATTGGGAGTTTGGGATTAGCAGATGCAAACTATTATATATAGAATGGATAAACAATAGGGTCCCACTGTATAGCACTAGGAACTATATTCAATATCCTGTGATAAACCATAATGGAAAAGAATATGAAAAAGAATATATATATACATGTTTAACTAAGTCAATTTGCTGTACACCAGAAATTAATACAACATTGTAAATCAACTATACTTCAATTATTTAAAAAAATGATCACCTCAAAAAAAAAACCAAAACTTCTCTTTTCACAAATCAAATGAATAAGTAATTAACTGCAGGCATTAATAGGCAATTCAAAAAAGAAATAGAAAAATTAATCAAATCATTAAAAGAATAACCAAAACAATTTTGAGAAAGAACAAAGTTGGAGTACTCATATTTTCCAATTTCAAAACTTCTCCAAAGCTACAGTAATCAAGAGAGTGTGGTGTGCTAACACATATATATGGAATCTAAAAGAAAAAAAAAAAAGGTTCTGAAGAACCTAGGGGCAGGACAGGAATAAAGACGCAAACTAGAGAATGGACTTGAGGACACAGGGAGGGGGAAGGGTAAGCTGGGAAAAAGTGAGAGAGTGGCATGGACTTATATATACTACCAAATGTAAAATAGCTAGCTAGTGGGAAGCAGCCGCATAGCACAGGGAGATCAGCTCGGTGCTTTGTGACCACCTAGAGGGATGGGATAGGGAGGGTGGGAGGGAGACGCAAGAGGGAGGAGATATGGGGATATATGTATATGTACAGCTGATTCACTTTGTTATAAAGCAGAAACTAACACACCATTGTAAAGCAATTATACTCTAATAAAGATGTTTTTAAAAAAAGAAAAAAGAAAAAAAAGTGTGATACTGGCATAAAATAGATGTACCTATCAATGGAATAGGATTGAATGTCCAGACATAAACACATACATTTATAGTCAATTGATTTTTGATGAGGGTACTAAGACAACTCAATGGGGAAAGAATAGTCTTCAACAAATGATGCTGAGACAACTACAGGTTTCACACCCCAAAGAATGAACTGGACCCTTCCTTTACACCCCACATGAAAATTAACTCAAAGTGAATCAAAAATTTCAGTGAAAGAGTTAATGCTATAGAACTCTTAGAAATCATGAAAAAATATTTAAAATCACTGACAATCAAAAATTAAAATTAAAATAATTAGAAATTATTTTCATCTCTCCAACTGATTAAAGAAATTCTAAAGACTAGTACGAGCTAGGTTTGGAGGAAAAGGAACTTTGATGCACTTTTGATGATTATGTAAATTGACAGCTTCTGGAAAGCAGTTTGGTAACATGGGCCAATGTTAGACTGTACATCTACTTTGACTTAGTAATTCCACTCGAAGGAAACTATCCTTTCAAAAAAAAAATTTGATAAGAATGCAGAATTGTATGTGTGAAGATGCCCATCTAGGCATTGTAAAGAAAAAGAAAATTGGAAGTAAAATTGCCCATCAGTTAAGGTTTGGTTAAAAACATGTATCCAACAAAATAATAAGCAGCCATTAAAATTGTTGATGAATACATGTATTTTATTGAAATGGAAAGATGCAGACAATCTAGTATTATGGTAAAAAAAAAAAGTAGGCAACCCCAGGCCAGATAGGGAATACAGAAAAGGGAAATTAACACCCAAAGGGAGTACCCAAGGTGCTAAAGTTGAACATTGTGTTCCTCTCTGCTTTTTCATGGGTCAGACCTGGCTGTATACTTCTTCCAATATGCTAAAGGTTGATTTTTCTCTTATCAATATTTCCTGGCTGGTAACAATTTGAACATTGGGACCAACAATCATAGGTCAATGTAATAATTCTAGACTGGC
Source organism: Eubalaena glacialis (assembly GCF_028564815.1). NCBI lineage: Eukaryota > Metazoa > Chordata > Mammalia > Artiodactyla > Balaenidae > Eubalaena > Eubalaena glacialis. The sequence goes on along the minus strand of NC_083730.1, from coordinate 21,124,069 downwards.
TGGCAGATGCTAAGGAATGTGGATGCATGATTAGACAGCTTTTTCCAATTACTCTAGCCAGTGGCCAGAGGTTCTGATCTTTGGATAATTGGGACGGATGACCCTAAATTACCAGATAATCCCAAAGATTCTAAATCTGTTTAAGAAAAAGAAATAGTAACAACCAACGTTCTCAACTAAGTGGTGGTACTCCTTTGTAGTATAAAACATGAGTCTGAGGAATATTTCCATGTTCACCCTTAGTTAGAACCCTCTGGAGAAAGGAGCTGTCTGACCCAGGGATATATTTATTCCTCCCAACAAGTTCCCGGGGGACAAACATCTGTCAATACAACTATAGCCTAACCTCCCCCAAATGGAGCAAAAGTCAATAACTATGTTTCCTAGCTCCTTCAAGAGAGTGCTTAGAGTATTAAAACAGCCCATAAAAGATTAGAGATCAACTGTTTTATCACTTGTCAGCTGCCTGAGCTACATTTTGTAACAATTTTGGTCTTACCTCCAACAGTCACCAAAAATGTTCCCTGGATGGACTACCTTACGCTAAAGTCCATGGGATCAAACAGCTTGGAAAGCCCCAAAGCGAGAAAATGCTGAGGACCTATCTCAGACGCTCTCCTTCCCTCCCAGGTCTTAGCCCAGAGCACACACTCTCATAAATTATCCATGCATCGCCCAAGCAAAAAGGAGCTTGACATTCCAGGGAATCACTCGGTCAAGTGTATATTTAGTTTCACTTCTGAAATGCTCAGTTAAATGTGGCTGTAGAGAGGAGACCTTCAAGATGGCAGAGTAATAAGACACGGAGATCACCTTCCTCCCCATAAATATGTCAGAAATACATCTACATGTGGAACAGCTAATACAGAACACCTACTGAACGCTGGCAGAAGACCTCAGACTTCCCAAAAGCCACTGGGCTGACAGGGTCTTGGTGCTCCGGCCAGGTGTCAGGCCTGTGACTCTGAGGTGGGAGAGCCAAGTTCAGGACATTGGTCCACCAGAGACCTCCCGGCTCCACATCATAGCAAACGGTGAAAGCTCTCCCAGAGATGTCCATCTCAATGCTAAGACCCAGCTCCACTCAATGACCAGCAAGCTCCAGTCCTGGACACACTATGCCAAACAACTAGCAAGACAGGAACACAATCCCACCCATTAGCAGAGAGGCTGCCTAAAATCATAATAAGGTCACAGACATCCCAAAACAAACCACCGGACGCAGTCCTGCCCGCCAGAAAGATAAGATCCAGCCTCATCCACCAGAACACAGGCACCAGTCCCTTCCACCAGGAAGCCTATGCAACCCACTGAACCAACCTTAGCCACTGGGGGCAGACACCAAAAACAACAGGAACTACGAACCTGCAGCCTGCGAAAAGGAGACCCCAAACACAGTAAGATAAGCAAAATGAGAAGACAGAGAAACACACAGCAGATGAAGAAACAAGGTAAAAACCCACAAGACCAAACAAATGAAGAGGAAATAGGCAGCCTACCTGGAAAATAATTCAGAGTAATGATAGTAAAGATGATCCAAAATCTTGGAAATACAGTGGAGAAAATACAAGAAATGTTTAACAAGGACTTAGAAGAAACAATGAGCAAAGAGCAAAGAAACAATGATGAACAACACAAGAGCAAAGAAACAATGATGAACAACAAAATAAATGAAATTTAAAATTCTCTAGAAGGGATCAATAGCAGAATAACTGAAGCAAAAGAATGGATAAGGGACCTGGAAGATAACATAGTGGAAATAACTACTGCAGAGCAGAATAAAGAAAAAAGAATGAAAAGAATTGAGGACAGTCTCAGAGACCTCTGGGACAAGAATAAACACACCAAGTTTTGAATTATAGGGGCTCAGAAGAAGAAGAGAAAAAGAAAGGGACTGAGAGAATATTTGAAGAGATTACAGTTGAAAAATTCCCTAATATGGGAAAGGAAAGAGTCAGTCAAGTCCAGGAAGTGCAGAGAGTCCCATACAGGATAAATCCAAGGAGAAACACACCAAGACACATATTAATCAAACTATCAAAATTTAAATACAAAGAAAAAATATTAAAAGCAACAAGGGAAAAACAACAAATAACATACAAGGGAATCCCCATAAGGTTAACAGCTGATCTTTCAGCAGAAACTCTGCAAGCCAGAAGAGAATGGCTGGACATATTTAAAGTGATGAAAGAAAAAAACCTGCAAACAGGATTACTCTACCCAGCAAGGATCTCATTCAGATTCAACAGAGAAATTAAAACCTTTACAGACAAGCAAAAGCTAAGAGAATTCAGCAACACCAAACCAGCTTTACAATAAATGCTAAAGGAACTTCTCTAGGCAGGAAACACAAGAGAAGGAAAGGCCTACAATAAAAAACCCAAAACAATTAAGAAAATGGTAACAGGAACATACATATCGATAACTACCTTGAACGTAAATAGATTAAATGCTCCAACCAAAAGACATAGATTGGCTGAATGGATACAAAAACAAGACCTGTATATATGCTGTCTACAAGAGACCAACTTCAGACCTAGGGACACATACAGACTGAAAGTGAGGGGATGGAAAAAGATATCCCATGCAAATGGAAATCAAAAGAAAGCTGGAGTAGCAATTCTCATATCAGACAAAATTGACTTTAAAATAAAGACTATTACAAGAGACAAAGAAGGACACTACATAATGATCAAGGGAGCAATCCAAGAAGAAGATATAACAAATGTAAATATTTATGCACCCAGCATAGGAGCACCTCAATACATAAGGCAAATGCTAACAGCCATAAAAAGGGAAATCAACAGTAACACATCACAGTAGGGGACTTTAACACCCTACTTTCACCAGTGGACAGATCATCCAAAATGAAAATAAATAAGGAAACACAAGCTTTAAATGGTACATTAAACAAGATGGACTTAATTGACATTTATAGGACATTCCATCCAAACACAACAGAATACACTTTCTTCTCAAGTGCTCATGGAACATTCTCCAGGATAGATCATATCTTGGGTCACAAATCAAGCCTTGGTAAATTTAAGAAAATTGAAATCATATCAAGTATCTTTTCCGACCACAATGCTATGAGACTAGATATCAATTACAGGAAAAAATCTGTAAACAATACAAACACATGGAGGCTAAATGATACACTACTAAATAACCAAGAGACCACTGAAGAAATTAAAATCTAGAAACAAATGACAATGAAAACATGACGACCTAAAACCTATGGGATGTAGCAAAAGCAGTTCTAAGAGGGAAGTTTATAGCAATACAATCCAACCTCAAGAAACAAGAAACAACTCAAATAAACAACCTAACCTTACACCTAAAGCAATTAGAGAAAGAAAAATAGAAAAACCCCAAAGTTAGCAGAAGGAAAGAAATCATAAAGATCAGATCAGAAATAAATGAAAAAGAAATGAAGGAAAAAATAACAAAGATGAATAAAACTAAAAGCTGGTTCTTTGAGAAGATAAACAAAATTGATAAACCATTAGCCAGACTCATCAAGAAAAAAAGGGAGAAGACTCAAATCAATAAAATTAGAAATGAAAAAGAAGAAGTAACAACTGACACTGCAGAAATACAAAGGATCATGAGAGATTACTACAAGCAACTATACGCCAATAAAATGGACAACTTGGAAGAAATGGACAGATTCTTAGAAAAGCACAACCTTCTGAGACTGAACCAGGAAGAAATAGAAAATATAAACAGACCAATCACAAGCACTGAAATTGAAACTGTGATTAAAAATCTTCCAACAAACAAAAGCCCAGGACCACATGACTTCACAGGCGAATTCCATCAAACATTTAGAGAAGAGCTAACACCTATCCTTCTCAAACTCTTCCAAAATATAGTAGAAGGAGAAACACTCCCCAACTCATTCTACGAGGCCACCATCACCCTGATACCAAAACCAGACAAAGATGTCACAAAGAAAGAAAACTACAGGCCAATATCACTGATGAATATAGATGCAAAAATCCTCAACAAAACACTAGCAAACAGAATCCAACAGCACATTAAAAGGATCATACACCATGATCAAGTGGGGTTTATCCCAGGAATGCAAGGAATCTTCAATATACGCAAATCAATCAATGTGATACACCATATAAACAAATTGAAGGAGAAAAATGATATGACCATCTCAATAGATGCAGAAAAAGCTTTTGACAAAATTCAACACCCATTTATGATAAAAACCCTCCAGAAAGTAGGCATAGAGGGAACTTACCTCAACATAATAAAGGTCATATATCACAAACCCACAGCCAACATTGTTCTCAATGGTGAAAAACTGAAATCATTTCCACTAAGATCAGGAACAAGACAAGGTTGTCCACTCTCACCACTGTTATTCAACATAGTTTTGGAAGTTTTAGCCACAGCAATCAGAGAAGAAAAGGAAATAAAAGAATCCAAATCAGAAAAGAAGAAGTAAAGCTGTCACTGTTTGCAGATGACATGATACTATACATAGAGAATCCTAAAGATGCTACCAGAAAAGTAGCATATAGTAGCATCCTAAAGATGCTACTAGAGCTAATCAATGAATATGGTAAAGTAGCAGGATACAAAATTAATGCACAGAAATCTCTTGCATTCCTATACACTAATGATGAAAAATCTGAAAGAGAAATTAAGGAAACACTCCCATTTACTATTGCAACAAAAAGAATAAAATACCTAGGAATAAACCTATCTAAGGAGACAGAAGACCTATATGCAGAAAACTATAAGACACCGATGAAAGAAATTAAAGATGATACAAACAGATGGAGAGATATACCACGTTCTTGGATTGGAAGAATCAACATTGTGAAAATAACTGTACTACCCAAAGCAAACTACAGATTCAGTGCAATCCCTATCAAACTACCAATGGCATTTTTCACAGAATTAGAACAAAAAATTTCACAACTTCACAATTTGTATGGAAACACAAAAGACCCCAAATAGCCAAAGCAATCTTGAGAAAGAAAAACGGAGCTGGAGGAATCAGGCTCCCAGACTTTAGACTATACTACAAAGCTACAGTAATCTAGACAGTATGGTACTGGCACAAACAGAAATATAGATCAATGGAACAGGAAAGAAAGCCCAGAGATAAACCCACACACATATGGTCACCTTGTTTTTGATAAAGGAGGCAATAATATGCAATGGAGAAAAGACAGCCTCTTCAATAAGTGGTGCTGGGAAAACTGGACAGCTACATGTAAAAGAATGAAATTAGAACACTCCCTAATACCATACACAAAAATAAACTCAAAATGTATTAAAGACCTAAATGTAAGGCCATACGCTATAAAACTCTTAGAGGAAAACATAGGAAGAACACTCTATGACATAAATCACAGCAGGATCCTTTTTGACCCACCTCCTAGAGAAATGGCAATAGAAACAAAAACAAACAAATGAAACTTAAAAGCTTTTGCACAGCAAAGGAAACCATAAATGAGACAAAAAGACAACCCTCAGAATGGGAGAAAATATTTGCAAATGAAGCAACTGACAAAGGATTAATCTCCAAAATTTACAAGCCGCTCATGCAGCTCAAAATCAAAAAAACAAACAACCCAATCCAAAAATGGGCAGAAGACCTAAATAGACATTTCTCCAAAGAAGATATACAGATTGCCAACAAACACATGAAAGAATGCTCAACATCACTAATCATTAGAGAAATGCAAATCAAAACTACAATGAGGTATCACCTCACACCAGTCAGAATGGCCATCATCAAAAAATCTACCAACACATGAAGAACCTAGGGGCAGGACAGGAATAAAGACGCAGACCTACTAGAGAATGGACTTGAGGACACAGGGAGGGGGAAGGGTAAGCTGGGACAAAGTGAGAGAGTGGCATGGACATATATACACGACCAAATGTAAAACCGATAGCTAGTGGGAAGCAGCCGCATAGCACAGGGAGATCAGCTTGGTGCTTTGTGACCACCTAGAGGGGTGGGATAGGGAGGGTGGGAGGGAGGGAGACACAAGAGGGAAGAGATATGGGGATATATGTATATGTATAGCTCATTCATTTTGTTATAAAGCAGAAACTAACACACCATTGTAAAGCAATTATATTCCAAAAAAGATGTTAAAAAACAAAATCTACCAACAATAAATGCTGGAGACGGTGTGGAGAAAAGGGAACCCTCTTGCATTGTTGGTGGGAATGTAAATTGATACAGCCACTATGGAGAACAGTATGGAGGTTGCTCAAAAAACTAAAAATAGAACTACCATACAACCCTGCAACCCCACTACTGGGCATATATCCTGAGAAAACCATAATTCAAAAAGAGTCATGTACCACCATGTTCATTGCAGCTCTATTTACAATAGCCAGGACATGGAAGCAACCTAAGTGTCCATCAACAGATGAATGGATGAAGAAGATGTGGCACATATATACAATGGAATATTACTCAGCCATAAAAAGAAATGAAATTGAGTTATTTGTAGTGAGGTGGATGGACCTAGAGTCTGTCATACAGAGTGAAGTAAGTCAGAAAGAGAAAACAAACACCGTATGCTAACACATATATATGGAATCTAAGAAAAAGAAAAAATACTTCTGAAGAACCTAGGGGCAGGACAGGAATAAAGACGCAGATGTAGAGAAGGAACTTGAGGACACGGGGAGGGGGAAGTGTAAACTGGGAAGAAATGAGAGAGTGGCATGGACATATATACACTACCAAATGTAAAATAGATAGCTAGTGAGAAGCAGCTGCATAGCACAGGGAGATTAGCTCAGTGCTTTGTGTCCACCTAGAGAGGTGGGATAGGGAGGGTGGGAGGGAGATGCAAGAGGGAGGAGATATGGGGATATATGTATATGTATAGCTGATCCACTTTGTTATAAAGCAGAAACTAACACACCATTGTAAAGCAATTATACTCCAATAAAGATGTTAAAAAAAAAATGTGGCTGTATGTTCTTAAAGTCAAAAACAAACAAACAATCAAACCCAGAAATCTGGTGCTCCTGGATCATTGCATATGCAGACCAATTACCTTCCACATTTCACCTCCATTATATTGTATCTTCTTTTGTATTCTGTCCTTCTGAATTCTTCTTGCCACCAACTCTATTTTGAAACCCTATGGGTTATTGGGTATGGTATTTTTAAAGAGAATCTCTACTTAGCTGACACATTTGGGAGAGGGAGTTATTTAATGTTGCATGGGAAACACCTGGGTGCCCATATTTCTGTCCAACAGGTGATCCATTTTCAACTCTACTTCTGATCAGAAAGCTAATTTTTCTATCAACAGCAGTGAAATCCTCTTCTTCCAAGCACTAAGTGTAGCTCATGGAAAACACAAGAGCCAATGGCCAAAGCCTTGAGAACAATTGGAGCAGATGATGAGAAAACTATAGGAACAGATAGCTATTATCTCATTCTTGGGTAATAATAATCAATAACCAACAGTCTTGCTGAAAGTAATGTTCATCAGGAATAGAGTGGATAAACACTGTAAGTGAAATAATTTGGGGTCTCTTCTTAAAAACAAAAACTTATTATTTTCAACTAGCTAGGGCCATGATAGAAGCAAGGAAATCTCTGGGTACACATATATGGAAAAAGTACAGTATAAAAAATACATTAGAGGATAACCAAGATTTATGTAATGGTGGGGCAGATGTCCAGATGAGACAAGAACAGGGCCATTTCTCTTTACATTCACTCATCATTTCCTTAAGAGGAAGAATCAGACCACAACTACTCTATATCACTTTTAATTGGTTGTCCATAATTATTTTAAGGGTATAGAAAACCTGTGTTGCTTTCATCTCAAAGTATGAGTTCAGTCATTATGAACTAATACATCTTCACAAATTTCTGAATTAAAGACTACGTCCAGATAGCATGAAAAGGGGATATCTGAATATGGTGGACCCAAATGACTATGGCGGTCAGGATTTTTGTACCTGGTGGGGAAGGCACCAGCTACATAAAGAATAATCCTAGAATGTCACCCTCTTCTTAATATGTTACCTTAGCAGGTATTTAATCTAAGAATACTCTTTGCATTTAGTTTTTTACTTAGATGACAAAGATGTGATTGGATTCTTCTTTCTAAGCAAGGCCTAGAGAAAAGAAGTCCTATATTTTAAAACCTGATCTGCCGATGTGAACAAGCAAGGTTTCCAGCAAGTGGAGTTCTCTGTACTGACTTAAGTGACTTAGTGTACAAGGGGGGGTCAGCCACTGAGATAAACAACAGTCTCAGGAGTAACTGTATAGTCAAAGCATTTCAATGAAACAACCACAGTTTTCTTCCTCCCCTTCCTCCCCTTTCTCCTCCTCCCCATCTGCCCTCCTCCTCCTCCTCCTCCTTCTTGTCTTTTAGTGATTCCAATGCTTTATAGTTATTAATATTCAAATATAGTCACAATTTCTAAGTCAAATACTAATTTTTAGTATCTGATATTTTAGATGAAACATGTTACTACTGCCTCTCTGAAAAGAGAGAACCTATCAGTGTTTCACCCACTTTTTATAAACTTTGCTCAGATGTCAAATCCCTGTTCCTTTCTAAAGGTATCAGTAACTGTGCAGGTGATTCCCAAGTCTTTCATCCAACAAGCTTGTGTGAAATACTCCTATGTGCTAGGCCCCAGGTGCATAAAGATGAGAAAAACAAAGTTCCCGCCCTCCAAAACTTTTAGGGGAAACCATCAAGAACACAGATTGCACTATAGAAACATAAGTAACATAATAGAGATCTGAACAAAGGCATGAGAACATGGAGGAGTTGATGATCTGAGTGTCTGTTCCAATGTGGTTTACCAGCTGTAGATAATATTCTGGATCCAAGAAACAGGTCTATGCTGTTGTTCAGTGTTCTGCAGGAATGTATCTGCTTTCCCTTTGCAGGATTTTACTACCAGAGAGGATTACAGGCTCAAACCAAGCATAATACCACTATTACTATTCATCACGCTAAAGGGTCATTTTTCTGGGATTCATCTTTAGGTGTCTTCTCTGCTAATGCAATCCTGGTGCAGTCTTTGACTTCATAGGGATGTGAAGTGATAGATTTATATGAGTTGGTAGATGAATAAAAAGAAGTCATTCCAGGTTATAGACTTAAAGAAATTAGAATGAAATGGAGAAAAGAAATGAAACGGGTGGTCAACAGCTCTTTCAGAAATGTATTAATAAGATGCCCAAAACTACTATCTGTGCAATCATGTCTCAATTTATGTATTACATGCCATCTCAGAAATTGGACTGTGAATCAACATTTGAGTCAAATTCTATTTGAAATGTACCCCAGGGCAATTTAAAGAAATAATTTAGTAAATCTCCTTCTAAAGCAGAGACTCTTACAATGTGAATAATCACTTCCTCATTTTATGTCTTGTAAGTTGGAGTTTTGTCAAGTTTACTTAATGCAAGGCAAACCACACCTTGTAGTTTATGTAAAAAAAAAAAATTACTATGAAGTTTCCTTCATAGTAAGGAAACTTTATCTCCATATGCATTCTAGTCACTAGGTTCATGAGATCAGTTGTTCTAGTTTTTAAATCACTTGTGCCAGGTAGATGAGTATCCCAGGACAGAGGCAGAATAGGAAGAGGCAAACTGAGTTGCAGACAACAAAGGGAAGGGAAGGAAAGGAAAGGAAAGGAAAGGAAAGGAAAGGAAAGGAAAGGAAAGGAAATGAGAGGAGAGGAGAGGAGAGGAGAGGAGAGGAGAGGAGAGGAGAGGAGAGGAGAGGGGAGGGGAGGGGAGGAGAGGGGAGGAGAGGAGAAGAGAGGAGAGGAGAGGGGAGGGGAGGGGAGGAGAGGAGAAGAGAGGAGAGGAGAGGGGAGGGGAGGGGAGGGAGAGGAAAGGAGAGGAAAGGAAAGGAGAGGGGAGGGGAGGGGAGGAGAGGGGAGGAGAGGAGAAGAGAGGAGAGGAGAGGGGAGGGGAGGGGAGGAGAGGAGGGGAGGGGAGAGGAGGGGAGAAGAGGGGAGAGGAAGGGAAGGGAAGGGAAAGGAAAGGAAAGGAGAGGAAAGGAAAGGAGAGGAGAGGGGAGGGGAGGGGAGGGGAAGGGAGGGGAGGGGTAGAGAGGGGAGGAGAGGAGGGGAGAGGAGGGGAGAGGAGGGGAGAGGGAGGGAAAGGAAGGGAGAGGAAAGGAGAGGAAAGGAGAGGAAAGGGAAGGAAAGGGAAGGAAGGGAAGGGAAGGGAGAAAAAGGAAGGGAAGGGAAGGGAGAAAAAGAAAGAAAGAAAGGAAGGAAGAAGGAAAGAGAGAGAGAAAGAAAGAAAGGAAGAAAGAAAGAGGGAGGGAAGAAGAAGAGGGAGGAAGGAAGGAAGAAAAGGGAGCGAAAGAGGGAAAGAGGAAGGAAAAAGGGATTATCTAAGCCATCACTTATCAAAATTTGATGCACACGTGAGTCACCTGTATTTTGTTAAAATGCAGATTCTGATTCAGGGGTCTGGGGTGAGGCACAGAGGTTCTGCTTTCTAACAAGTTTCTGGGCTATGCCAACGCTGCTAGGCCATGAACCATACTTTAAGTAGCAAGGATCTAAACTGAGTCTCTAAAATAATGGTTAGAAGCATACCTTATACTATGCAGTTTATCAGCAACTTGAACATGCAGGCAAAATGACTTTGAGGTCTTCAAACCATATTAGTGAGGGAAAAAGATCAAGAGAAACAGGGAACTCACTGAGACAATATTTCCTGTTCCTCATTTTTTTTTTTTTCTATTGCACTCCCAACCCCACCCTCTCTTTTGCTGGGGAGGGCATTATTTGAAGCAGGAAGTCAGCTACCATAACATTTTTCAGAGGAGTCTTCATAGTATTTCATAACAGCAATGAAAAGGCAGGGCATTGTGGGGCTGGTCAAAGGTTTTAGCTTTGATCTCACGCAATATCTTTCACTGAGCCACCCAAGCTCACTCTTTGAGCAAAATTAAGGCAGTGTCTTTTACTCTGGCTCTCTCCCCCGCCTGAGATGTCTCCGGAACAATAGTGCTGTATATGTAAAGTTTTTCCTTTGAACTAAGGCAAAGGGAGCACATAAGCCCCAGAACACCTTTGGGTTCCAAGCACTGTATCAACTTGAGTTGAAACTAGTTGAAACTATGAGACTATAGCTCTACATTTTTAGAAACACATATTTACTGAAAAATTGTAGGTATGCTATTGCACCAATTTTTTTAAAAGCCTTGGCCCAAATAAAAGCTTATAAAGAACTTCCCCTTATCTGGGCCTCAGGATAATTTCTACACCTTGGTTTTCTCAACAGCCAAAGAGAAATACATAATTAGTTGTACTTCACATTGCCATTATAAGGCTTCCATTTCTACATGGTTTAGAGAATTCCCTAAAACCACAAATCAGCCATAACATTCACTAGGATTTAACTTCCTACATAGTAGAAGTAAACTGGCAAAAACGATACTCAAAATCAAAATAATCCCACTTAGAAATTGCACATAGCTCTTCTCCAAGCTGATGAAAAAAAAAATCTTGAAGTAGAAATAAATCAGTATATCAGAATTGTTATTTCAAGTATATATCAGGCAAAACTAGGATATGACAGCAAATGTTCTTGCCAAATGGCATGCCATGCCAATTAGTTCTACATTTATTTCTTCTTAAAATCTCCTGTGATGTATGTTCTATGTTTCAAAGGAAATCTGGGGTAACACAAACCAATGTCTATTGCTAAACAGCCTTTCCAGGTCCATAAAACCACTATAAGTGAAAGTACAAGTAAAACCACCATAAGACTATACATATTCACTTAGGATAGATATCAGTGTTATACATACCCCTATAGAAGCTTATAAATATTAAAGATATACAGAGAAAGATACAGGAACATAATTTTTATGATACATTTTTTTTTAACCTGGTCTTCCTTTATTGCAAAACATACCCTGAGTGTTTCAATAGCTATGACATATCTGCCCTCTGGTGGAAAGATGGGTTTAGCATGTCAGGCACCACTGTTCTGGATCCTGCAACAGAAATTTGCCTGCAACAAGAAGGACATCTTTATTGAACCAGCAGAAGAGTATAATTCCATCCTGACTTGATGTTAAAGACACATCTAGGGGTGTCTTTCAGAATAATCAAGTCAGCTCTGCAGAGATATAGTTACATGAGAAATGGAGAAACCCTGGGTAAGAAAGAGCGAATCTTATGGGAAGCCAACAGACCCTTATACTTGGTTGCATGACAGTGTCCTAGAATCTGAGGGGAGGAAGAATTTTGAGTACGGCAGGTATCCTTCACTCAGATGGTCCTATGTTAGGGTCTTAGAAAGCTAAGGGCTGCTTACAAAAACTGAAAGATCTATTTTCAGTACTATTTGGGGAGCAGAAGGTAGCACTGCCTTGGAACCAAGAGGATGCGGCAGAAAGCTAGGGAAAGGATGTCCCCTCACTTCATCTGTCCATGCAGCATGGCACTGTCACATCGAGGGGGCTGGGCATCAAATGGCTTCAGCAGCATCAGTGCTTTAGCACAGGGCAACGCTGCAGGGCCCTTTGGGGTTGGCACAGCACAACTTCAGGGGCATCAGCAGATGTTGGTACCCAGAGCAGCTCTGCCAGCAGCAGCACCGGAACCAAGAGCATCGCCTTGGCAGAAAATGTCGGGATGTGTCGTCAAAAAGAAGAGACATGAGGATGCCTTGCACGGGCTGAAAAGGATTCTATTCATGAGCAAAGTGAGATTCTCAGAAGACCCCTAGAAATAACTGGCTGTTGGAGATTTTGAAATTGGAGGAGAGGAAAGAGCCAGAAGAGTAGTATTTACTATTATCATCAGCATCTTTTTAAGCTCAAACTGATGTGGCCTGATAAAGTTACAACAGTCTTGTGTACAACTGAGAACCTTTAGACGATGTCATGGAATTAGCCTTGTCACGACTCACTGATATTCAACATAAATACTGTTGCTGATAAAAGAACAACAGTTCTGATGAGTGAACGTAGATCAAGAATGAAGGAAACAGAAGAAGGCTGGGAGAAACTAGTTTAGTTAAGGATGGAACAACCCAGTCTTCACAGAGAATAAACCCTAGAGAATCTTTAGTTGTATAAACTTCACACATGCAAGCAACCTGTCAGCATCTTCATTGTATTTAATTGTTCCCACCACTGGAATTCATGTTTGGTGAGTATATTTCAATAGGGCTTTTCATTCAGGTATCTGATTTCTCCGTTCTGTAAACTCTATCACAATTTCTGTGATACTGGTCCCATAAGTTTCCACCTGTAAATCTTTCCTTGCTACTTCTTAATGTCATTTCCTCCACAGTGCCTGGCACAGATTAAGGGACCAATAAGTTTTAAACAAGCACATTTTTATGAGTGAAATATTTTTTAAAACACAGAAGGCAAACCATTTGAAAAACTCCCATAGAAATCAGGTTTACCTTCACCCCTCCTGCTGTTCCATCTATTTCTTTAGAATTAATAGGCCATCAGGAATATCCCAGGAATGGGATGCATCAAAATCACAAGATGCTGAAATTCTCTTCCATAATTCCTGCATTATCCAGGTTTTCTAAAGTAAGCATGTAGTTACTCTTAACATCAAAAGCAAAAGCATTTCAAATTCTCCCAGCTTAATTATTTTCCCCCGAACCATTTCCATCTACTTTTTTATTCTCTGTTAACTTGGGGCCACCACCCTCCCAGTCACTACTATCCAAACCTCAACTTTCCCTGGATCTTCCCTCTTTCCATTGCTTGCCTCCCCTATGCAAAAAAATCTTCAGATTTCATTTGTTTTTTTCCCCTCCACAAAGTCTCTTGCAAACATCTTTCTTCCCATTCCTCTGCCACTCAACATCCTTATGACCTAATCTAGACTCCAGCTCCATCCTGAAAAAACTGCAAAGTTAACCTTAATTTAAATATATATGTATACATATTTGCTTTGTTTTGAGCAAATCACTCCATTCAAAACTGTCACTGCCTTGAGTAAGAAATCCAAATGTTCTAGCCTGACAGCTTGGCTTTCAGCTTCCCCTCTGGCTTCTACACCCCACCACTCCACCTCGAGCATCACCACCTTCTGGCAACCCCCGATCCAGGCAGATGGATCTGCTCTTGGCTCCTTTATACAAACCCTTGGGTCTTCCCTCATTATATTCACGTTCACCCCCTTTTCCACACTTCAACATTTTCTCCTACCTCCTCTCACCATACCAAATCCTCCTCTTCCTTCAGGTCCTATAACAAGGTTCTCCTCTCCAGAGATTCTGTGACCCCTCACCTCCTAATGCTTGCATTCTCCTCTGAAACTCTGACATTTATAGTTCACGTTAAACATCTGACAGTTTTCCTTAGTGTGACCGTATGTCCCGGTGTGTGTGGGACACTCCTATTTTGCATCTATATTTCTGGTGAAATACTTAATAGCGCCCCCTTTCATGCTCAAAAATGTTTCCATCCAGATGATAAAACGTGATCACCCTACTTATCAAACCCAGCTTTGCAAGAATCTTGCCTCCTGAGCAGGACTGTCCATGACTCAGTGATGAGAACTTCACCACATTCCTCTGACACCTCTGCACGTGCTGCACATTTGCCCAAAGTAGCAGCTCAAACAGCCCCCGAAAAATCAACTGGTCTTATTTGACAGTGGGCAAGCCAGGAATGCTTATTTTGCTTATCAACTGTCTGCCCAACAGATAATTCTATGGGGAATTACCTACTCTACTCCTCACCACCCTCCCCTACACACACACACTCACACACACACACACTCACAGTCTGGCCAGAGTACATGTCTGAGCTCCTTCCACAGACACTGTCTTTACCGTGTGCCTCATTCCAGGTGGGTGGGGCTAGGGGCGCCTTTGTGTCTTGCAAAACCCAGAACTTCTAGATTGTAAATATCTTTACTAAGGATTGGTCTGAAACATAATCCTAACAGCTTGTCGCTGATGACACTCATTTCCTGTTTTAGCACATCCACTGCCTCCTTCATTCACAAAACAATTGATGGGCATCTGCCATGTGCTAGACACCATGCAAGGTGCTGCGGACTCAAAAAATAAGCAGACGTCCTTCCCTGTAGGAACTTAGAATTTTGGTGGCCGAAAAGACACCCAATCAGGATTCTGCGTGGCACGCGCTATTGAGAAATGTATAATATCATATGCTAGGGGGACACAGAGCAGAGAACACCTAATTCTGATTGGTCTACTTGGATGAGTTGGAGAAGGTTTCACAGCAGTGACCTTTGAGCTGGGGGACCAAACAGAGAATTACGAAGAAAAGCTACACCGGCAGTTAGCTGCAAGAACAATGTCCTGCACGGGGAGGGGGAAGGGTAAGCTGGGACGAAGTGAGAGAGTAGCACTGACATATATACACTACCAAATGCAAAATAGCTAGCTAGTGGGAAGCAGCTGCATAGCACAGGGAGATCAGCTCGGTGCTTTGTGACCACCTAGAGGGGTGGGATAGGGAGGGTGGGAGGGAGGCTCAAGAGGGAGGGGATATGGGGATATATGCATACATACAGCTGATTCACTTTGTTATACAGCAGCAACTAACACACCATCGTAAAGCAATTATACTCCAATAAAGATGTTTAAAAAAATGTCCTGGAAACATGAACTAATTCAGTGTATAACGAGCATGCCAGGCATGAGGGCTGGATGTGAAGGGGGAAAGGGCAGAAAATATGGCTGAAAATGTGGACTGAAACCAGGCAGAACCTCAGATAACATGCTCAGAGTTTTGGGCTTTACCTTACAGGCAAAGAGAAACCAGTAAAGGTTTATTAAGTTGGGGAATGGTGTGATTAGATTTATGCTTTCTTGCAGAGAACTCCAGAATTCATATACAAGAGGTTAAGGGCTGCTTTTCTGTAAGGAGAGGTTGGATAAGTATACTTAGAGTGTATGTTTTCAGGGTATGACTGGTTGGGAGCGGTGGTTTAATAAAGAGTATGGAGAAGCTAAAGCCCTTCCCACCAAATAATTACCCATTCTACCCAATTGTCATTTATCATATAGAGTCTTTGTTACTGGGTGGATTTTGAGGGGAAAGCAGTAGTGATGTGGGGAGTAGGAATGGGGTGGGGGGAGATTGAAAAAAAGAAGAGAAGCTTCTAGCTTGGGCCACTAGATGGATTATGATGCCGTTAACAAAGTTGGAGAATACAGCAGACCCAGATTTGCGAGGTATGATGATGAGCTTGGTTTGGGACATGCTGAATTAGAAGCACTTGTAGGCATTCCAGATGGGAAAATCTAATAGGTTATAGAACTATCAGTGTTAGGGGTCAGGGGGAAGACGTGTTCTGGAGACAGAGATTGGGGTGTTGTCAGCATATGAGTACTCATTGGAATTGTGGGAAGGGATGATGTCGTCCGAGGAAAGGATGGATATCAAAAGGAAATGGAATCAAGGATTGTAGGAGAGGCACAATTAAGGCAGGCTGAACGGGAGGTATCATCCATCCTGCCTACTTTGATAAACTGGCAGTGTCTGCTTGGAGCCCCGAGAGAGCATGCTAGGGCCACAAACAGGTGCCAGGATGGATTCACAAGGTCGTTAGTGGGGAACGAAGTGGTGGCACCGGTGCCATGAGGCTACCATGCCAGGTTTAGGAGGTTGTGAAATGCAAAAGTGCAAAAGGCCAACAAGAAAGCACATCGGAAAGAAATGTTCAACACAAGCAAGTGCCCCAGGGAGAGCTAATAGAATTAAGGGCTGAAAAAGGGATGCTGGAATTTGGACCTTTGTGATTTGAGAGTTGTCTCGGTGATGTAGTGGGGGCAGAACTGAAGAAGGTTGAGGAGTAAACGGGAGGAGTTGAAACTACTTCAATAAGGAGAGACTACAGCTCAAGAAATTCCCAGCATCCTTCACACGCTACAGTGCCTGCCCAGGGATCTCAAGTTCTCCACCGCCACCTGCCGTTTCAGTGTGTCCTGTGCCTGTTTATCATTCTCTCCCCCAACACTTCCACACCATCTCCACCGCGCCCTAACACTGAAATATCCTTTGATAACATAGCAGAAGAAATTAGGACTTCTCAACGTTGAAAAACAAAGGCCAAAATGACATATGTATACAAAAAGGGACACGCACACAGACACACACACACACATACACGGGTTCTTTTACTACAGGGGAAAAAAGGGGGAGTTAAAGTGAGGTGAAAGGCCAACAGGCTTCTGCCCACCCTGGGGGTGAAGCTTTGAAAGGACAGTGAGCAACCTTCGAGGTTCAAACAGAACAGGTGAAAAGCAACATATTTGAAAACAGCACAAACAGTCCTGAATTTCAAATTAGAGCTGCCTTTGATTGTACATGTTTAAAGTTACATTAAAGGAAAATGGCCATCTGGGGGATTGTTCTGGAGCCAGCCTCGGCAGGAAGTAATGGGACCGGTCCCTCATTAGGATGAAATAGGGATAAAGCTGTGATTGAAATCTCTGGGACTCAGCTCAGCTGCGAGCCTTGGCCATTTTTTACGTTGCACCCTAGAGGTTCTTCATTTCCTTCAGAACATGCTAGGCGTTTGGCCCAGGGGAAAAGAAATAATAAAGTATGGGAAAATGTTGCTTCGCTTTCTTAGCGCTTTCAAAAAGGGTGTGGAGAGTAGCGGTAAAGCAGAGAGCGGGATCTCACTGCCAAGTGCCATCAATTAAAACCGCCTTAATAGGAGCAAACTTCATCAGCGTTATTTCTCATGACCCGAGCGCCAGCAGTTAAGCTTGCTGCTGTATTAGTCAGACAGATTGGAAACAAGCGCTTGCATTTTAAATGTGCAACTTTGATTTCCTGCCCCGCGTAGCAGCTGAGACCCTAGGCCAGCTGCCAACCACTGCAGTCCCTCCCAACACAGGGAAGGCAACGGGGAGCTGTGTCCCTGCGTGGAGGCCCCGGGCTGCCTGGGATGCGGCATCACTCGCATCACCCCTTGCCTTGCTTCATTCCTCATCTAGAAGAGAAGGTTGAGTCACACTAGGTTGAAATACCAGCGCTGCCACGGAGGCTGGGGGCGCGGCGGACACAAGTTGCAGCATTGCCACCGAGTGGGGGGAAAACAGCTGTGGCGTGTCAGCTTCTCCCAAGAATCTTAATGACACACTTCTGGCAACTGAAATTTTGATTTGTAATACACAGATCACCCAGGGATCTGTCCCCATATATAGGGGGATTGAAGGAAAAGAAGCACATGGAACACTGAGATTCCGAGTCTGCAAGTCTAACTTTGAAGGATGGGCGATTTGGGGGGTGCATTCTAGGGTTGCAATAAGGAATGAACCCCCCCCCCCGGGGCAGACAGCCCACGTCAATCAGTCCGGAAGGAGCTGGGACTGTACTCTGAAATTCAAATGATCCGCAGTTATGCTCAGGGAATCTACCTAGTGTCACAAATAGGGACAGAGGAAAACTATAAGGAACTTTGGAAACAGCTCCAAAACCATAGCTCGATCACCCTCTAAACGTCATGTAAAGCTTCCTTATCCTTGAAGCAGCCCAGACCTACCTAAAGGGGTCCTCCCCTTCCAGGACATCTCTGGTTTAAACCGGCTTTGTTTGCACCTGGTCGTACACCAGGGCTCAGGGCTACCTGATTGGAACTGGAGGATGCTCCCCAAAGGGGTTGCCAACTAACCTGGAGAGGTCATTGCAGTCCATGGGTGAAGCAGCATAGTGTCCACTCCTCGGTCCGTGATTGTCTTGGTCTGAGCAGGTAAGAGTTCGGATGAGGTTTCCAATCTATTTTCCTCTGGGCAATAATACTCTCACCTACAAGATCGCTACCCTAAAGCTCCTTTCATCAGCAGTGTTAATCGTTAACATCTCAAACAAAGCCAGCCTCTCCAGAGCATACACCTGGGAAGAGGCTGAATTTATTGAAAACTGGTGAGTCTGAGAAATATAATCGCAGATAAATCTCTTTATCCCTATGAACTGTGGAAGAAGGAATTTTAAGCCGGTATATACATAGGTGACTTATTTCTTTTAAAAAATGAATACCTGTGGGGGGAGAGGAGATGACTTCTCATCTAGACACTTGATTTGACACCAAAAACAGAAACATAGATGGTAATTAAACAACTCGTGTCTTGTGGCTAAACCAGTTACCCATTTCATGAAAATAACAACTGTTAGTGTCACTATCCTTGACATTATCCATTTGGAATTTCAGGCTGTCTTTACTACTGATAGTCTAATAATTGATCAGGCAGTGATCTGATTTGATGGATGACTAGCTGAAATAATTGGATTGACAGTTTCCACAGATGAGGAGCTTACACACCATCTTTTGCCCATTAGGATCTCATGCATTTCCTTCAGTAGATCCATAGAGCATCATAATTATTCACAAAATTTTCCAGTGCCCCACTGCAGTTGTCACTCAAAAAGTGTGTCCAGAAACCAAGGAAAAGAAATACATAAGTATGTGAGCATTTATCAAATGTATCCACCTTACTGCCAGTCTAAGGGGTTCCCACTTTCATATACAAGGAGTCCTGATGCAGTCAGTCCTAAGACTTATAGCACTGATTGTGCCCTCAAATATGTCCCTTTTCCCCATGTGTAGTTTGAGTTCTAAAAAAGTATCAGAGCAAGCACTTGCTACCAACTTGTAAGCCTTCATAGTTACGTCTATAATTTCTAAAAAAAAAACCTGGGAGAATACCAATCTTCCCAAATTACAAGAAGATGTGATTTATACTTACTTTCCTTTTCAATTGTGTTTTGTTAGTTAAGCACCTTTTGCCCAAGGGAATGAGGCATTTCTAGTTGTCCTCTGGGCTTGGAAGGTAGAAGAAAGTAGAAAATACAGCGGCTAAGTAGGCGGGAAAAGCAAGTGCTAGTTGGCTAACTCCTGTACCCACCCCGGTCCAAGGATGCAATTTCTCCTTTAATTTCATCTTTTGGACTGGAAATCATAGAATGTTTTTGGTTTGCATTCTCGGGAGTTCCCCTGGTGAAATTCAAAACCGGCCCTAGTATGCAGAGGACAAGGAGTGACCATAGGCAGGCCACTCCAGATTGGTAGGTGGCAGGTGTAATAAGCAAGAGAACTTACCTACAAGGCTTGTCTTGAGCCGCTGCAAGATGAGTAACTCTCCGCACCTGCCCACCAGAATCTTAAGTTTATAAAAAGCCCTTAATGGAGTTCAGTCACATACATGGTCCAGGTGGTCTCAATCAGACATTACTCTTTCTAGACTTGTTCCTTGCAATGGCTGCTGATATAAGAACAGTGGACGGGTGGAACATACACCCCAAGGACAAGGGGCGGGGTGATGAGCCTCTGATGTCATGGTCAACTGGTGGCCATATCCTCTCTGTGACCTCCTCCAACTGTATTTAAAGAAGCCTAATGCATGGACATATATACACTACCAAACGTAACATAGATAGCTAGTGGGAAGCAGCCGCATAGCACAGGGAGATCAGCTCCGTGCTTTGTGACCACCTAGAGGGGTGGGATAGGGAGGGTGGGAAGGAGACCCAAGAGGGAGGAGATATGGGGATACATGTATATGTATAGCTGATTCACTTTGTTATACAGCAGCAACTAACACACCATTGTAAAGCAATTATACTCCAATAAAGATGTTAAAAAAAAAAAATTACCTTCCTCACAGTGTCCCTGTGAGGATTAACTGAGTTCATATGTGGAGCACTTGAAAGAGTGTTGGGTACGTTATAAGGGCTGTACAATGTTGTGTATGCGTGTGTTGAATGTGGAGACAAAATGTAGAGTGCTTGTTATTTATGGGAAAGGTATTCTAACAACACCACCCGTATGTCAACCATTAGACCCTAGCATTTTTTGCACTACAAACGCACTAAGAGTCTGATGGATGTGTGCTCATAGTGTAGGACACAAGTTTGCTTTATGATTTCAGCATGTTTATGGACCCCAAGTAGTCCATGGGCTCTAGCCTCGCCTTATGCTGAAATCAGGTTTACAGTGAAAACATGATGGCACAAAGAGCATTAAGATATTTTTAAAACTTCACCATCTAAGATGTGGTATCAAGGATGTAGGGAGTTATGGACTGAACTGTGTCCCCCCCCAAATTCATGTCCATATGTCTAGTCATAGCCCCCGGTACCTCAGAAAGTGACTCATTTGGAGATAGGGTCTTAAAGAGGTAAATGACTTAAAATGACGTCATTTGAGTTGACCCTAATCCAATCTGATTGGTGTCATTATAAGAAGAAACTGGACTCAGCCATATAGAGAAGGAAAATGATGGGAAGACACAAGGAGAAGATGGCCATGTACAAGTCAAGGAGAGAGGCCTCAGGAGAAATCAAACCTGCTGACAGCTTGATCTTGGACATCTAAGCTCCGGAAGTGTGGGAAAATAACATTCTGTTGTTTAAGCCCCCCACTTTGGGGTGCTTTCTTATGGCAGCCCTGGCAAACTAACACACAGGGTAATAGAGACAGTGACAGCATTGGGGTGTGCTGAACCAAAGAGCTGAAAAAGTTGCAAAAAAGAGGGGGAACACATTCCTTTACACTTAGATGTGTGAATATGGAAAAGAGGTGAAGAAAAACAGTTGCGATTATGAATTTTACTGAGACCTTGTTTGAAATGCTACATCCTTGTTTTGAAATTCTCAAACTGTTATCCCACGTGAGACTCTATGAGACTGTCCGAATGAACCAACAATAAATACAAAACCTTTGTATCCGGATGAATTTAATTACGTGGCAAGAGGAAAAGATTCCATAGGCAAGTGTATACAAGCATGAATGATGTAGATGCAGGTGTTATATTTCTGATAGGGGGAAAACTGTCTCTGTCCTTTGTCAAAACACTAGTCACGTTTGGCCAGAGAGCAGAGATTGAAATCTCCCTGTACAATACTCAAGCTACGGCCATGCATAATTGAGGGTAATGGTAGGGCTGCTACTGCACGCAGGAAGGACATGAATGTTAGCACCAAATGTTGTTTCTAGGAAAATAAGAGCCCAAGTCTGTGAGCCAGGTTGTTTTTCTCTTTTAGAAAAGGTCCTGAAACAAAGCCCTGCATGCCATGGTGATGACTAAAGAGAGGGAAAAGGAAGGGAGAGAAAAAGCAAAGAAGGAAGAGGAGCCCCATCATGTAAAGGCTTCCCTTCCATCCAGCCTGGGCAAGAATTGCCTACTAGCTCTGGAAAAGACTCAGGACAAAATTCTGAAAGAATATGGTAAATGGAACCTCAGAAGAGTTCTCTTGGAAACTCAGCACTGACTTTTCAACACGTGCTTCTTGGAGCACATTTCATTGTAAGTATTTCGTGGACGTTGATGCATGAGCTGGCAATGCTCCTCTTAAATTTTCTTGAATAAAAACAATTCAGGAACTAGCTTGCCTACATTTTGTATATGATTTTTAGAAAGAATGTAGCATTCAGGAAATATATTACATTGATGGCTTATTCCCAGGAGTACAGAAAGTTTCCCATTTACCCTGCCTGGGTCATTACCTCGGCTTGGCCCATCTGAACCTGAGCTATCTCGACAGCCAGTAAAAAATGAAGGTAATGAGGCTGCCTCTCCAACCAAAGGCTAGGAAAAGTGAAGCATTAAAGAAATAAAGCATGCCATTTGAGTGAAGATGCAAAATGCTGAAGAAGCAACATTTTCTAAAATATCTAAATGTGGCTTCTTTCAACATGGGACTCTTGCTCTTGTTTTCTTGCAGATTTTGACACAGGCTTTTTCTTTACATTTTCTTTACCATTCCCTGTTTAAAAATATATATATATATATTATTGAATATGAATGAATATATATATATATTTCTATTTCAAATCATCTTTTCTCATTCTTTTCTCATTCCTAGGTCCACTACTCCACTCAAATATCCCTACTTTCCACTCATTTGAGTTCATGCCATTTCTCTCAGTTCTGGGGTTTTTACAGGAATGTTGCCAAAAATGTTGTTCTCCCACTTTAACATAATCCATTCCTCTCTAGAATTGGGGCACTCCCTCATGCTGTTCTTTCTGTGAATATGCTAACCCGATCCACAGAGACAGAATGGAGAGGTGAAAATGGTGTCCTGAATGGACTCTGGCACCAGCTGGGTGGCCTTGATGAAGGTCCTCTAAGACTCAGTTTCCTGATCTGCAAAATGGGGATAGTAATGTCTTTCTTGCAGGGGATATTGTGAGTCTAAAATGAGTGTATGCAGATATCTGTCATTATTATATGTTATCTCATAAGCTATTTTCTGGGAGTTCTCCAACTCAGTAAGAACTGATAAGCCTTTTCCATGGAAAGAAAAATGGATTGTAATAGGAAACAGAGTAATGCTTCTCCTGGAAGTGTTCGGTCTGTGTCACTTCCCTCTGTGCCAGCAGAACCACATGGAAGAAGGTCCAGTCACTGCAAAGATCATCTCCCTTCCTTACGTGGCATCTTAATGTGATCACAAGGGTGACCCTGGGCTTAGGCCCCATGGATCCTTACCCCCGCTCATTTGTATCTTCATACACAATTCTAAATATAATTGGATCTTTTGAAGGCCCATCATTGGGTCAAACTGAAAGTTAATTATTAAGTTCACTAGTCCAGCCTGCCAATTTTCCATTAAACACCACCATAGAGTGTCAAGTCAGAAGTCAGCATTTTTCTTCAGGAATTAACCAAAACCGCCACCAAAACCATCCAACAAAAGAAAGAAACTGGTCACAAGGAAGGAAAGAAATTAAAAACTGAAATTTACAATAAGGGAGATGCTATGGTAACATAAGTTTCATATTTGACAACTGCTGACCAAGACCCATCTGGAAAGTCTGCCTCTTCACGGAGATTCGGGAGGGTCACACACTGATAGATGAGAAAGGCAACACACTCCTTTCCAGCCAGATCAGCAGGATCCACCCTCTGGATCTACCCTCTGGATTAGCAGTATAGGAGATGTTGCAGCCAGAAAGCCCTCCTATCCATGTTTGTTTAGTACTAGAGCAGCCAAAGAAATTCTGATTGCCAAGGGTGAAAGTAGCTTAAACAAGAAAAATGTCACTCAAAATACTTGGTAGGGAAATGTTCAGATGAATATACAGTTAGGATTCCAAAAGAATATCATTAAGGTTATATGATAGTGTTTTTTCTTTTCCTCTTTAGACCCACAATGGCTGTGATTACCAAGCAAACAGCATTCCCATATTATGTTGGGTTAGGCCAGAGGACAAAGAAGGTGTCTAACTCATGTGTTGCATTTGGAGAGTGTTTTGTACTTTTGTTACTGTATCCAGCACAGTCCGGAGCATATATTAAAGTGCAACTCTCTCTCTGAAACAAAAAGCAGAATGATTAAAAACAGAGCAATTGTCTCCTATTTGAATTTGACTTACATTGAATTTGGAAGTTCACTATGCATAGAGTATGATGCTACTCTTTTGTTTGATCCTCTCCACCATAAGATGTGTTAAGATGATCAAGTTTTGATCCTAAAACAAAGTGGAGTAATGTCCTTCAACAGATGAATGGATAACCATGGATAAACAAACATCCACAGCAATAAAAGAATGAACTTTCAATACATGACTTATTCTCAGATGTATCATGCTAGGTGAAAGAAGTCAGTCTTGTAAGGCTACATACTGCATGATTCCATTCATATGGCATTCTGGAAAAGGCAAAAGGCTATGGACATGGAGAACAGATCAGTGGTTGACAAGGGTTTAGGGTAGGGAAGTGGTTAACAACAAAGGAATTCGGAAGGGTGATGATGATAGAACATTTCCGTATCAACTATGGTGGTGGACATATGACTTTCTTCCTTTGTCAATACTCACAGGCCTGCACATCAAAAATTTTAGTGTATATAATTTTTAAAATAAATATTTTTTAAAACCAAAATTATATGTAATCCTCTAGGCAAGCAGGAGCACTTTAGAAATGTCTACCCACCCACCCATCCACCAACCCCAATTCCCATCTAGAGAGTGACATTTACTTGAAAGGCAAAATAAAATGCTCAGATATATCCACATTTTGACCATATGTATTTTGGAACCTCAGGATCCCCCAGAGATCATGACTCTATTGTAGAAATAATGTGTCAAGACTTGTTCTCCTGTCTTATAACCTCACTTATTGGTTTATCCCTTTTACTAGATTTTTATGACTAGCATTGTAAGATTAGCATCAAGAAAGTTCTAATGTGATATAGATGAAAGGATGGATTTTTTAAAAGGTCTAAAAAATATTGAATTAGAGGTAGGAAAGACCTATGACTTTGTAATTGCTGCAATAATTAAGTATTATTGTTAAAGTTTAATGGAGATTATTGCTTTTTCTTTCTAGGAGGTAAAGTGTTTGCATGATTACTCAGTCTGTGGCCTTGTTGTTTATTCCTACACCATTTATTTGCTCCAGATTAAGAAAAAAGAAAGCAATTATGTCTTAAGTATCTTATATAACTTGTGAAGAAAAAGCAACAGAGAGATACTCTTGCTTATTTTACATTACAAGTGCAAGGAAGTATTCCTGTATAATAAGAGCAAAGTTGAAAAATAAGGTTTTAGTGGAATGGCACAAAATGCTAATTGCTCTTCAAGTATGATCATTCTATAGCATATCTAAATATTAATTTGATTATCACAGATCTTTGCTGAAGGCTCTAGTAATAACCAGGTTAGTATATGTTATTACTAAAATACTTACCATGAAGTGTGTAGTAAAGAATTTGGCCTTGCCTAGAGAGAAGAGTGGCCATTGCCCTTGGCTTCTGGGAGGTAATCTATGTCATACCTGAAGGGAGTCTCTCTTTTTACGGGAAGACCTGGTCACAGTAGATTTTAGAATGGGGCTGACCATGCTGCACTGTCTTAGGGGGAGAGGGGCTAGCCACACCAGAAAGAACCAACCGTGTGACTTGGGTAGAGGCTTTGGGTCAAGCAGTATCGTGGAGACTGAGTTTGACCATGTGGGCAATCAATCAATCAGCCATGACTAGATAGTGAAGCCCCAGTGAAACAATGAACCCTGAAGCTCAGGTGAGCTCTCTGGGTTGGCAATACCCGGTGCGTTTTATCACGTTGATGCTGGGATGGTAGCGTGTCCTAACTCAGCAGGGAGAGGAAAATGGGGATTTTGCAGTTAATGCCAGGTATTAAATTGACGAACTCACCCCCAAATTCACTGCTCACATCCTGGAGGAACTTAACACCTAGTTAAGATGAGAAACATTTGAGGAAGGTGCCATATGGAGTCACACACAGTGTGTCAGACAGAGTCATGCTATCTGGAAGGGATAGATTGGAGGGAGGGATGCATGAGAAGCATTCCAGAAAGCAACGCGATGTTCTCGGGCTTAAAGACAATATAGGACTTGGACAATTGTGAGAAAAACAAGCTAGTTTTTACAAAGAAACAAAACTGAAAGCACAAATGTGGGGAAAGCATGACACAGAAGAATAGTGAGTCGTTTGAAGCAGGTATTGTGGTTGACTCCTAACAGCCATATCACTCCCATATGATTAATCTAAGCCATTTGGGGTAATTCCAACCCCCTTTTTCAGTGACTAGTTTAGGAATGGGCAGGTACCCAAATCTAGCCAGTGAAGTATAGAGAAAAGTGTTTGGGGCTTTTAAAATGCAGACGTAGGAAGAAACAGTCTATCTTCTTCCTCTGGCCACTGTCCTGTCTAAACATGTCATCTGGAACCATCCTGCTACTGAGATGAGGATGTAGCTAATACATGGAGGGGAGGCCAGAATCAGAAGACTACACAGAAGCAAAGCTGGGGGGCAGCACTGATGGTCTGCCCTGGGTGTCTGTCCTCCACTAGAATTGTCTTTAATATGCATTTAATATTTAAACCACTTAAGGCTGATTTTTCTGTTACAAAATGTCCATGCTCTAATTCTTAGTAGCATCAATATATTAGGTTCCATGGCAAAAGGGATTTTGCAGATGCAGTTAAAGTTGCAGACCTTAAAATAGGAAAAATTATTCTGGATTATCTGGGTGGACTCAGTCTAATCAAATGAGCTCTTAAAAGCAGAGAACTTTCTCTGGCTGGAGTTGGGGACATGAGGCAGAAGGGGAGATGAGAGAGATACAAAGCATAGAATGGATTTGACCCGCTTTTACTGGCTTTAAAGATGAAGGGAGTCATGAGCCAGGGAATGTGGGCAGCCTCTAGAAGTTGAGAATGACCCCTGGCTAACGGTCATCAAGGGGGACCTCGGTCCTATACTGCATGTACCTGAATTCTGCGGACAACCTGAATGCACCTGGAAGCAGATCTCCCCCAGAGCCTCCAGATAAAATCTCAGACCAGCCAACACCTCCATTTCAACCATAATACTCTGAGCAGGGAACCAGCTTGTCACACTGTGCTGGGATTTCTGACCCACAGAAACTATGAGATGATAAAGAGATGCTGTTTTAAGTTTCTAAAACTTTGGTAATTTGTTACCCCAGCAGCAGAAAACGAATACACAGTGTCTGAGCTGATTAAGGGGTTTAGTTGGGAGTATCTTCAGGTAAGGTATGTCGACCAAGGGCCAGACGTCATTTGAGGAATACACACCTGGTCCAGAAGGATAGAAGCCCACTGTAAACATGACCAAGAACATCAGATCATCTAAGAGGTATAGGCGAAACATCTGGCAGCAATAGGCAAAATGGAATGGAGCTGGAAAAACTAGAGGCAGGGACAGCAGATAGAAGTCACTGCAGGAATCCAGGCAAGGGTTAACAAAAGCATATGAAACCATGAGAATGAGAAGGAAAACTGGGTGGGGCTTCCAGTGACTAATTGAATACGAGTGTTCAAAGCTGAGTCTAAAGTTTGGGTACGTACTAATTAGCAATGGCTGCTGAAGATCTAGGCATCCGATCTTAATTAGGAGCATAAGTGTGGCACCAGTACATCTGTGAATGGCTGTCGGGCTAGCCAACCTTCTCTGTGTGCCACACATCACATGGTTAAATAACCAAATAAGAGATTTCCCTTTTTTGGGACTTCCCTGGTGGTGCAGTGGCTAAGACTCTGCACTCCCAATGCATGGGGCCCAGGTTCGATCCCTGATCAGGGAACTAGATCCCACATGCCACAACTAAGAGTTCTCATGCCGTGACTAAAGATCCTGCGTGCAGCAACGAATCCCGCGTGCTGCAACTAAGACCAGGCACAGCCTAAATAAATAAATATATTTTTTTTTAAAAAAAGAAGTTTCCCTTTTTATTTGAGAACATGAGCCAAGATTTTTATAGATATTTAAACTAATAAGCGAGTGCTAAGTGGACATATTTGTGAGAGTGTACATTTCTTCATTGTCACATTTGTTTCTTCCCCAAATGTCCTCTGTGATATCT
Source organism: Eubalaena glacialis (assembly GCF_028564815.1). Taxonomy (NCBI): domain Eukaryota; kingdom Metazoa; phylum Chordata; class Mammalia; order Artiodactyla; family Balaenidae; genus Eubalaena; species Eubalaena glacialis. The sequence goes on along the minus strand of NC_083730.1, from coordinate 21,095,741 downwards.
CTGTGCCAGGTAGAAATCTCCTTGAGTGGTTTGAGTTATCTCTATTCTTTACCTCTCACCTGTATTTCCTCTTGCCTCTCAATTGGTCTTCAAGGATATGGCAATGGAGCCTATCGGATTTCATTAAAAAAAAAAAAAAAAATTCAGAAGAACAAAGATTGTGACCATTCCTTGAATGAATTTAAAGTTCCAGGAAAGTTGTGCGTGTTTTTGACTCATTGAGTAATACTGCATTTCTCCCCAGTGTTAAGTGTTTTCAGGGTTAGGTGACTAATCCATCCCCTTCTCACAGCAGGTTCTGATAAACTAAAATCTGGCTTGCTACAAAGAGCCACAATGTTATTTTTTAAAAAATAACAGTCATAGCTGTAAGCCTGTGGTTTTCTCATTTACATTATACTAAGTGACTTTATGTTTTGGGGGTGACAGAAGAAAGAAAGGCTTTAAAAGAAGACATTTATTCCCTTCATAAATAGAACATTCTACCATGCTGCTATTCATATCTTTCCTTTTAAGTTTCCAAATGTTTCTATTTTCACACAACTAGCTATTGTTGGGTCCAAGGCTCTTTAGTGTAAATCATGCTGCGATCAACAAGGCACTCTGACAGCTGGGCACCAACCTCCCACCAACACACCCAACTCCCCACTTTGGCTCTCTCTTGCCCCAAGAGGTGTCTGTCAAGTCAGCAAAATTCAGGATAACTCCCCCCAAAGCAGATTCCAATCCTGAAAAAATCATTGGGGTGTTTTTTGAGGGAAGGGGTTGGTACCATTTATGAAATACGGAAACTGTGATATGTATTCCCTGTTGAGAATTTTATGGAAGCTCTGGATACTAGCCCAGGAGAAGGGCACATCGCCACAAAACTTTGCACTTGATGGCAAGAGGTTGGTGGGCTCCTTGACTCCAGGGTACATGAACCCCAGATGAGGAGTCCTGCACTGGAGTAGTGGTCTCAAAACTCTTTTAATAGGGCTTCCCTGGTGGCTCAGTGGTTGAGAATCTGCCTGCCAATGCAGGGGACACGGGTTCAAGCCCTGGTCTGGGAAGATCCCACATGCTGCGGAGCAACTAGGCCCGTGAGCCACAACTACTGAGCCTGCGCGTCTGGAGCCTGTGCTCCGCAACAAGAGAGGCCGCGATAGTGAGAGGCCCGCGCACCGCGATGAAGAGTGGCCCCCACTTGCCGCAACTGGAGAAAACCCTCGCACAGAAACGAAGACCCAACACAGCCAAAAAAATAATAAATAAATAAATAAATTTAAAATTTAAAAAAACCTCTTTTAATAGTAAGAGTTTAATAACAAACCCTTTTAATAATAATAAGCCCTTTCAAAAACAAAAGTATATGTCCCCAATTTATGGATATTTACTTATAAATCATATACATGTACTATTCTGCTAATGTATTATATCTTTAATTAAATACTCAAAAATTAAAATCTCAAACAGATGAGATGAAAACAAATATTAAAAGGTCAGATATTTTCCTGTAACTGAGCAGGGCCCTTTGGGGCTTTCCTGGGACAGACCCCTTCCTCCATATCCTCGGCTGCAGTTCCTCTCTGAAGTATCTAGAAAATAGTATCTGACGCAGATTTCCTGAGTTTTTCAGATGCTAAAACCACCACCGAATGGAAGAAATTAACTACTTGATGATCATAAGCATGTAGCCCCCATACCTACTGGCACCTAAGGATTGATAATGTTAACCCTTGTGACACTGCCCTGTTACCTCACCATCCACAGATCAGAGAATTGTGCACAAGCTGATCACATACCCTGGGACATTGCCTTTAAAAGTGCTTTGCTGAAACCCATCAGGGAGTTTGGGTGTTTTGAGCACTAGCTGCCCTAGACTCCTTGTCTAGCACCCTGCAATAAACACTGCACTTTGCCTCACCAAGACCCAGTGTCAGTAGATTGGCTTTACTGCGCTCGGGTGGGCAGACCCAAGTTTGGTTCGGTAACATCTCCACCCCCACTGAATGCTTTTACACAAGCCCTAGATGCACGTGCCCCACTTTGCAGCCCCTTCCCCAGGTCCTGCGGTCCAGTTGCATCTTGATGCCAGACTTCTCACAGCATCAAGCTCATGAAGCAAAATATAGAAAGTACTACAGCAGAAAGAAAATGCTAACCCCCTCAGATAAAAATAACTCCCAACGTTCTGCGACTGAGAAGCTGCACCTCTTATAAAAGATTAATCTTAGTAAAGATTTCTCAGCAGAAGAATTCAATGGAAAAGCTTTGACTATTCAGACTGAAAAGAACAAAGTTTCCCATAAAGAGTCACTCTGCCCTGTGTAAGCTTTTAGGCCACAGTCACGCTGTACTTGATAAACCAAACTGTTTTGTTCTCTGTCACAGAGAGAAAGGCAGATTCAGATGTGAGTGAAGAGTGTTGGAAGGTTGCATGGCGTTCTAGAAACAGAAGACCTCTGCATTCAAATGCCCCTCTCTGTACCTTACCAGCTTGAGTAAGTAAGTCATTTAACCTGTCTGCTTCTTAGATTCCTCAACTCTTAAATGGGCGTAATAGCATGTGTATATGACATGGCTTATATGTAGCTTGAAATTCAAACATGACATTCATGGAGGTAAACGTGCTCTATAAGTCATAAAATGCTATATAAATGAGAGGAAATAAAAACTTGTGTCCTCCTGTCATAAGAACAAAAGCCAAATAATTGACAGAGTAACTTACATGTGCCCTTCTGGAAAAATCAGTATGCAACTGGAAATTTTAAAGTCCACCCCAGACCCTTTGAGACATGCAGGTTTGATAAGCCACTGCTGCGATTCGCAATCCCATAGCTAATGCTATTCTGACTGATGTGATGACTCCACCTGTGGATTTGGTAGCCACTGAAGTAGATTTCATATAGGGGTCACATATGCATCCCAGCAGTGAAGGCGGGCAGGACAAGGGAGCTATGACAGTCTTAGTGGAGGTTCAGAGGCTATGGCCTCACGAGGTCAAGTGTGGCCGCCACCTGATTCTGTGGAGAACCCTTCCAGACCTTTCTGTTCACTAGACATGCCAGCAGCATGACTGAGCAATTTGTCTCAGTAACAAATGAAAGAAGTATCACTGGATAAACTTGAAAGCTTTGGGGCCCTAACCCCAGTCTGAAGCCCCTATGTCTGGGAAACACAGGTCCTAGATGTTCTCCATAGATTAAGTCATTGAAGATAACTTACACAAACATTTTTAAAGCTTCAAAATTTATTGCTGTACATTTTCGCATAGCATTTACTATGGAAATACTAATAGTGCAAATATTTATTTTGGACTTTGTAGCATTTGAGGGATCACAAAGCTTTTTGATATCTTTTGCAATCATTTATGAAGATCTATATTGTTCAACTTATTTTAGAAATTCAAACAAGTCATCTTCTATTCAAAGAGATTACATAATGCTTTCTAGATCTCCTCTCTAGCACAAAAAACTACCCCGGAAGCTGCCAGGGGCATCCCTTTCTGTAATAATACATACATCTTGCAAGATTTTTCCAACTGCAAGACGCTTTGTTCACTAATTCATTCAACAAGTATTTATTGACAAACTGTTATGTGCCAGGCACAGCGCTAGGCTCTGGGGACATGAGGATGAGAAGATGCAATCTCTGCTTTCACTGTGCTTACAGTCTAAAAGTAGAAACAGACATCCAAACAAATTTACAATACAATACAGTAAAGTGCTTCCGTGGAGGTATTGACAAAGTGCAGTGGGAATTTGGAAGAGGGGAAAAAGAACATCTGCCTGGAGAAACCAGGGACAGCTTTACAGAGGAGGGAGCTGTGACTTGACCGGTGCTCAGGAATTGGCCATGTAGACAGGCAGGCAAAGGGAACGACAGGTGCAAAGACACAGAGGCCCAAGGGGCACTTCAAAGGAGCAGGTGATGTGGTTTTTCTTGAGCCGAAGGTGCAGTGGGGACAGTGGCAGGATGAGCTAGACAAGTAGGCGGGCGTCAGATCGTGAAGAGGCTTTTGATCATTTGTCCATGTATTCAACATGCACTTATTGAGTGCTCACTGTGTGCCAAGCACTAGGCTAAGCGCTGGGGTTATAACAGGGAACAAGACAGACACACCCTTGCCCTCACGGAGCTTACATTCTAGTAGATAGACAGACAAAAAGTCAACAAATAAATAAAATACAGATTTAGAAGATTTCTACAAAGGGAATAAACAGAGTGCCAAGGCAGAAAATAAAGTATTGCGGGTATTTATAAAGTGGAGGGTAGTTAGGGTTATCAGCGAATGCCTCTTGGAAGTGACATAAAATGACACCTGCAGAGATAATAGCGAGAGCGCCCGCCCCAACAGGAGCCCTCACTACGCGCCAGGCACTGTGCTAACGCTTGACAAACAGTATCTCCTTTAGTCCTCACAACGACTCTATGAGGTAGGTATTATTATTCCTATTTCACTGAGGACGAACAGGCTCAAAGACATTAAGTAACCTGACAAGTCACACAAACGGCAAAACCAGGGTTCAGACACAGGTTCTCTCCATTTCAAAGTGCTCGTTAAGCATGATTCTAAACTGCACACACGGAGAAGTGAGGAATTTCGAGCAGGGAAATGATAAGGTCACATTTGCTTCCAGGACCATTCTGATGACTATATGGAGGAGAAAAAGGAGGGATGGAGAGGGAAGAAGGGAAAGGGGACAGGTGGAAAATAAAAGGAAGCCGCTGAAAGAGAAGAGGAGAGGAGGCAGTGGTTGCAGGAATGGAGAAGAGATGTAGATGAAGGTGTGAGAAATGTGGTTAACAATTCTAACAGGATTGATGGGATATTGGAGGCAAGGGGAAGAGTGGCATCTGGGATCACTCCTGGGCTTCTGCCTTGGGCAACTGGATCAGATGATTTGCTTTTACACAAGTCAGGGAATGCAAGATGGTGGTAGGTTTGGGGGATAAGACGATGCATTTATTTTTGGACATGTCCCGTGGGTATACTGGGAACACCTGGACTTACGGGATAGTTCCCAGCTAGACACCATGTAACGGCTTTCAAACCTTGTTCTCTACCTGAGCAATGTATATAAGGACAAAAATCAAAGTTTTGTACGTGTGTGTTTTTCCTTTTACAAAATTTGTTTATAAAGGCATGTACGTCTTGGTTGGATTGCTTTGTGAAGAGAACATAGGATCACCAAGGTGAAGTTACCCCAAGCTTGATTACAAATGAAGACTCGTGACTTTGAGGAGTCTAAGCAAAGCCTTTGGACATTCATTCTAACTAGTCATAATAGCTCTTAGAAAGAAATCAATATTATTGTAACTTCCCACTGCCACCCCAACTGGGACAGTCGGAAGGGCCCAGAGCAGGCACCCTCTGTCACTTGTCTTCCCAGAGTCTGCAAGTATCTCTGCTTATTTGCCAGCAGGATTACTCTGTGGAAATTGGTGGCCTAAAGCCCAGAGAGCAAAGTTGCATGTAAATCAGGAATTCCAAGAAGGTGATATCTAGGTAGTTTTGCATAAGGTCCACAGAGACGGCAGCTCAAACCTAGCCAGTCACATCGCTTTCACCATTTTCTTTTCTCTCCCCTCCTCGGAAACCGGAAGGGTGCTGGAGGTAGTGATAAAAAAATGTACAAGTGACATTTAGAGGGGTTTGGTCACGTCCTTGATCGCATCATTCTGCATCTGATTTTGAAAGAACTCAGAGTTAAGAAGTGCATAAACCCTTCGTACAGAAAGATAACATGTTTGCTCTATTTCTCAAAATGTACTTAAATTTGCTTATAACCACTCCCTCCTTTTTTTGGCATCAGATTACCTTAAGTATGTTTTGATTTTTAAAACTCATTTCTCAATGCTATGCCAGTTTTAGTAATTAGATATCAAGGAATTTAACTGGTAATGAAGTTAACGCTTGTGAGTTTCAACAGAAAAAAAGATGTTAATACTTTGGAGGCCGGGTAGTAATTAGCAAAGTATTACAATCTGGTTCATTAAGCAACTCTGCCCAGAAAAATGCCTCTCTTTGTGGCAAAGGGTCTGACCTGCACCTGTTAACTCTGTAAGCCAGTACACACTGGAAAATGTAAAATGTTCTAGAAAAACAGACATGGACTTCCAGTAACATCTGAAGCGCACCTGTGTACCTAACTCACGCCCAAGGGAAGAAAATGCCTTATTTTTATAGAACTAACAAAAGTACTCGTTACAGGCAAGGGGAAAAAAATTACCCATGCTACACGACAACTTACAATTCTGGTGAAAGCAGCGCAATTCTCATGATATCCAGAGGCATACAGCAAATGTATGAACTATTTGCTACTACCTCCATTTCAAACCTAAGTCCCAGGGATCACAGTTGAATGTGAACCAGGAATCCTAAGGAGGGGCTATGTATTGTGTGCTCCTTAACAGAAAGAATTCCAATCAGTCTGTGAATAGAATCATTTATTTGTCTTTACAGTGATGATGGAAGAATGTACAGGTGTCCTCTTTCAATAAAGTATAAAAATCTGTTTATATACAGTGAAGTCACAATAAGCTTTCATTGGGAAATTTATTTGGTACTCCTGATCCGTTCATATTAAAATTGCGGGGGAGACGAATATTTCACGTTAAGTGCTACATTTCCAGTAGATTGCACCTGGCATGAAAAGCTCAGCTTCATCTTCAGGGTCCTGCTTGATAGATATTACAAAAGGCTAATTTTAAGTCCTGGGACTCAAAATAAACATCATTTTTGAATAATAGATATATACATCAAAAATACATCTAAAAAGGCATTGGTTAGTGCTATTAAAAAGCTCTATGTGCTCGGGTGCATTTTTTTCTTACAGGCAAAACCCAGTGGAAACGTTTTTGTTCAATTCTAGGAATTTTCTCTTGGGGAAAGTCTGTCGAAAGTTACCTGTAAGAAAAAACAAACAAACTTAAGTAATTCAGTGATTTCTCAGGTGAAGTCAGCAAAACCTGGAAAAGCAGTTAGAGGCCAAATTTCACTTAGAATAGGATTTTTAGAGCCTTGATAGCATTTAGTTACAGCACTTTGTACATAAAAAGTGCTCAACATTTCCCTTCATTGTTTCAAGTGTTTTATTTTGAAAATAACCCTTAATACTTCATTTTCAAATAAATCATATGTACCCCTTTGTATGCTTGTGAAAATATTTCCTATCATTAATTAAATCAGCATAAAAAGAGAAATCACAGGGCATACAAATGAAGAAAACATAATAGACGTAGCCAAATCCAAACATACCTTGAGAAAATTTAGGAAAATTTCTAACAATGATTTATTTTATTTCACAATAACTTATTTTACTTCTCAGAATTTACAGATGATAGAAATGTACTGAAGTTTTATTACTGCTTAACTTGGGTGAAATGGTACTGTGCAATTGCCAATTCAACTATCTATGTATTTGATACTCTAGCTCATTTATAGCTGAGTGTTTTAACACCTTCGTTTTTATAGTTATCGTCTTCTTGCAGTCACTCCTAAAATGTTTGATAACCTGGGCACTCCTCTTGAGTGTAAAATCTTAAGTAACACAGCAAACCTCAACCTGTTATTGACGGTGTGCGTGTACACACACACACACACACACACACACGCACATGCACGCACGCCTGTTCGCCCCGATCAATAACAGCCTCAGCTCCGTCCTCCCTGACGGGCTCACGTGTTCCGGCAATCTCTGGAGCAGATTCTGGCGGGAGGAACACACGCAGAGGTGGGCTGAAACCACAACTGAGCCCCAGGGGCCGTGTGACTAAGGAAGAAGAGCTGAAATCTCTCCTTGCGACTGCATGAAACTTGGAGTTACACCTCCGCTGACAGCTTCCTAAACTCTGCGCCTGCCAAATATATATATATACATACAAATTAAGGTCCGTTTTGCTAATAAGGACCATCAGAAAGAGCATCCATGTCATAATGCGGTGAACAGACCTAAACAGAACCGCATGTTACAGGTTCCATCTCTTAGCAGCCATGTGAACTTGGCCATGTCCCACCTTTAGTCAAGCTAAGTCCTACCTATTCCACAGGTTATTATGAACACCTAATTAAGTCATGTGGCAGTGCTCTGGTTTATTAAACACTTTAGGTGTACGTGGGGCTAAATTAGTGATTTAGGTAAATTTAATTTTGATAATTAAGAAGTACATCTAAATCTTCCATAACCTACAAGTCTAATGGCCTGGTCTAATAATACCATTCTCAAGTTTAGAATATGATACACGTAATGCAGATCTCTCCCTAGCACCATGCCAAAGTGATGGCTACTCTTTAAGTACATATTAAAACTTTAATCCCTCAACTTTAATTAGTTTGTTCGAGCATTAACCACAGGCTCGCTTACATAAATTAGGGTGCTGCCCTGACGTCAACCTGCAAAGTAATCTGCAAAGTAAGTGAGGGTCTCGTAAAACCTCAACTACATGACCCTTGATTATTCTAAACTGTTTGCAGGAAAAAAGTCTGAAAAACAACAAAAAGCTCTGGAGAAGAAGAGGGCTTTCCCAGAGTCAGTTCTGATGTGGTGCAGGCGCAATGGTCCAGATTCCCACACTGCACTGAAGTCTCTGGAGAAAAGAAGCACGCTGCAGACTTGCCTCTGAGAGACTTCACACACATTAAGTACGCTCATCAAAGTCCATAAAACACATCCTGATCGGAGTGGAAAACAAGATTCAGTGTCAACACGGCATCTTCCTGTCCTCAACATGGAAAACAAAACAAAACCACTTAAAATAGCACTGAACTCGATTTAAAAGGTTCTGCGTGGTCAGGAAACTGTGTGACCGAATGTTGCTGCTGTCACTGACTATGTAAATGGAAGACACTGTGATTATCACCTGATCTGTGTCACTGTGGCATGGGCCACTCCCTGAATTAAGACAAAGCACGGATGGGAAGGAAAGACTGTGTTAACAATGAATTCATCCCCCCTGCATGCAACACCCTCAGTATGACCCTCTACCAAACAGGACCCCTCCCCATCCACCCAGTGGCTCCAGTAAAACACCTGGAGTCATTCATCCCCCTCTCTCACCCTCACTAACAGTCACCCGGTCAAGTCGATTCTACCTCCAAATACATCTCAAATCGGCCTTTTCCTCTTTTTCTCCCCATCCGCTGCTGAGACCCTCGTGAAGCCACCATCACCTCTTGCGGGACTACGGCAGCCTCCTAACTGGTCTCCCTGCTTCTAAGCTTTCCTTAGAAAGGACATCCTTTTTCATGCAGCAGCCGTGGGGATCTTGTAAATAAGCACATCTAATCACTTTACACAGCCTTCAGTGGATTCCCAGTGGTTTTAATGATAAAGCTCAAAATCCTTAACAAGAATCCACAAGGCTCACCATGATTTGATTCATCTCCACACTTTCTAACCCTGCCCAGACTTCCTACATTCCAACCATAGTGATCTTTCCTTTGGTCCTCAAAGGAACTGAGTTGTCCCTGCTATTTCTTTTGATGAGAACACGTTTCACCCTAACTTCTGCTCACTCCTACCCGCCTTTCAGGCTCACCGTAAATGCCACGTCCCCAGAGTCCTGTTGGCCCTCACATCGCATTAGCTCCCCTGCCGGCAGCTCTCCCAGCACCTTCATTTCTCCTTTATCGCACTGATCACAGCTGGTGATCATACAGTTATGTGAGCATTTGTTGCATACAACTGTACGGTAAGTTCTGTGAGCGCGGGGACGTCCCCAGGACCCAGCACTGAATGCAAGGCTGACTCTCAGGACGAGGTGTGAGGGGCAGAGACAGGGCTCCAAGACCAGCACGGGGTTAGAACTCCCACACCCTCTGCTCGCCCTCCTTCTCGGTCCATCCCTTTCTCTTTCCCTCCTAACACCACCACCCACCGCTCAGTTCTGCCTTCAAAGGACGCAAATAAATAATTGGCTTGGGGGTGGCAGAAAGACATGGCCCCCAAAATGAAGCAGGATAGAAGGTGGGAAGCAAGATGCCACATAAACCCTTGGGGATTGGAGTGTAATCATCTACAGAGAATATGTACCCGATGGAACAGAGACTGTGAGACTCCTACGTGAGCTCAGGACAGGATCATTATTTGTATTTTTTAAGGTAAATTATTTATCATACTTTAAAATGTCCTTCTCATTCTCCCTGCGCCAAGTCTGTGCTAGAGAGAACAGAAATGGAGGGAAAAAAGGAGGGATTTTTGCCTACTTTGTGACCATAATTTTACAGAGGGGACAACAGACCCCAGAGAGCTACTGTGGTAGAGGCAATGGCGCCTTCATCTCCTCCAGCCGCTCCTCCCTCCCTGGCAGAGTCCTTTCCTCCTTCTTCTGCTTTTCTCTAGTGACACCTTGGAGACCAGATCCCTTGCAAGTGGCTGCAGGGGTGTGAACATCTTCGCATAATGAGAACAAAAGGATGCACACTTATATGGTCCTTAAATATAGAGGGGGCCAAACAACAGCACATGCACAAGATTTGCAGAGGAGAAGCCTTTGTAGGCACTGCTGAATCAGGCTACAAGGGCAAAAGCAAGGAAATAAAAGACCTTAAGTTCCACGTCTCTCTGGTGTTGCTTTACCTGATGCTAATCTTAGGCTTCATCTCCACTGTCCATTTCAATGCCCATCGCCTCCGTATCAGCAGCTCGTGACAAGATGTCTGCCATCAGTGCTTCTTCCAATTTCTTACGTACTTGTTGTACTCGCTCTTCCTGTTTCCTTTTTTAAAACAGAGTAAAAAGATACTAATAATTTGGCAAGTATTGGAACAATGAAGCTGCCGAAATGGTTTATCTTTACTTCAAAGTCATGAAAATTCCTGAGAAACATACATTTCCTTCTCCTTAGACTTTGCAAAAGTTGCTTCTACCCTCAAAAAACCAAGTCACATGGGGGATGAACTTTGTCCAAAAGAGGGACATTCAGACAGGCAGATAGCCCTCATCTCACAGAGAATTCCGGCAGGAGTAGATTTATTTCAGTGACCTTTTCTACAACTTCACAAACTTCAAATATGTGAAGATTCAGGGTTATTCCTATAAAGGATAATTAGAAATAACTTAAAAGCAGGGAAGGAATACAGAAAATAAAGAAGGAAAAGAGATGTGCTCAGTGAAGCACTGAGAAAGATGGATGAGCTGGGATTTCGTTGGCATTCTCTGGCTGTGTCAGGGGGAAGGTAGTTGGAGTTCTCCCTGGGTTCCCCGGCCTGCTGGGAGCAGGCCATCATGAAGGAACCAAGAGCACATGATCCTGTACACCAAGGACAGGGAATGAAAAGACTCTTGAACCGAGATGAGCTGAGTAGGTTAAGAATACACCACAAGTTTCCCTGTGTCTTGGGGACTCTAACGGAACCTCAAAAGTGAGAGTTAGTAACACCGAGTCATAAAAAAGTTCAGAACCATTAGGTGAAAAATAAAGCACAGGAAGAGAGGCTATTGGTATACAATTCATCTTAAAAAAGCAGGAAAAAACGGAGACTAGCTCCTTGACAGGGCAAGAGAGGGATTCCTAAAACAGTTCTAGCAAATGAAGATGGTAAATAGAAATTCGCATCCAGAACCCAGTGGAGAGGCAATGGTTGAAGACACAAGGGAAGGGACAAGACTGGCTAAGTAAAAGACTTAGAAAAAAGCAAGAAAGGGAGAGAGGCAAAGGCCCAGGTGGGAGGATGAGCCCTTTGATTAGAAAACAGGACGAGTCACCTCCTGAGACCAAAGGAAAGGTGGTTAGGATGGATACAGAATGGGAGACGGAGCAGCCCTGGGACAAATAAGAGATGCAACAAGGAATACTGATGGCTCTACTGAAAGAAGAAGTGATTTTCTCCATCAATAGTTGAGGAAGACAAAGTGTAACAATGCCCCAAACCTGGGAAAGCAGAAGGGTAGAGGAGCAATGTTCCAGAAGATGCCACTAAGATGCCCTGAGTATTCACCCCTTGGGCACTCAACCAGTTGTAAAGTCGTGTTTACTGTAGTCTAGTCCCCACGTCTCTCTATCTCATGAGACTATCCCCACGTCCCTCTATTTCATGAGACTATGTCCAAGGTAGTAAAATTAACATATACTGTGTAAACACAGTAACTTTAGACGTCATCTTTACTAAACTCTAAAAACAGCGCAAAGAGATAAAAGGTTTGGACTTCTACCTTTTAAATGAATTTTCAAAAAAGAGGGATCTGTCACTGAATTAATCGGGCTTTGCAGCCTCGATCATATTAACAGAAACTGAAGTTCAACCGATTTTCATGCAGTGGAGCAGAGTCACGAAGAACACAATGTTTATTTCTTCTACAGTTAGCCTTGCCTCTGGCTCAGTGACTCCAGCTTTATGATAAATGGCGTATCAGTCTCATGGCAGTCTCTCATGCCTAGTAACAGAGTATGAGAGTCTACACAACTGCCCTAAAGTCACCCCATCAGGAAGACAAAGAAAATGGAAGGAATGGTGCTTCTGGCTAGAGAAGCATATCTGAAACTCTTGACATTGGCCACTGCTTCTCTTTTGTCTTGAGCACTGCTTCCCACATTTATGAAAACTGAAATTAAAGCATCTGCTGGATGTGGTAGGCAGAATTCTAACACAGTCCCCAAGATGTCCCCACCTGCCCCTGCTTACATTCCTAGTATAATTCTCTCCCCTAAGGGCAGGCAGAACTTATGAATATGATTGAGCTATCATTCTCTGATTAGGTTACTAATAACTGACCTTGAGTTAATCAAAAGGGATTATCACAGAGGTCCTGATCTAATAAGAAGAGGCTTTAAAAGGGGCTGGGCCCTTCCAGAAAGAAGCAGGAGAGGGGATGTGAAGGGAGCCATGGGGCAAGGAAATGCTGGCAGCCTTTAACCGCTGTGAACCGCCTCGCCCCACAGCCAGCAAGAGAACGGGCGCTTCATTCTTACAACTGCAAAGAAATGAATTCTGCAACAAACTTAGGAGGAGCCCAAGCTCCAGAAGGCCTGCGGTTCCACTGACACTTTGATTTCAGCTTTGTAAGACCCCGGGAAGGGAATCCAGTCATGCCTGTCCCAGACTTCCGACCTACTGAACTAAGAGCTATAAACAGGTATTGTTTTAAGCTGTGAGGTTTGTGAGAACTTGTTACTCAGTATTAGGAAACAAATACACCCGTGGGTGAAAATAGCATCAAGACTGATGAAAATATATATGCTTAATGTTGAGATTCTTAGTTGAAGGTTTAATACAAACAGATTACTGGCTACCCAATTGGAGAAAGGGTAACAATTCCATCTGCAGTCATGTGTTTTGAACCTGTACTAATTCAACAAGAAATGTTTGCTTAATAATTTCTGTTATGACAATGAAATCAAATGGACAATTTGTTAGACAAGTTTACCGTAAAAGGAAAGCATCCAGGTCTGGCTTTGAGACAGCTTCCTCCACTGTCAAAAGATCTGGCGTTGAAGCCGTCAGCATTCCCATGACATCACTCAGAGAACCTCAGTCAACCCCCATAATGACCTAGCGGAATCCCTGCTGATTAACTGGGTACTCATTCCAAGACAGATAGGAACTTGTCTCCTAAGTAATTTCCTTCCTCAAAGGTAAGAATTGTCCAAAGAGCAAGTTGATTCCTTTCCTTGATTTTACGTTTTGTTTTTCTTAAAAAAATAACACTGATCGTAAATTCTATGTGATAAAGGCATCTGAATGCAACTTTGAACCATTCTACATCTTTGCAAAAGGAACTACTTTAAAACCCAGGAACGGCTTTCCAATTATAAACCTAGCTAGACTCAGGCATTTAAAAACATTCTCATGCCAACTTTCATGGATTTAGAAAAAAAAAATACAAATATAATACATGTTTTTTAATTCAAAAGTGACTTCTGCTGGTTTGGTTTAGGAATAATACTCCAGTAAAGCTTTCTGGTTTACATTCAGAGGACAGAAATAGTGAAGTGTACACACTGCCCTATATTTAAAGAAAATACAGTATACTACACCATCATTCTAGAGTAATAATACTGAAGTTCATAAATCCCATATAAGAATTTCTTTGTGGTCCTAAATATCTGGAATAGTTTTGTTTCTTCTGAGCAATGGTTTGCTTATACTCCTTGGGCATTATCAATCTGAGCTATATGTCTTCCTTTCAAAATGTGCTGCTAAAAACCTAATTTGTGGCCCAGCCTTAGAAAGAGTGAAAGATGTTAACAGATGCACCTTGTGTCCGCTCCTCATTCCTGGCTCTGTTTCATTGCTTTACGCTTTGCTTTGTCTTTCTTCTCATTTGCTTCTTATCCGGCTTCACTGTGGGGGGTGTGTGTGTGTGTGTGTGTGTGTGTCTCTCTGTGTGTGTCTGTGCGTGTGTGTGTGTGTGTCTCTCTGTGTGTGTCTGTGCATGTGTGTGTGTGTGTGTGTGTGTGTGTGTGTCTCTTTGGAGCCACCTTAAATCTTTACTTGAAACAAGTTGAAGTAGAGATAAATAAATCTCTAAATTGAGCTTAGGTGAGGTAAGTATAATCAAGATAAGTAAACTGAATTCTGAAAACACAACCTAACTTAAAGTAGCACGGCAATGATCTGCTACTGCAGACAAACCAATGCAGTCACAAAAGGCATAACTGAATGAAGGGGTTCTTAGAGCAGAAAGGCAGAACCCCAGATTTCATAAGACACTGCAAAACTGATGTGGAGAGAGTACAACTGATCTGTCCTTTGGACGTCATCGTGATGATATGCCTTATACACAGCACTGCTACCTTTTTCAAGCATGTATTTGTTTTAAACGTTCTCTATCACGTTTCATTAGTTTCACAAAAGCTCTGTAAAAAAAAAAAAAAAGTATAACTTTCTGATTGATTCATCACTTACTAGATGTGCCACGGAACCTAATAGGCAGTATAAAATGTAACAAGTGTAAAAGACAAGCTTTTGAAGTCATGTTAAGCTGCCTTACCTAATGTCTTCATCTGTGACAATGAAAGCCTTGCAGAGGGGTTGAGATGTGTTAAGCCAAACAGCGGGGTTCTTTTCCACAGCAGCGGAGACTTGCCCTGTGATTGGTGCAGAGCTTGTGTGCAAAGCACTGGCAACAGCAGATAAAAGGGTCTCATCATTACTACCTGGACCAACTCCTGCAATTAGAAACATATATGAGTTCAAGGAAATTTCTAGATGTGCCGAGCAAACCTTATGTAACCTAAAACAACTGATATCTTTATATTCATTTGGGATCAGCTATTTAAAACTGACACAAGCCAAAGCAGCAAAGGATAATAGCATATCTATTTAGTTATTATAGACCAAAGAACTAACATTAAAGAAACAGTAACAGAATACCTGAGTATTATAATAAAACTTTAACATAACTTTAAAATACATTTTCCAAAGTATTAAACTTTTTAAAAGTTGGCTACATTTCCACAAGCAAGTTCAATTATGTTAATGATCTAAGTCCCTTCTAAGGTCATATTACACTCCAGTATCCCTATTAATGTGTCCCTAGGATCCTGGAATAGTTTCCCCTGTAGCTGTTTAACATTCATTTCTAGCCATATCTCAAAACTTATCTTTTTTGTGTAGGGATTTCAAAGGAAAAGCCAATGCAAGTATGCTGTACCTGCACCTTTAACAGCTTTTTCAAATACCTAACGAAATATCCAAATTAACAGAATTAATAATTGCACACCTTGACTACACGTAGGAGACTGGAACCGTGGCTACATTTAAGTGCATTGCTTAAAGTCCTAAACTTGTTCAACCAGTTAAAGCAATAATTTCCAAGAGCATAGAGGGATGAGACAATATTCTAACCATGAATTATGAGGATTTCTGAGCAATCCACAATGTATCAAGTTTTAGAAGCCAAAGTTCTAATACTTGAAAAATAATGCTTCTCTAGAAGTTGGAATTAACATATGATATGACAAGCACACCAGCAGCTGAGGTCTGCACCCCAGATGCCACTCACGCCTCTCCCTGGACCAACGGGCATCTGCTCCCACTGCTACTTGCAGCAGCGGTTTGTGGAGGGAGAGGCAGAAGGAGAGCTGCTGGCTGCTCTTTTGATAAGAGCATGTGCTGGGGCCAGATGCTGCTTTGAGCAGGAAGCTTGGGACATTCTGTCATTCAGCTGCATTTGGTTCTAAAAGCAGCACATGGGTTAATTTACATGATGTACCCAACTAACCTAAAGCCAAAATGTACACGCAGAAAAACATCTTAGGTAAGACGCTGCCCCGACACATCCCCGCAACATACAAGCTTTTCAGGTACATTTCCTCTGGGTTTACTAAAACCCAAGAGGTACCTCATCCAGCAAGGCATACAGTCCCCAAAGCAAAGACTTGTCTCAATCATGTCTGACTCCACTGCGCCTAACACAGAGCCTGGCACATAGGAGGTACTGCTCAACTGAACTTGGATGATACCTTGAAGACCTTTAGGTAGTTCCATGGTTTTTATAATTTGTTCAGTTACATCTGATGCACTAAGTCCTTGTAGCCTCTTCTCCCAGAAAAGCTGTAAGGCAAAACATCACTGTTAATAGATACATTCTTGGGACAAGAAAGTAGCGCATCGATGCTGTTGAACAATGAAATTGAAATCATTTCAGTAGTTTCCTAATTTCCCCACTTTTTCCTTACAAAAAGCGAAATGATATTCCAAACATGACTTCAACACATCGTAATTCTTTCAAGTTATATTACTCAAAAACTTTTGTTTTGTTATTCTATGCAACCTATTCACTTGTTACATACAATAGATTGTTACGTGCTATGTACTATATATATAGTCCTTCATAAGGTATCTTCCAAAGAGTATAACTTGAATTTTTTAAAGATTCATTTGGCATGAAAACTTAATGTTATAATTTACCAGGAAAGAGAAAAACTATATTATGTAATACCTCTTAATCCAATATTGTTTGGGAAATAACTCCTCCACCTATGTGATTTTTCCAAGACACTGAAGTTTAGCCCTTTAGCATACTTTAAGGGGAAAAGGGCCATTTTTTAATGGAAACTTTCCTAAAATGTCTTACATACTTCCTTGCTTTTTAAACAGGATGTGATGTTCATGAGTGACTCTCTTCCTGTTGCACAGAGCCTGGATCGCCTTAGCCACTCGGGGGCCCCAGGTCATCCTTCTGGCACCAGTGAGCACACTGAAGTCTCTTCACACCCTCTGGGGCTAGTGAGGTACGCAATTGCTTATTCAAACACTAAATGGTCCAGGACCGTTCTGTTTGATTTTATACCCTTCCTACACTTAGTTCTCTCTCCTAGTTGGCTATTACTTCTCACTAATATCATTCATCCATTCGACATGTTATTTATTGAGCTCCTACTATGTGCTGTGCTTGTCCTGTGGATGCAACAGTAGATAAGATAGACAGTGTCTTTGTCCTTAAGCTTCATCTCTTTTCTAGTCTGTTTCATATTTACTACAGCCCAAAAAACAGATAAAGGAATTCCTCAGGATTCGATATACCTGTCTTTAACCCTGGATACCCAGGGCCTGTCACGTGGTAAATACTGAAAAAATATTTGTGTGAATGACTGAATGTGGGAGTAAATGGACTCAGAATCAGGAACTTGAGGGACACACAAACCCAAGCTGAGAGCCCAGCTATAGATGTATGACCCTGGACAAGTTCTATAACCTCCGAAGTTTCAATTTCCTCTTCTGTAAAATGTGGCAGCAATGACTATCACATAAGATTACTGTGGAGATTAAATAAAGCAGTATATGTAAACACCTGTCACAGAGTAGGAATAAGGTTCATTACATTTACTTTTAACAAATTTTGACCACTCTGAGGGCTTTTCAGGCTTATATTCTAACTTCAGGATATATGAAAAGTATCAAATAATCGCCTTCCAGACAAATGAAAAGATACAGTAAAATACTTCTATTTATGGCAGAACAATAATATGTTAGATTATATAATAACCACAATGCTAGCACCAAGAGTAACCTGCTTCACTGTCCTTTGAAGACCTCTGGTATATGGTTAACAGCTCCTTGTATCTCCACACAAATTACATCAGCAGCAGAATATGTGGTCAACACATATGAGGACATGAATATATCAACCGTCATGAGAAAAATAGTTAGGTGAAGGTAATAATTAATGAATGTGATAAATGTCCCAAGAAAGTCTGCCTGCTTTTCCTCTTTGGGGAAATAACAATCATCTATGCTTTGAATATCAAAACTACAGGGAAAAAAACAAGAAAAACGAAAGTGCAGTTAATTCCTAATGAAAAAGCATACAGAGGGAGTCAGTGAATATGAGATTAGTAAGTGCTTTTATAATAAAATTATATATATATATAATCTGTAAAAATAACACTGCCAAAAACCAAGTTTGAAAACCTTGTACAGAGATGATTACTAACAAATTATATCTAAAAATTCCAATTCTAGATAGCAAAAGTTAAATTGTTTACCCTCTATAATTTTTAATGTTTAAATTCCTATTAATTTGAAGGAAAACAAAAATTTAGAAAGAAAAATTTTGCAAAATAAATCTTGGATTGAGAAACAAGTGTACAGCTCTAGATTACAAATCTTGGTACCACTACGCGTCACCTGATAGCCCTCAACTAAATGTGAAGTTGAAACTGAAAGGTTGATGAGCTCTTTATAAATGAAATGCTTATGCCATGAAAATGGAGATACATGTATTTATGAATGTATAAGTGTGTATGTGTGTATTTCTCCCTGCCCCTACCCCCACCCCCGCCCCGAGAAGTGGGGAGGTAGTGGGAAAGTTCAGAGCAGGAAAGGAGGCTAGTTTGAGAAAAGAAAATATTTAACTGGTCAAGGGTACCACTGCCATCCTCTCCATTCTGTCCACCATGCGTTCAAAGAGAACAAGCTTGCCTAGGTTCCATGAGGACTGGAGCCATCTTCATGAGCTAGATGTCTGTTTACACTTCAATACGTCCCTAACTCACTTTCTCTACACCCATCTTCTCAGGTTCCTACTTGTTTTGTTTTGGAGAGGGGGGATTCTTTGTACTTTAAAATATGTTTAAAATTTACACTGAGCAGGCATTATGCTAAGTGAAGGGGTCCAGTCTTTTACATATTATATGATTGAATTTATATGACATCCTAAAAAAGAAAAAACTATAGGGATGGTTGCCAGGGATTAGGGGTGGAGGGAAGGTCTCACTGCAAGGGGTTAGCGCAAGGGAATTCCTTGGGGTGCTGGAATTGTACTCTGTTTTTTTTTTTTTGATAAACATAAACTTTATCCCGCTGATACAATTACCATTTTTTTTCCCCAAGCCAATTGCTCAAGGAATGATCAACATGCACTATCTCCATTCTCCCAGGCCCAGTTCAACTTTATTACCCCACCCCCTATGCCATGAATTTCCATTAGATTTACTGTAAAACTTAAGTCAGCTCCTCTCACCAAGTTCAGTGACCTTTTCTCGGTATCTCTGGTCACTTTATAGCCCTGAATGCTTTGGAGGGGTGCAGGGAAAGGGAGAGGTCTTCCTCTGCCTGAAATTAAAATTTCTGATCTACTCATGTATGTATTCTATGTGTTTACTAGGTGATTAACTGTGGTCATCTGGAGTTCTTTTTATTGCATTTCCATTAGAAATCTAAAGACAGAAATATCGAAAAGATGAATCTCCCTAAATTTGTAAGGAGTCCCCCACTAGGATAGCTGTCTTGTCCACCATACTTTCATGAACACTATTGCTTTCATAAATCCTAATCTACCCAATGAAAATCTGATTTCACCTGCCAAATCCAATAGTTTTCACGGCTTAACCTTGCTGCCTTGTGTGAGGTCAAATAATCAATGTAATACTTTTAAGGATCTAATATCTGGAGAAACTCCCTAATGTGCTATGACTCTCAGTTATTACATCCCTTTCTAATCCCCACTAATCAGACCCTCCTCTAATATCATGTTTTCTTTGTCACCCTCCAGTATGTAAGAGAACTGGATCAGTCCCATGTGTGCATCACTTTATATTGCCAACGATCTGGGCAATGCCCTATCCAACAAGCCAGTTGATAGAGAAGCACAGGATGGGATTAAAAGTCGTCCAAAACCAAAAAAAGTGCCTAAAATATCACTGACAGGGACAGTGCAGCTTTGGAGAAACCATCTTACTAGAAAGTGGAGTTCCTTTGCTCCTCACATGAATGTAGGAAATACCTCTATGACATCAGTGGAAGCACAGCTGCAAGTACTTTATCTATCTTATAGAGTCCCAGAGGACAAGCATGATGATGTGTTACAAAAGCTGCTTCATATGATCAAATCTGTTTCCTGAAAGTAAAACCAACCCAGAATACAACTGTATCATTTTCTTTTTTCAGTGGCTGCAGATTTAACTGGGACTTTGGCAGACTCTTTCAACGTGCCTTACAAATGGTATCCAAAGATGAGGATGAGGAAGAAACGGGGATGTCAAACAATTCCTCGTATCAAACACAAACACACATCCCAATTCTGATGTGCTGGGAACTAAGGTTGATCATGTTTATGAGGACTGTCCTCCGTCACCCTGAGCTTAATACGTACTCTGAAGGGATTTGTGCTCTTCGGAGGAAGTCAGAACAGAAGGTTTTATTGGAAAAAAGCAGTAGAGAATCAATCCAAATTACAGATACTCTTTTGGTGCCCATTATACACAAAGCATTTTGCTGGGCACCAGGGAGAGTTATTAGGATAACTGGCAATCAGGCAGTCACTGCCCTCTAGCTGCTTACTGTTTAGTGAAAAACTAGCAAAACTCTATGAAGTAGACTGTAATAATTGCAATAATGAAGATACAAAATTAACTTCAATTTGGGAGAATCTGGAAGGGCTTTTAGGAAGAGGTAGCATTCGAAAAATGTATAAGAATTCTATAGAAGAGGAAAGACTACTCCAAGCCAAGGAAATAGCTTAAGCAAAGGCAGGGGAGTGAGACGGAGAGTATGGGCCAGTATTTCTAAATGTTTTTTATACACAAGAATAACCAGGGTGGCTTATTTTATATGTATGTTCTAAGACCTCAGCCCCAGAGATTCTGTTCAGTAGGTCTGGGGTTAGAGAGCTGGCTTTTATTTTATTTTTTTAACCAGTGTCTTAGGTGATTCTGATGCAGGCCGGGGATCTCACTTTGAAAAAGGCTGGTCTGGTCTGTGCTGAGAGAACGGCAGTACACACACAGGGCTGTGTACACTGATCACCGAGACCCCCGAGTTATTCCTGATTCTACCAGAAGATAAAAAACACATCATGCTATCCTCTCTTCACAGAGAACAGGAGGAAGATATCTGCCTTTCTATTTTTCACTGCAGGAGGACGTGTGTCAAAGTATATTTAAGAGTATAGCAAATTATTTAGCTGTAAACAGAAAAAGGGCTTGCCCAAAGTTCTGTTTATGCCCAGGCATATTCTCTTGGTGGAATAAGAGGAGGAGCAGGAGAAGGAGGATGACAACTTCCACTTACCCACTGGGCCCTTTCCTTCAGCCTGGCACCGTGCTCAGCGCTTTACATACACTAATTCGGTTAGTCTTTCCTACAGCATTTTGAAGAAGACATCATTGGTCCCGCCTACAGTAACTCACCAAAGGTGCACAACTAGTCAGCAGTGCAGCTGGAATTAAAACTCAGGTCAGTGTGATTAAACAGTCCTGATCTTAACAGTAAAAGCTCTGGAAGAGCATTTACATGCATGGCTCTGTGTTAATAGTAACAGGCCTGAGACCCTTGTAGTCATGAAATCAAAGGCAGATGAAAGATCAGTAACTGCTAAGAAAATTGTCAAGTTGCTCTTAATCCATTCACCTACTAAGTAATGCTGTGTAAACTGCCCACTGTAGGTGACTGGTGCCGACACCTGCCTCCTCCTCATGTAGAATTAAGAGGCCTGGCCGTGTAATGTATTTTGGCTAAAGCTGGCACAGGGTTTCAAGATGACATCAAGGGACATCCCTGGCGGTGCAGTGGCTAAGACTCTGCGCTCCCAATGCAGGGGGCCCGGGTTCGATCCCTGGTCAGGGAACTAGATCCCATATGCATGCCACAACTAAGAGTTCGCATGCCACAACTAAGGAGCTGATGAGCTGCAACTAAGGAGCCGGCCTGCCGCAACTAAGACCCAGTGCATCCAAATAAATAAATAAATATATATATATTTTTAAATTTTTATTTATCTATCTGTTTATTTATTTATTTTTGGCTGCGTTGGGTCTTTGTTGCTGCACGTGGGCTTTCTCTAGTTGCGGCGAGCGGGGGCTACTCTTCAATGTGGTGCACAGGCTTCTCATTGCGGTGGCTTCTCTTGTTGAGGAGCATGGGCTCTAGGCACGCAGGCTCAGTAGTTGTGGCATGCGGGCTTCAGTAGTTGTGGCTCACGGGCTCTAGAGCACAGGCTCAGTAGTTGTGGCACACGGGCTTAGTTGCTCCGCGGCATGTGGGATCTTCCCAGACCAGGGCGCGAACCCATGTCCCCTGCACTGGAGGACGGATTCTTAACCACTGCGCCACCAGGGAAGTCCCCAAAATAAATAAATATTAAAAAAAAAAAAAAGATGATACCAAACCATAATGTGGGGTAGCTCACATGATAAAAACCAAAGAATTGGTATAAAATATATTCTCTACAAATTAGCTTTCTTAGAATTAATTGCAAATATCGATGACATTGAACACCACATTTTTTATTTGGTGGATAAAAATTAAAGACAGAAACCCGTAATCCAAGAAAACTCTTTCAGATAAGTCACACTAACAATGGAGTGTTAGCTCCAATGGATGTTTCATAAAACAGGAGAGATGGAGTGATTTACGAAGCTTATAGAATTGGAAGACTTTTGAGTTTTTTCTGTAAGAGTATTATTTTTGGTTACTTATGCGAATATCTATTTCTCATGAACACAAGGAAAAGCATCTAGATCAAACACACATTTTCATCCACCATTATATTTAATTTGAAAAGCACTGTGTAGTGTTTTAAAAGAATTCACTGATTAAAATAAATTGACCTCCTATGTATGCTCATGACCTCAACTTGAGAGTCAACTGGACAGTAGGAAGATTGAACTTCTGAGTAGCTGAGTGAACGGGACTGGCCTTCAGAGTCAGACCGACCTAGGTTCAAATCCATTCTTTGTCATTTACTAGCTTTATAAACTTAGACAAGTAACATAGCCTGTTTCAGCTTCCTACCCTATGGAATGGGACAATAAAAACAATCTCAAATGGTTATGGACACTACATGAAGAGGTTTTATAAACACTTGAAGATAACCCATAGAGAGCCAATATCAGTTTACTACTTAGTTTTACCCACGGCGTCTAGCACACTGTTTTATCACACAATAGTACCTAGTAAGTAATTGGTCATCTTATTAAAATTAACAAATATAAACACAGCAGAAAGAGTCAGCTCTGAAAGGTAGGTATTTACAAAGGAAGACTGAGACGTGCATTCCAGTCTGGTAGTCCCGCCCAGATTTTCAGCGGGGGGGGGGGGGCTTTCTTGCTACTCTAAGTATCTTAAAACCCTTCCCCTTCCTTTTCTCATCCAAGCCAGTCTGCGCCCCTCCGGGGCCCAAGGTTGGCTGGGAGAACTCTGGCAAGCAGGAGCGGCTACACAGTTTGCAAGGCCCAGTACAAAATGAAAATGTGAGGCTCTTGTTCCGAAAGTTATTAAGATTATTTCATGATGACAGCACAGCATGTGACCAGGCACGGGCCCTAGTAAGGAACTGCTCAGGTCACATGCCCAGGGAGCCAGAGGGATGGTGACTACCGTGCCGGGTGGAAAGGAGGAGAGACCAGCAGAGACAGGAGACCCCCATGCCGTGCAGCAGTACTTAGGGAAACGCTGTGGTATAATCTCATTCTGTGAATTCTTTAAAAGTAGCAGGGCAACAGAAAATTGTTCTGGCAGGATCTATGCAATAACAAAGGAACCTTCCCTTCACTCCGCGTCAAAACAGCCCAACGATTTCTCTTCCCTCCTGTCACTCCTCATTTGGAAGACTGGAGCGAGGACCCCTGCCAAAGCCTCTGCGATTGAGCTGTACGGTAGAAAGAAGGGAAGCCCAGGGAATGAGGAAATCATAATGGGGAAGAAGGACAGAAGCCTAAAGAGGGATGAGAATTCTGTTCTATTTAAAGGACAGTGGATAACATGGAAGCTTTTCATTAAGATGTCCTGAAACTGTAATTTTCTTGTTATTTTTACTCCATCTATTTCCATCTTGTGATGAGAGTAGAGCCCTTAGAGAAACCTCAAAAGGCTATGAGCTTGTTTCAAGAACAGAAGGTAGAAAAGAAACTGGAAACAAACGACATTTCTGTTCCTCAGTGAAGCAAGAAGGCAAAAAACTCCAACCAGTAGTAGTAGCCTAGCGCTGAGTTTCTCAGTCTTGGCATTATCGACGTTTCAAGTTGGATAATTCTTGGTTCTCAATGTTTAGCAACATCCTTGGTCTACACACACTAGATACGAGTAGCACCACCCCAGTTGTGACAGCCAAAATGTCTCTGGACACTGCCAAATTTCCCCAGGTATTTGGGGTCGGGGCGGGAGGACAAAATCAGGTCTGGCTAAGAACCAGGGGTCCAGAGAAAGAGAAAGGGGAGAGGAGACAGGAGGTTTACAGCGGCAGGGGCCCAGATCTCACAGCTGAGACAGAAGGGGGACCCTTCCCTGGCATATGCATCACCACACCAGCCCCTTTCTCGACTTTCAAAGAGTCTCTATCCCAGCTCTCCATTCCCAGGCCTTACCAGAACCACACTAAGTGGTCTGGAGCTGGGTGCCTCTTTTGTCACTGCCAGACAGCCAGGGGGTGAGTACGATAAAGCAGAAGTGGGAGAAACACTTCTTACCTTAAGACCTGAAATTGAACACACTCCCTGATAGAAACATGGTTATAAACAGTAATTATTTTTAGTAATTCAGACACACTTTAGATTTAATTGTCTTTTATGGGCTGGTCTAGGACACTAGAACCATTTATAATATCATTTCTATTGGAAGATGTGGAGTTCCAAATGACTGAAACACGACATTTTATATCCCAACCTGTAAGTTGAAAAGCATCTGTGTGTACAGATTTTAGAGGGAGTTCTCTGTTATTACCACAGGATCAGAGACCACATGTATGTGCAAAGATGTCACTGACTACTGAGAAAAACACAGCTCCATTCAGAATGACTTTAGGAAAATACAGATTAGGGGGGGAGAAGAAGATGGCGGAAGAGTAAGACGCGGAGATCACCTTCCTTCCCACAGATACATTAGAAATACATCTACACGTGGAACTGCTCCTACAGAATGACTTTAGGTGTTCAAATACAGGTATGGTAACAAAATAGAACCATGGGTTGATCTTGAACATTTTAACTTCCACAAATTCTTAGTATGTAGCTATCAGTAGGGCCTGGCCAATATTAAATTAAAAGCCCAGGGAAAAAGCATCCCGCCAAACAGAGCCATACAAAAACTTAAAACTTAGATCTTCATATAATTTTCATATCTTGTCTTAAATTACATCTTCCCTTCCCTTTTGAAATTATAATCTCCATTAGAAAAAATCAAACTGACTATATAGAACACACTGAGATTTCAATAGTGAAACGAAATTCATCTAAAACTGCGATATATCCAAACTTCTATTTCTTATTGCTCATTTTAAATACCACAAGCTGAATATTAGCTCCTAAGCCAAGCAGCCTGTAATAATTGACTCCACAGCTGACTAGAAACACGAGCAACTGAAGCCTAAGGGCCCCAGATTTCTTGAGTTATCCTCCCTGCTCCACAGATGGCCCCTGGACCATTTCACCCTTCCTTTACTTTTCTCCTGTCTCAGAGGAGTAAGAGCTTCTCTACAGTGATGCTTGGTCATATCTTCTCCTGCCTCCTTCTGATCTTGCCCATCAATTTACAATATCCTCCTCTCACACTTTCCATTTTACCCCTTCCTCTCCTTGGGCTTCTTCCCCTGGAGTGACAGATACACTGGAACATGGCTAACATAAAAAGTGTCCTTATTTAACTACATCTCCCTCAAACCATCTGTCTTCCTCCTTCCACTAGGAGAGAAATTTTCTTCTTTCCTCACCTTCCATTCATTCTTTCCTTCTAACCTCGACTCTACTCCTACTATTATATTAACACTGACCTGCCCAAGGTCACAGTAACCTTCTAATTACCAAATCCAATTCCTGATTCAAGCCTCCTTTGCCCTGCTTCACTGTTGCCACTGTCTGCTGTCAGAAGACTTATGAAAGTCTGCCTTTTATGATGCTTCTCTGTATGTTTCTGTATTTTCTATTACTGTTAGGCAACAAATTAAGACTTCTAACAGTAATTGTCAAAGAAATAAGACTATAAGCAATTTTTCTAATAAAAACAAATATTTAAAATGTATGAGATGAAATATACCAGGACTTTCCTGGTGGCGCAGTGGTTAAGACTTCACACTCCCAATGCAGGGGGCCCAGGTTCAATCCCTGGTAAGGGAACTAGATCCCACATGCATGCCGCAACTAAGAGTTCACATGCCACAACTAAGAGTTCGCATTCCAGAACTAAGGAGCCCACCCGTGTGCCGCAACTAAGGAGCCAGCGAGCCACACCTAAGGAGCCCGCCTGACGCAACTAAGATCTGGTGCAACCAAATAAATAAATAAATAAATAAATATTAAAAACAAAACAGAACAAAACAAAATAATTATCAACATTTAAAAACAAAAGATGTAATATACCTTTTAAAGTATTTGAGCACAGAAGTGTTAATACTTTGTAAAGTAGAAGAACCAAAAGTTACCTTTAAAATTTAACCATTTTATGAATTTTAACTTGCACAGTCTTCATCTCTGTCAAGAGCATGATGCGAGACACTCAGATTTCACGGGATGAATTTGTGGCTAAGTAGAGGGAATACAGGGTAACAGGAAAACCACTGGTTTGGAAGTTTAATGCTTTGGTCCTGACTCAACCATTAAATAGATGTGCTGTCTTAGGGAAGTCACTTAATCGCCTTTGGATGTATCTTCACTAGTAAAACTAGAAATACTAATAACTGCCTTATCTACCTCAGAAGATAAACACCGATAAAAAATGAGGAAGTTCTTTGAAAACATAAAAATTTTATTGTATTGTTTAGAATATTTTCCAATGTTAGGATTCCATAAATTCAATGAATATCTTATTCACTTTTCTAAGGCTTTTGCTAAATCGAATCAAAGAACAAAGGATCTTGTCATGTATTTGTAGACTAAACCAAAACCCAAAAAATGTACACTTTATATTCAGTGATTCATGAAAAGCTAAATATGCAAGACACTGGGTTAGGGCTACACAGAAGAACAATGTTTCCTGCCCAGAAGGAATTTGCTGTCCAGTTTATAAACTGCTCTATTTCAAATCAACCCCATATGATATCTGAGTTGCTAGTTTTGGTCAGCAAAAACAACTTAACTTAAATACCATGGCCTGCAAACATCAAAAGACAAACATGAGCTACCCTTTTATTTTGGGGGAGTGGGCTAGGAAGAAAGGGCTAGATAATGACAAGAAAATTATTATGTAAATCAAGGAAAAGCTTGACTCATGTGGTTGTGCAAACTACAGTGAGATCGCTTGTTAAGGCAAAAGATAACAATGTGGGCTGGAGAGGATGGAAGGATGAAGCAAGAGGCAGTAGAGCTGAGGAGGATGGAGGTGCAGTAACTGCCCGCTGCAGCTGCTCGTCTGAACTCTGTCATGAACGCCACTTCACTTACACAAAGTGGGTAGGTAATACTTGCCAAGTACCTGAAAAGGTACTGTTACCCTAAGATAACCATGCAATAAGAATACTTGCTCATGAGGCCTATAAGTTTTTCATGTGCTACTCCCACAGGAAAAGTGGTAACAATTTTCTTATCAATATGTAAGTCCATATAAGGATGTAGCTATGTTCCTTTATTTCTTGTATGTCACATTTCCACACAGTTGAAATTATTTGTTCAGTGTTTGTTTTCCTTATTAGATTGGAAGTTTTATAAGGAGAGGATGCATGACTGATTTGTGTGTTTGTACAGCACCTGTAATAGAAGCAACAATATACTCTGTTTAATAAATGAATTAATGATTTCAAAACCCACTCAAGTGCAAGAACTTTAATCTCTGATAGAGAGCTATCACTAGTTGCTTATCAGAAGAGAGGCCCTTCAGAAGAGCTTCCCTGAAACTAATTTCAACAGTATAAAGTAATTCCTCATTTTTATAGTGGGACATTAATAGATACTATTTCCTTTTTAATATCAATAAATCAAGAAATAGAAGTACATACGTACTATTTAAAACATGACATTGAGCAATGACTAGAACTAAAATCAGGTTACAAATCCTCAAAATTATCAGAAGTATGAATTTAAGTGGAAAACCCAGACCTCAGAACAAAAATATTAATACCAGAAAATGACAATAAAATATTAAAAACAGTATATAAATAGAATGATAGAATCAAGACCAAACATATCTATAAAATCAATAAATGTAATGGTCAACTCGGCTATAAAAGAAAAAAAGACCCTCAGATCAGATAGAAAAAAAAAAAACAACCGTATGTTTTATGGAAAAAAAAAAAATTTTTCTAAAAATAAAGGGACTCAAAAAGCTGACAATAAAGAGTAAAGAAATAGAAAGCCAATATAGACAATGAGAAAACAAAGGTTCCAATATTACTAGAAAATTACTTCAAGGCAGTAAGTGTCAAATAAGACAAAGCTTATTAACCCATTATAATTAACTAACTTCCATAAAATAAATATTATCTTAATAAATTTGATGATAAAATTGGAGTTTGGTTTTCCATGGGGAAATGTGCATGTATAGACTGAGTTCAAAACTTGTTAAGAAAGCTCTCCCCAATACTTCATTCCACCTTTCACCTAGATACTACCAACATCAGAGAAAAGAGGGTATCACAGATACTACAAACATTAAAAATATTACTAGAAAATATTATGAACATCCTTATATCATTAACTTGAAAATTATGAAATGCACAAATTCCTAGAAAAACATGTTCTCAAAGTTGGTATAGGAACTATGAATATTCATCCATGTATTCATTAAATAAATTGAATCTGCAATTTCAAGGCCTCCCACTTAAAAACAACAACAACGGCTTCCCTGGTGGCGCAGTGGTCGAAGGTCTGCCTGCCAATGCAGGGGACACGGGTTCGAGCCCTGGTCTGGGAGGATCCCACATGCCGCGGAGCAACTAGGCCCGTGAGCCACAACTACTGATCCTGCGTGTCTGGAGCCTGTGCTCCGCAACAAGAGAGGCCGCGATAGTGAGAGGCCCGCGCACCACGATGAAGAGTGGCCCCCGCTTGCCGCAACTAGAGAAAGCCCTCGCACAGAAACGAAGACCCAACACAGCCAAAAATAAATTAAATAAATTAATTAATTAAAAACAACAACAACAACAACAAATTAGGCTGAGATGACTTCACAATTAAGTCTTCTAAACATTTAAAGAAAAGTACCAATCTTCACAAATTCTTCCAGAGAATATTAAAAGAGAGATCACCTCCCAGCTTATTTTACAAGGTCAGCAAAACCTTGATACTAAAGCTTGAGAAGAAAATTATGAGAAAAGAAAAATACACATCAATCTCTCTTGTGACTATAAATGCAAAAAATCCTAAACAAAGTAACACCAAATCTAAACAGTGATAACACAACATGACAACACTGAGCTTAATCCAGGAATTCAAGGTATGTTTAAAGTCTTTTCCATTTAAAAAAATCAAGCCTTGCAATTTACCACATCAACCAATCACTGTAATTCACCCTATTAACAGAAAAGAGATCATTATATCATTTAACTAGGTAGGGAAAATAATTTGATAAAATTCAATACACATTCATGAAAAATATTCTTAGTAAACTAGGAATATAGCGAATTTCCTTAATTTGACAAAGGTTATTTACCAAAAACCTACAGCAAGCATCATATTTAACGGAGAATGATTAAAAACGTTCCCTGGTATTACAATAACAGACAAGGATGTCTGCTATCACTTTTATTCAAGATCGTATTAGCATTCCAAGCCAGTGAAATAAGACAAGGAAAAACAAAATCAAAGGTTTAAGGATTGGCAAGGAAGAAATAAAACTCTCGTTTGCAGATTATATGTTTGTTCATGTGCAAAGTTGGAGAGACTCACTATCTAATAAGTGAATTTAGGAAGATAACTGAATACGTAGTCAATATACAAAATTCAGCTTATTTCTTCATATTAGCAACAGATAACTAGAAAAAATTTAAATGTAATCAGAATAGCATCAAAAAACATCAAATATCTAGAAATCAATTAAAGATATAAGATGTCTAGACTGAAAACTATAAAATCTTAATGGTGGGATATACAAGGTTAGTGAATTGTAAGACTTAATATTGTAAAAATGTTAATTCTCCCCCAAATTGATCTATAGATTTAAATCCTGGCAGGTTTTGAAGAAGACGGGACAAGCTGAGTCTAAAGTGTATGTGGGGGACTTCCCTGGTGGTCCACTGGTTAAGACTTCACCTTCCAATGCAGGGGGTATGGGTTTGATCCCTGGTCAGGGAGCTAAGATCCCACATGCCTCGTGGCCAAAAAAAAACCAGAACATAAAACAGAAGCAATATTGTAACAAATTCAATAAAGACTTTAAAAATGGTCCACATCAAAAAAAAAAAAACTTTAAATAAATGAATAAACAAATAAAATAAAATGTATGTGGAAATGCCAACAGCCAAGACTAACCAAGATAATCTTAAATGAAGAATAAGAAAGCTAGAAAACTTACACTACCAGATATCAAGACTTTTTATAAAACTACAGCAATTAAAAGAGTGCAGTATTGAGAAACAACAAACAGACCAATGAAATAAAACAGAGTGTAGAAACAGATTCACATGTACAAATAGGGCAAAGGAGCAGAACAGACCAAAAACAGACTTTCACAAGACTTTCACACTTACACATTTCATTTATGACAGAGGTGACAACACAAAGCAACAGAAAAAGAATGGTCTTTCAGTAAATGGTGTTGGGTCAACTGGATATCCATATGGGAAAAAAATAAGTCTACCTCACATCATACACAAAAGTCAATTCCAGATGGATCATAGACCCAAATGCAAAAGTAAAACAAAGCTTTCAGAAGATGACACGGGGAATATATTGATAACCTTGGGGTAAGCAAAAATTTCTTAAACATGTCACAGAAATAAAAGGAAGAGACTGATAAAGTATATCCTTTACTTTTTGTAAATCGTCATTGAAGTATTACATACAGAAAAGTATAAAAAAAACATAAGTATACAGCTCACTGGAGTTTCATAAAGTAAACACTCATGTAACTACCATGCAGATCAAGAAATAGAATATCATTAGCACCCCAGAAGCCCCCACCCCACACTCTCCCAGTCTCTATCCCACCTCCCAACTCTCTTAAAATTATGAACTTACATTTACCAAAAAACGCCATTAAGAAAGTGGAAAAGATAAAGAAGATATGTGTGATAGATATATCTGACAAAGTACTGATACTCAGAATATACAAAGAACTCCCACAAGTCAATGAAAAAAAGATAAACAACATAACGGAACAATGCATAAAAGAGTAGGCACTTCAAAAGAAA
Source organism: Eubalaena glacialis (assembly GCF_028564815.1). Lineage (NCBI taxonomy): Eukaryota > Metazoa > Chordata > Mammalia > Artiodactyla > Balaenidae > Eubalaena > Eubalaena glacialis. The sequence continues at coordinate 21,064,101 of NC_083730.1, read as the reverse complement.
GGATATCTATGCAGCCAATAGACATACAAACAGTGCACAGTGTCATTAAATACCAAGGAAATGCAAGTTAAAACTGTAACAAATACACCTAAACACATACCAGAATGTTCAAAATTTTAAAGACGGATAATACCAACTGCTGACAAGAATTTGAAGCAACTGCACACTGCTGGTAGAAGGGTAACTTTGCATAATCACTTTGGAAAACTATATGGTAGCATCTAATAAAGCTGAACATATGCATACTCTATGACCCAGCACTCCTACTCTATAAGCTCAAAACCAAAAACACATAGTAGAATATTCACTGAAGAATATCCATAATAGCCAACAAGAAAGACAGAAACTAAAATAACAGCAACAGAATAGTCAATGCAGGGAACAGAGAAAAAACAAATATCATACAAATAAAAAATTTCCCTATAATTAATAGATTCAGAGAAGAAAGAGTAGAGGTTGTATCCATAAAACAAGAACAGCAAAATTTTATATACAAAAGCCAAGAAACAGCTGCTGGAAATTAAAAATATGATCACCAAAATAAAAAAATCAAAACAAGGACTAAAAGTAATATCAAGAAAATATCCCAGAAAGTAAAACAACAACAATAATAAGATGGAAAATACAAAAGTAGAAATAGTAGAAAAAGTAGAAATAGATGGCTAATACACAACTCATACAAAGAGAGAATGGAAAGTTAGGGGATTCAGGAGAAAATGGGAAAAAATGACACAGGAAAATTTCCCACGCAAAGGATAGTAGTCACGTCTATCACCTACTAAGTGCCTGGTGAATGAAAAAAGGCCTACAGGCACATATCAGTGAATTTTTAAAAATCATAAATATAGTAAACTTTTTAAGAGAGAAAAGAAAAGACCATAAAAGAGGAACAGAGATTGAGCATGGCACTGAACTTCTCCTTGGCAACTCTAAAGCTAGAGAACAATGAAGCAATGCCTTCAAAACTTCAGGAAAAATGATTCTCAATCTAAGATTTCATACCCAGACAAACTTGGTTGTGTCCAGCTGGAATAAAGTTTATTTCCAGTGTGCGGGTTCTCAACTTTACCTCCCATTTTATTTTATTAGAAAGCTACTAGAGGATTTGTTACAAACTGAAGGCATCTTCTGAGACAGAGGAAGACAGAACTCCAGAAAACAAGCTCCCCACACAGAAGCACAGTAAAGAAAATCCTCAGAGCTACAGCTACACAGCAAGACCAGAGAATGCATTCAGACTGAAGAGGAGCAGAGGTGATTCCAGGAAAGACACAAGAAGGAACCCCACGGATTTCAGCATAAGGAAAGTATTATTGATGGGCATGTGGCAGAAACAAGGACAAGGAAAGATTAACTCTGTTATAAAGAAAACGTAGCATACAATTCTTAAGACTGACAACAATAAAGAATTCTGATGCTGATGATAAGACATTACTTGCCATAACCATGAATAACTTTCAGTCATAGTAATGTAAACCCTGACTATTTAACCTATTTAACTAAAAATGTGTGTAACTATGTTGGGAGCATGAAGCAGAGAGAGAACTATGTACTCATGTACCATTGTGGGAAGTCAAGAAATAATGTCTAAAATTAATAAATAAAGGAATAGGATAATAAGTTTATTATTCAGAAATATAGAGGTAATTATAAAGGGAAGTGACCAGAATTGAGATTAAATGCTTCTGGAAATGGAACTAAAAGACACAAAAAGTAGGAAACTACTGTTTTGAAACACAAGTTTTTAAGCATTGATTTTTTTTCATCTATATTCCTACGTTTCTTAGAGAAATACAAAAATCTCAAAAAATGCCATGTATCTCCCCATATCGGTAAAATATTTTTAAGTGATCTAGAGAAATATATGATGATTAAAGGTCACTATGAATGAAAAACCTATGGATTCATTAATTTTTTTAAAAAAGTCACATATAATCTTTCAGCTGCAACTCTTACCCCCATAAAACTGACAAGTCACCAAACCGGTTTTCTCTATAGGGCTCCAACCCATCATCCTTTACCTGGATCTTTTACTTCCCACAACTGCTTTAAGAGTATACATTTTCTAATACTTACATTCATATTTTATTATTCAAAAAACATTTCCACATTCCAGTCAACGACATTGTTTTCCCAGCTACGTTAAATTTTAAAACTCTCCTCATAGGCACAGCTGATTCATAGATAAATTTTGTCAATTATTTTATGACCAGCATGAAACCAATCTTATCATCTATGCCCTAGCTTCCTCTACTTTCTTCAACGGTCTCCTGGCCTTAAGTCAGTTATCATATTACATAGAAAAGCAAGATTAAAACCTCTGTCTAGGGACTTCCCTGGTGGCGCAGTGGTTAAGAATCCGCCTGCCAATGCAGGGGACATGGGTTCGAGCCCTGGTTCAGGAAGATCCCACATGCCACGGAGCAACTAAGCCCGTGCACCACAACTACTGAGCCTGTGCTCTAGAGCCCATGTGCCACAACTACTGAAGCCCGTGCGCCTAGAGCCTGCGCTCCGCAACAAGAGAAGATACCACAATGAGAAGCCCGCGCAGCGCCACCAAGAGTAGCCCCTGCTCGCCGCAACTAGGGAAAGCCCGTGTGCAGCAACGAAGACCCAACGCAGCCAAAAATAAAATAAATAAATAAATAAATTTAAACCTCTGTCTAGAATGTCCTCCCCATACTTCTCTTCTTTCAAAGACCATATATTCTCTCACTCCTCTGCTTTTTGTTTTCATTGCATTTACCATGCCATGACACATTATATATGTATTTATCTGTTTGTCTCTCTCCTTATCACTCTAGAAAGTAAGTTCCATGAGAGCAGGGACTTAGTTTTGTTCACTGCAGTATTCCCACAACTTAGAAAAGTGCCTGGCACAAGTTGAGGGCTCAATTTATGATTTTTGAATTAAAAAAAATTCATTCATTCATTAATGCGACAAATATGTGTTAAGCACTGATGTAATGGAGACACTGTGGATAAAGCAATGAACAACTAATACAGTTATGATCAGAAAAGGAGAAAGGAGAAGCACTAAGGAGGGTCTCTAAATCTAGACTTCATGAATCAGGTTTCTTGAACAGATGAAGTGATATCTAAGTTCAGGCTTGAGGGATGAGTAGGAAATAGCTAATTAAAGTGGGAAAGAAAGCAGCATGAAATATGATCAGGGAATGCAAGGGCAGGATGCAGAGGGGGAGATGAATAGCACATTCAAAAATCTGCAGTTTCACATGATTCAGTTGTAGAACAAGGGAAGAATGTGAGGCCAGAGAGATACACAAAAGCCAAATCATGAAGGACTTTGTAAGTTATGTTAAGTGTTTTGACTTTAAAAGTCATGTTTAGGTTTTTTTTGACCTAAAAACTAACACGAATCATCAAAACGTTTTCAGCAGAATAACACTATTAGATCATTATGTCAAACAGATCTTCAGGATGCAATATGAAGAAAGAATTGAAGAAAATAAGACAAGAAGCAGAGAGATGAAATGAGAGTTACTTGGTAGAGAGATGGAGCAAGTGAATATTTAAGAGGTAGAGTCAACAGGACTCGTTGGCTAATTAGATTTGGGGGTAAGAGATGGGAAGAGTCAAGGATGATGCTCACGTTTCTGGCTTAGGTGGCCAAGTGGGCAGTGGTACATACAGTGAGATAAAGCATACAGAAGAAAGAGCTGGTTTGAAGGGATGATGATGAAGTTTGGGAAGATGGATTAGAGATACTGGTGAGACTTCCAAGCAAACAATGTTAGTAGATTGAGTGATACAAACAACTGAAGCTCAGGATAAAGATGTAAATTTGGAAATCAGTAACATACAGATGATAACTGAAGCCATGACAATGAGTGAAATCATCCATGGAGGGTTTACATACAGAGAAGAATGCACAGTATTCCCCAGGAAACCCCACCGTTTTGAAAGATAGACACAGAAAGAACATAGGATGGGGACTGAGAAAAAAGAAAGAAGGAGGAAAACCAAGAGAGTACAGTGTCACAGAATAAAAGATACTATTTCAGAAGGCAGGAGTAGTCAAGAGTGCCTAATACTAAAACAGGTCAAGTAATGTAAGGAATGAAGTTTGCTCAACCAATTTAATTAGGATCATCAATAATCTTGATGAGAACAGTTCAAGTGGCATAGTGAGAACAAAAGCAGTATTTCAGAGATTTAAAAATTAAGAGGTAAAGTAGATAGTAAATACACACAACTCCAAGAAGTTTGACTGTAAAGGGAAAAGAAAGAAAATGAATTCTAAAGGAGACACAGAGTAAAATAAATGAATTTTTAAGATAGGGAAGATCTGAATATATTTAAATGCTTTGGGGAAGAAGCCAGTTTAGAAAGAAGTTGAAGATGAAAGGTAGCTGACATAATCCATTGAGTGAGCTGTCTGAGAAGGTAACTGGGAATGTATCTGGGAAGCACAGATATTGGTATTAGCTTTAGGTCACAAGATATGGTCAAGTTCAGTTCAGAGGGGTAATAAAAAAGCTACTCCCTTGTTCAAATCCTTTAATCGCTTCTCATTTGCAAATTTAAACACAAATACTTTAGTCTGTTCAACTTCACGAATATTCAAATAAGTGCAAATTTAAAATGAAATACAGTTTTTATATAATGAATTACCAAGAAGAAGAAATATTGATAATAATACCATAGAAGGTAAGCTGAAACTGAATTGTACATAATTTGTCAATAGACTTTTAATTTGGTACAAGTCTTTGGAAATCAACTTGCCAGTATGTATCAAAAATCATAAATATTCATACTAATTATGTTTCTGGGAATCTAACCCAAGGAAATATTGAAAAATATAGGAAGGAACTTACATACATAAGGATACTCACTTGAGTACTACCTATAATGGTGAAAAATTGGAAATAATATGGAAATGATAAAGTAAATTGTATGCTAGTACAATGCACAGTTTTTGGAATAATATACAGTTAATTATAAAATTATAGCACACAAATTATATAAAACATGGATTAAATGTGTATAATACAATGTTAGGTGAAATGTTTTAAAGTATGTATATATACATGGCATCTTTCCAACATCACCCAGAATAATGCTTTTAAATAATACTGGACAACATATCATCTATTTCTTCTGCCCAGGCAGCCAATTTATCTGTCTAGAGACAAGGAATATAATATCCTCCATGGAACTCTGTGCTTTAGCTTATCTATTTCTCAATCATAAAAGCATTATACTAAAGACTAAACTAGAAATAATAGTCAGGGGTCAGGAAGAAGTAAATGTTAAAATGCCTGGAATGAACAGCAATTTTCAGGATTATAATAACTGAATAATAAAATATTTTATAAACTTTGCACACACAATGTCTTTAAAGTGCACATATTTAAAATCTATCTTTCACCTAGAAAGTTTCTTCTAACATGTAAAAATAGTCACTCTCGGTTATTATCAAAAAGATGAGATTTAAGTGCTGGCAAGGATGTAGAGAAAAGGGAACCCTCATGCACTATTGGTAAGAATGTAAATCGGTACAGCCATGATGGAAAACATTTAAGGTTCCTCAAGAAATTAGAAATAGAACTACCATATGATCCAGCAATCCCACTTCTGGCTATATATCCAAAGGAAACGAAATCAACATCTCAAAGAGATATCTGCACCCCCATATTCACTGCAACTTTATTCACAATAACCAAGTTATGGAAACAAACTAAGTGTCCATCGATGGATGAACGGATAATATGTATGTGTGTGTGTGTGTGTGTGTGTATATATGTATGTATATACACACACACAATGGAATATTATCATCCATAAAAAAGAAAGAAATCCTGCCATTTGTGATAACATAGATGAAACTTGAGGTCATTATGCTAAGTGAAATAAGTCAAACAGAGAAAGCAAACACTGTGTGATCTTGCTTATATGTGGAATCTCAAAAAACCACACTCACAGAAACACAGAGTAGAATGGTGATTGCCGGGGGCTGAAGGTGGGGAAAATGGGGAGATGTTGATCAAAACGTACGAACTTCCAGTTATAAGATGAATAAGTTCTGGGGATCTAATGTACAGCATGGTGACTACAGTTAACAATACTGTATTATACACCTGAAAGTTGTTAAGAGAGATCTTAAATGTTCTCACAATCACCACCACAACAAAAAAATGGTAATTATGTTAAGTTGATAGATGTATTAACTAACTTTTTTCTGGTAATCATTTTGCAATGTATACATGTATCAAATCGTCACATTGTACACCTTAAACTTACACGATGTTATACGTCAATTACATCTCAATAAAGCTGGAAAAAAATCATTAAAAAAAAGACATTTCTGGAAGGGAGTAAAGGAAAGTTTCATATCCTTTGAACAAAGAATTAGCTAACAAAATAAAACGGAAAAAATCTAGGATCAAATGGAAGATTTAAATCCACTTCTTTGGTGATTTAAATGTTTACTTTTGGGTAAAAAAAAGAATATTCTGTAAGAAATGTAATTAATATTCAAAGACTATCAGAAACACCTAAAGCCTATAGGCTTTAATTAAAAGGAAGAAGTAATGGCTCAAAAGATGAAGTTTCTTTGATTTGAGGATAAAAAAAGAGAAAAAGCAAGAGACCATAAAGTGTCAAAGATGACAGCATGAAAGAAACAGATATGTGAGTTCTTCATATATTGAAAGAAGGAAGCTAGGAAAGACACCCTTAACAGCAAAATCACTATTCAATTAGATTAAAAAGAATTTGGGGCATGTTTTACGTATCTGGCCAAATAAGGATATTTCAATGATCTTACTGTTTGGGATAAGAGTCTTATAATTGGTAGAATTCCCTCCACCCCAGTCAAGATTTCTTTTTAATCTAATGACAAGACAAGTACATGTTAAATATGCCGATAGTATATATAAAACTGGCTGGCTACTTACCCTATCATAACCAGATTTTACAAATGCCATCTCTACCTTACAATTTTAATTGTAGGCAGAAATCACTGCTGAATTCTGTTTAATGCACTTTTGTTTACGTACCCTAATTTGCCCTTTTAAAACTAAGGCATTTTCAAGGAGTCAGTACATTAGAATTTCATAATTTATATATTTTATAGAACTCAAATTAGCCTGCCATATAGACAGAACTAGGCATATGATGTTTGTTATATAAAAAACAGAATTATGAATTTCTATGATTGCTTCACATCTAAACTAATCACTTCAAACCGATTCAAGGTAAAAGATCTAAAAATCAAATCCTAGTTCTAGGTCTCAAAATTCAACACTCCGAAAGGAATTACAATACCACTAGCTTGAATATCTTATTAAAAGAATGTGATGCAGTTAAGATAAAAACATATCTGCAGGAACCTCAAAAAAATAGAAACCTCATTGTCTAATTTATTTACTCTATGATCAAAATAACTTCTCCAAATGAAATATTTGGCAATTTATATTACTAATCTAGTTCAATGAAGCTATGCAAAAGGTAGCAAAATTGGAAGAATCATTTCTGCCTACGTATTTTATGCCAACTATCTCCTCAACAATAATAGCTCACTAGCGGTCATCTGCCATATGTATGCCAAAATATAACTAAATCAACATTTTTCCTTTACTTAAAAACCTGAATCTAAACTGGAATAGTCAGGATGACAGATCATGATTTCAAAAAACATTAATACCAAAGTTGCCTCTTTACTATTTTCCTGCATTTACTCAATGCACAGTCCTATATTTTGAAATCCTGTTAGTGAGACAGTAGTCAAATGTTATCTCAATTCTTACGTTCAGGATAAAGAAGGGGGAGAGACAACTAATGTCTTAGTGTAATCAAAAACGTCCAGCAAAAATTGTCAGGTGACAAGAGGATGATGTGAAAAACAGTGCAAACATTTGGAGAAGTAACCTCCAAAATAATTTTAACACTCTCCTGTCTCTGAAAGCTAGAAGGAAGATAAAAACCCTCAAAAGATCTGGGTTAAAATGACATAAGTGGGTTTTTTTTGGTGGGGGCGGGAGATGATTTAGCTTTTTTGACATATTCTTTTCACTTGAGAACAATCTCATAAACGTTAATTAAAGAAGGAAAACTTACAACTACTCAACATACCAAAAAATAAGAAGCAACTAATCTGGTTACTTCAGCTTTAAAAATCTAGGTTGCCAATATCTCTACAACCAGATAAACACCCAGTAAATATAATTATTACTGTTTTTAAAATCTGTGACTGAACTTAAGTGCAGAAAACAATTAAATTCCTATTCAAATGACCATAATTTGCTACTCGGTTTGTCTTTAACCAAAATATTTGTTCACAGACTATATTGCGAATGATTTGACAAGGAAAAGATGAGGATAAAATTTACTAAATACTATCTGTTCTCAATGAGACAACTCAAATTTTCAATATGGAACTAATATTATTAGTTATTCCACTTTCTTTATCTTTTGGGCTTTTTGAAGCAAACTGTCTTACCCAATTACATACTTTCAAATTTTTCAATTAATAAAAATCTTTACAAGGAAACGATTTTAAAATCACCAAAAAGCCAAAGGACAAGATGTTCAAGACTTTAGACAGTATCTAAGAAAGAACACAATCAGGGAATGGCTTTGTCAAGGTGGGCAAAGTTCAGAATGGCAGAATTCCTTCCCTGTTGGAATGAATATACTAAAACTGCCGGTGGTTTGGTGGCTATCACTGGGTGCAGTAGTAAAACAGAAGGGAAAAGCCTGGCACAGAAAGCTGAATGGCCCAAAGAAAACCTAAGTGGTGACAAGAGCCTAAAGGCACATGCAGGTACGCATCTTTTATATTGGATGTGATACACTTACATGGCCCCTGTTGAATCTCTTGGGGACCAACAGTAAAGCAAGTTTAGAACTTCAAATCTTGAGACATCTATAGCAAGATGCTGATCCAATGTGGCTCCAAATATCTTCTGTTTTCCTGGCTCACCTGAAGAGGAAAAAACACTACAGAGGATGTGGGAACTGAATTTCTTTATGTAGTTTCTTCTAGAGCAACTGTCTGAAAGTTTTGGCCCAATCCTTTTTGAAGTCTGGAGATGAGACACTTGAGGGACTAGTGAAAAACCAAATTCAAATGAAAAGGTGGAGTGAGACATCTAAAAGGGGAATACGAGAGCAAAAGATACTGGTCGTAGGTAAATCAGTGTTTCTAATCCTTAAGTGGGAGGAGGCAGAGAAAGGAGAGAAAAAATGCACCAAGGTTTCTCCCTCCGCTCCCTCACCCCAATTGCTACTAAAATTTCACAAAGTACCTAAACTTTTTGACCGCAATTAGGGAGTGAGTGAGCGAGACTACTTGGAAAGTTTAAGCGTTTTGTCAAGTCTCCCTCCCCTGGCTAAGTGGCATTATTAAGCAGCAGGGAGGCCTTTCAGATAATACTTTTTTTTCTAAGAAAAGATTCTGGTGGAATACAGCTTGAAACAATAAAGAAAGAGAAAAATAAATGCAATTTATACAAAAATGGAAGTCACAGGACAATATACCATATTGACAAAGTTGATTTACTGCTGTTTTTCCAAAGGGGAGGGACTGCTTTCATGTAATAAGAAATCAGAACAAAAAGTCGTTTCCAAATAATAGAAAATATTTTTAAACTAAGCAACACAAACTGCATGCTTCATCCCCTTAGGAAATAATATCCCTGGAAAGATAATCTTTAAAAAACTAAGAAGAGCAGAACCAAGTCTGATGTACATTACCACACAAAAGCATAAAAGTGGAGTCCATAAAATTAATTTTAGATTTTTTTAATTAACTTAATTTTTTTCTTAAAACATTTTACCTAAATGTTGTCTTATCAGAGTTATTCTCCAGCATTCATGTAATAGCCTAGGATATAAAACAATTTTCTTTCCGGATATATTCCATTTTAACCAGAGTTTACTTGAACTATATCTGGTAAAGATACCAGAATTTTCTGAAAAATAAGATTGGAGAACCAATTAGATCCTTACCTGACGTGGCTGTTCATTCATTCGTTGTGGATCTGATTTCACTTTATTACTAGGATGATTTGTGACTTTGGTTACCGGTTGTTTGAAAATTGATGCTGTTTGTCTAATTGGCAATGTTGTATTCAAGTCTGGTTTACCCTGTGGATATAAGTGTGTTTTAATTAATAAATATTATATATAAATACAATTAGATGAATTTTTATTAATTCAATATGTATTACTTTAACTTAGATTATTCCAAACTTCTCAATCTCAGCATTTTAAATACTCTGAAGTACACTTTAATCACTTTATTATGTAAGACTTACACAAAGTTTTCTCATAATAAGAAGCTTTCTGTATTCTTTTAAATGTAAGAAAATTCTCTATATTAAAATTCATAATTAATTTGATTAGCAAGATACTAGGAACTTTTAGGTGAACAAATATGTTTAAGGTTAGGTTACACAAAAGGAAGGAGGGTTTTCAGGACAATAATCGGAAAGCAGTCATTTCTACATTCTGAGAATGGAGGAAACTAATAGCGTACTTGGCCATTAAAATATAAATAACCTCATGAGCTGTCAGGGGGCCAGGCTTACATAAAACCACAAAGGTTAACCTTCCCCTTTATATTAAAAAAAAAGATAATTAGAAATGAAAGTTGTAATTCCACAAACAGAGCTCAATTTAGAAAAATGTAATAAAATAAGGAAATATTCTTTATCTTTAATATTTTATAGCACATTTAATGCTTTTTAAAAATAAACTTAAAATTGAAGTTTCAGAAGGGCAAGCAACATACTTATATACTTTTAATCAACCAGTAAAAAAATTAAGATATGTTCTAATGAAAAGCAAATGTGGCACAGAATTGCTATTGAGCTCATTTGAAATACTCTAACAACAGGTGGGGGCAGAGGCGAGGAAAAAGAGGAAGAAAAAGAACAAAATGTGATTTAATCACTGTGTATTCTGATTCTGGCAAAAACCATAAAGGGTCAAATATACCTGAAAGCAATATACATCAGATTATTTTAGTATAGAAGTATACTTGATAAATCATCTACAGGATATTCAATGAACTTTTATCTTTATAACTATCTCCAAATAAAAATTATATCAACTTCGAGACTCCAGAACAGCAGTTCTCAACCTGGAGCATGCATCAGAGTCACCCAGAGGGCTGATTAAAACACAGATTATTGGGCCTCACTCCCAGAAATTCTGACTCAGGAGGTCTGAGGTAGGACCTGGGAAACTGCATTTCTATGAAGGTCCAGGTGATGCTGATGCTGGTCCAGGGACCACACTTGGACAACTACTGCTCTACAACACAGACTGCAAGTTGGTGGCGGGGAGACCAGGTCTAACCCATAGATGTGTTTTGTTCAGTTTTTAGTTTCTTTAGTAAATTAAGCCAACATCTACAAATAAAATTCACAAAAAATGCAGAATTCTAGCTTCTCTTAAAAACTCAAAGATTTAGGAATACTGGACTGATGTGCCCAAAGCAGGCCATTATTGATTAGTAATGGCTGCCACTAGAGGTGTCAAGGTTTGTTCTTTTGCAAAAGTCTTCCATTCACATTTGCAAAGCTGTCTGAGCCCTACAGGTACTGAGTTTGTGATCTCTGCTTAAAGAATATCAGAATGGCTAGAAAGGTAAATTAATCTGATCATTATTACAATTACAGTATTATTTGGACTATTAAATATGCCTCTACCCCCAGCCCCAAACACACACACACACACACACTGATCTTCTGTACCTACTGGGCATGCTTGTCATTTCTTGCACTCAATTTTCTCCCCATGTATGTGCTTACCTTTAAGAGACATATTCATCTTTAATAACTCTAATGTTATTTCTCAGGCATTTCACTTTCTTATCTTTATGGCTTTCCAAAAAACTTAGAGGTGTGGAAACTTGACCAACAGGCTGCAAGATAACCATTTAGGATGCCATCTCTGAAAAGTGTGAGGCCCAGAAATGTGTATTTTTTAAAGCTCTCCTGGTAATTCTGTGATGCACAGGTTTGGATCCCTCTGATTTATGACATCTAGAGCATTCTGAGGCCCTAAGTGAAGCCATCCAACCTATCACATAGTCAATATTCAATCCTAAAGAAGCTTAACACATAAATGCTTAGGAAGAACTTATCCTGTCACTAATTAGTTATAATTAGTATCTTCCACTAAACAATACCTTGTTTGGTTTTTAATGTTTTTGTTCTTGAATAAAGAACAATAAACTCTGCTGGTATTAGAACGAAGATGGCATCAGCAGACAAAGAAGTATATAACAACTATTTGTATGAGCAAACACAGTCGAGCCTGTAAGATTCTCATTGTTACAAAGAATGACTGGAGGAAGCACAGACTAGCCTAAACTATTCAAAACTATAAAATCCTGAATCCACACAGATTGGAAGGAAGCATGGAACATGTAAAACGACCTGTGCTACAATGGTTAGATTGATATTTTTTTCATTAACTTATGTTCGTGGTGCAATTAATAAAAATTTATTTACTGGCTAAAAGTATTCAAAATACACCATTAACTTCCATTGTCTGACAATGAGACAATTCATTTCCCAGTGGCATGGAATGAGATTATTCAAGAGTGTGCTGCCTTGCTCTTCTGTTGATCTTATTTTGGTTTTTATTATTTTTTCTTTTTTAAACTGGCCTGAAAGCTCTGAAGACAGAAAGAATTTTTTACTCATTACTTTTGTATTCTACAGCAGTATCGTGTAGAATAATCTGAGAAGCTGGACGAACTGGTTTTCCCAGAAACTGTCACAAAAACAGTAAATTTTATTACCATTCTCCCCTGAGGACTGTCAAAGAGTCACTGTTAATTCACGCCCAGTTGTTGTGTGAGTTTTTCTAAATAACTACCAATCTGCCATGAACTTAGGAGTTATAAAGCAAACACTTTTTTTATGGGACAAGTTAAAGCTATTCATGCATCTGAAATCTTCCCTTTCAATACAAGAAAAAGTAAAATAGAAGTTCCTTATATTATAAAACTAAACTGACAAACACCCACATTCTAATAAAGTTTCCAACCTTTGATAAATCTTCTCAGTATACAGGCTAGCGCTCAAATCAAAATTTAATGTATTTTATAATAATGTGTATTATTAAGCTGGAAGTATTCAAATAACTCAAATAACTGTTGAGGGTTTATTCTATCCCCCTGGGATGAATACAAAAATAAATCTTTTAAAAAAATTTTTAAACTTTTACTTCATCTCTTTCCAATAAATATCTGAGATGGCTCTTAAAACTCACAAAGGACAAATATGCAATAAAAATTAATTTTTAAATTAATTTTTAAAAATCAAGGAGAAAACAAATTTCCTTTTGAAAAGGTTAACAGTGATTGATACTAGAGCTGAGCATCAAATGTGGATGTGAACTTTCTAGGGGTGTGGATGAAAAAAGAAATATTAAATTACATAGATATCACACTCAGAAGGGAGGAAGCATACCAATTAAGGAGGAAAACAAAAGCTGTCCTGGTATTAAACCTAGAAAAAAAATTAAAGACACTTAACATCACAACAAATATTTAGCAGATTTCAAATGCTTTTTCTTTTTCCAATGACCTTCCATAAAAGCCAAGAACATATTTAAAGGACAACTCAGTGAAGATGATTCTGAAAAGGACTAAACCAGTGTGGTCGGATTACTGTGTAAACTTTCAGTGATCTAACGTGATTAAGGCTAGAAAAGAGGATAACTAAAGAGGTGATGCAGAGCATGTCTCATAAACCGGTCGTTTTCAAATACTGTTTCATTCCTACCCCTAAAAATTTTTTGCAAATATATATACCCCACCTACATTTTGAAGTATTTCACATTTTAATGTAAAGAGCTGGGGAGCGGGGATGGGGGATGAATTGGGAGATTGGGATTGACATGTATACACTAATACGTATAAAATAGATGACTAATAAGAACCTGCTGTATAAAAAATAAATAAAATAAAATTTTAAAAAAAAGAATTGGGGAGGATGAGCTTACTAAGGTATTTTAAATACTGACACTTTAATAATAAACTGTTACATCATGTTAAAATGTATCTAACAGAATCTAAATATACCCACCATCAGCCATGTATACATAAACAAAATCTTCAATAGTAATACATTTATTATACTCCTTTTTCCCTTTGAACTAACAATTCCATTCCCAGAATTATTTCTTATTTTAAACTTGAAAACCTTTAATTAATCATTTATACATCATAAAGTTATTTTTTTAACTTTCTGTGACCTTAAAGTTCTTAGTGATAAAAAAAAATTTTTTTTCTGGTTTATTACAATTATTAGTATATAACTGACCAAAAACAGTAAATTATACATTTTAATAAATAATTATTAAACATAAGAGATAAAACTATACATGAAAATAATTTTTTATTTAAAAATTAAGTCCATAGCCTTAGATGAGTAGTCCTAATTGCTAGAATAAGATTTAATATCGATTCTATTCCTATTCTTCATTTTTTGATAGATATAACACTAAGAAACCTTGTTCGCATAAATGAATAAATAGTTTTAGTCTGTCTGTCAATTTTTTGGACTTCTTTTGAGTTATATGTCAAAATATCACATAGCGAACCATCAAAAATGTCAATAATTGACATCTACATTAAGTCCTCTGTAAATTTTATTGCGGGCAAAGAACTGTAGTAGTAGAAAGACTTGACAATTGCCAAGTCATTCATTTTCTCAGTATCAACACCAATATTTCAAATTGTCCCTTTATTGGAGGTCAAACATTTTATACCATGGTAAAATTGCACACAAGCGAGAAGAGTATTACTCTTCTATAAAATGGGAGAGAGTTGACTATGGAAGGGGAACTGGGGAAAAAAGAACCTGTACCTCTATCTCAGGTACATTCTCAGAACCTAAGGATACAGAAATAATTCCTTTAAAACCACCCATGCTGTGTATACCATATTAAGCTTCCACATAGCATAGTTTGAACAGCAGGAACTTAAACTATATATTCTAAATACCACTTTTCTCAGCCTAGCTTTGAAACAGTATGATAGTTCAGAACTGTACATATTCTATAACAAGCGCCTAGGGGATTCATTTTATCTTTAAAATGCATGCAAATTTTGCATTTAGTTTAGAAATTGGCCATGTTTGTTTTAACGTAAAAATGTTGCTCTCCTACCCAAAATGCTTCAACAAAACTGGACACCTCCAATGGAATACTACTCAGCCATAAAAGAATGAAATTTTGCCATTTGCAGCAACATGGATGGACTTGGAGGGCATTATGCTATGTGAAATAAGTCAGACAGAGAAAGACAAATACTGTATGATATCACTTGTATGTGGAATCTAAAAAATACAACAAACTAGTGAATATAACAAGAAAGAAGCAGACTCACAGATACAGAGAACAAACCAGTGGTTACCAATGGGGAGAGGGAAGGGGGGAGGGGCAATATAGGGGTAGGGGACTAAGAGGTACAAACTATTAGGTATAAAATAAGCTACAAGGATATACTGTACAACATGGCGAATATAGCCAATATTTTATAATGGCTATAAATGGAGTAACCTTCAAAAACTGTGAATCATACATTATACACCTGTAATTTATATAATATTGTACAGCAACTATACTTCAATTTAAAAAAACAACAAAAACAAAAGGAAAAAAAAGAAAATTAATCATTTAAGTATCATTTTAATTTTGTGGCTCTGCATATCCCCAAGAGATAGTCATGCCCCAATTTGAGAAGCAAAGACTTTATTTTTCTAAGGTCACTTTCCTCATCTGTAAATGAGGGTAAATACAATAACTATTCCTAAGATTCTTATAAAGATCAAACAAGATAATTCATGTATGATAATGAAAGCTCATGCAGCTTTCATTCAGTCACTGAACAAACACTGAGTGCCTACTATCTGCCGGGTACTGACCGTACGCTGGGTATAGTATCACTCACGAAACACCAAAATCCTCAGAGCTTACATTCTCAGGGTAGGGATAAGACGACAATTAACAAAATAGGTGTAGAGTTTATAGTCATGTTGGCACATAAATCCTGAAGAAATAGGAGCTATTTTTATTAACAGCACTAACATGTTATTGAACATGCTACTAAAATTTAGAAACTTGACCTATTAAGCTTTCCCATAAGGAAAGCCATCTGCTGCTTCACACAAAGAGGAGCCTGAGTGGTATCTTCAGGTCGAAACAAGATTATCCTCAAAACTTAATTTCGCATTTTCTCCAGAATATGCACAGTAGCCAACAGCTAATGCGTTTCCACAAAAATCAAAAGCCAACAATGCAAAGTGCTTTACAATCCTTCAGTTTTTTATATAATTCACACACCATAAAATTCACCATTTTAAAGTATACAACTCAGTGGGTTTTAGTAGATTCAGAAGGTTGTGCAAGCTTCATAGGTTTCTGCAAAGAGTAAAGAAAAATATATCTGGGATCTACGATTTTGTACTGAAAATCCACTTCATGTAATATCCTAAATGAGGAATAAGATATTACCTTTTTAAGGAGATCAATGGAATATTAAAAAAAATAATGAAATGGGTATACTATACTTTGAGCTCATTAAAAAAGGACATATACTTGTAGTTAATTGAAGAAGTGGAGGTTTGAAATTCACCACTGAAATCAAGTTTTGAAGAGTTTTGTTTGAAAAAATAACTTCTTGGAGATTTAGTTAATATGGGGTCATAAAAGGACAGATGGCAAAAGATTAATGAGTTTCGACCAGAACAGCTCTACTCGCTCAAACTAAGGCATCAACTGCATGGAATTGATTATCTCCTTTACATCTGTGTTGGCACTAGCTGAGTACACATCCCTAGAATTATGGAAACAGTCACCCAAATCGTTTTCTGTAGGGCTTCATTCTCTCGTTGACCTAGAGTCTACAAAGTCAGGTAACTCTTCAAGACCTATAAAACTTGGTGAAATTCACTCAATTGTTGACAGAAAACCAGGCATCCAAAATAAATCTTGACAAAACCGTACCATGGGCACCTATGTCCCCAAATCTACCTTCATTATTAGCACAAAGGCCAAGCCAGACCCTCCCAAAAGGTCTACTGTACTTTGCTACCTTTGAAGTACTAACTTATAACATGCTAAACCTGCTCTCATACTGAAGAGTATACTCTCATCAGCAAGTCTATCTGCTAACATGGCTAAAGTTCTTCTGTTCACTTTTTGCTTCCTAGCAATCTTTATACCATCCATACCTAAATACCTACCTCAAGTCAGCCAAAAAATGGACCAGTGCTGTTAGTTGTTAATAACTTGTTCATTATCTTCATTCATCAGCTAAAGATAAATAAATATCCTTTATTTATTTATTAAGGATATTTCTGCATATGAGAAAATCAGAAGTTCTCTGGAATACTAAATACAGTTGATCTTTGAACGACGTGGGAGTTTAGGTGTCAACCCTCTGCACAAATGAAAATCGGCATCTTAACTTATAGTCAGCCCTCTGGATCCGTGGTCCTGCATCCATGGATTCAACCAACTGCTGATCGTGTAGTACTGCAGTATTTACTATGGGAAAAAATCTGCATATAAGTGGATGCATGCAGTTCAAATGCGTTGTTCAAAGGTCAACTGTAGTTCTAGTGTCTCTTGCTACAACTTACTCTTTCTTTATTCATTAAACGACCACTGTCCAAGGCATCATCATCCCAGCCTGGGTAAATAGCCTCCTGCTGTAACTGGTCCCCAGCTCCCACTTCTGCACCTCTACAGTACATTCTCCACACAGCAGCCAGAGAGCCTATCGCTCCCTACATAAAGTCCACAAATAAGCATTCCATACCACTCCTTATGGTGGCTTCCCAAGTCCTGTCATTAGGTTTGTCTTCTTCCTTGACCTCACCAAGTACCCCTCTCCCACTCACTAACCTCCAGCCACCCTGGCCTACTTTCTGCCCTCATATGCTAAACATATCCAGCCTTAAGGATTTTGCACTGGCTACTCCACTCTGCTTAGAACACTTTTCCCTCTGGTTTTTATAGAGCTGACTCCTTCTCATTCAGATCTTGGCCAAAAATCACGCCCTCCAAAAAGCTTTCCTGATCACTCAGCCTACAATAGCCACCTAGTCGATCTCAACCATTCTTACTTAATTTACTGTGTAGCATTTAATACTTAAATTGTGTATTAGTTTGTCATACCACTAGAATAATAAGCTCCACAAACACATAATCTTCCTCTCCTATATTTCCAGAATCTGGAATAATGTCTGAGCACACAGAATGTGCTAAAAAAATTTTTGTGGAATAAATGATGCATAAAATGTCTGTTACATGTAAAGTCTTGTGTTGTGCAGCCCTTACTCTTGAATACTCTCATTGTCAGCCTGAAACGTACCCATGCTACGGAAGTGGAAATTATTAACTCAACATGGTCTATAATATCCATGTCAAAATTATTAAGCATAGTCATCTATTATATACCTCAAGATTACCAATGTAAAATAATCCCCAGACTTGTTCCATTTATTAGTATTTAACATGAAGTTATGCTTATAGATACACAGCCAGTCCTACACAAACATCCCATGGGAAAATAAATCCTCAGATGGTGTTTGTGGCAAAGTCACTGTCAATTATAGTGATGCTATACCATGAAATAATGGGAAATAAAGAGTGCAAAAAATGTATAACTCAGCAGACTGCCAACATGAGATTAAGACAACAAAACAAACTATGTACATTGGCAGAAAGCATGCCATATTGCTCCTACAGAGCCACGGTTTAGGAAAAATGTTCTTCATTATGGATCTGAAAACTTGGATCATCTCACTACAACTTACTGGCCATAACAACTTTTCATTTGTATAGTAAAATAACCTAAAATTTAGCAGTGGTCTAGACAAAGGAGACTGGTATGGAGATTAAAACCTTGGGCCAAAGTGTAAGGTCAATAGGATGTCAACAGGTAAGTTATAGAGATGAGACAGGTGATCTCTTGGTTGTTACACCAACTCAAAGTTGGTGTAAGTTTAATTGGTAAGAAAAATAGGACTTCCCTGGTGGCGCAGTGGTTAAGAATCCGCCTGCCAATGCAGGGGGCACGGGTTCAATCCCTGGTCCGGGAAGATCCCACATGCCGCGGAGCAACTAAGCCTGTGCGTCACAACTACTGGGCCTGCACTCTAGAGCCCACGAGCCACAACCACTGAGCCTGCATGCTGCAACTACTGAGGCCCGCACGCCTAGAGCCTGTGCTCCGCAGCCAGAGAAGCCACCACAATGAGAAGCCCACTCTCCGCAACTAGACAAAGCCCTCGCGCAGCAACGAAGACCCAACACAGCCAAAAAAAAAAAAAGAAGAAGAATATTAACTTGGAGATAAGCAGAGCTAATCAACTTGAATCCTAAAAAGTTTAGTGAGAATTCAGCCTGCCCCAATCGGTAAAACTATTCTCTCTTAGGGAGGTAAGCAAAGGTGTTTAAGGAGCCCATACTCTGCTGAGTAGTCCTGTAGCAGATCACTCATGTAGGAGGCTGAGAACTAAGGCAGGAATAAAGCCAGTTCTTTTGGGGCTCAGAGTTCCAGACAGGTCCTACCTGCCTAAGAAAGTTCTTCTGAGTTCATTTATAATAGTTATCTGGCAGAGGTACACGTACCTCCTTTCTAAAAAGTCAGGACAACAATATTTCAAATGTTTGTATACTCTGCTCTAGCAATTATCAAAATTAAACCCATCACACCCCACATCCTATCTTCATAATAACCAAACGGCCAAGTCCCCCAGATCACAGGTCATCACCCAGTACTAATCTCCAAAATATTCTGTACATCCACGCCATAGTTCAGTGGCTCTCAAACTTTTTTGACTTCAACTAAGAGTAGAAATATATACTTTACATCATGACTTAGCATACACAAGGGTGTGTATCACAAAAGTCACCTAAAATACTTATCCTTCCTAAATGGGATGGACACTATTTTCTATCCTATTGCATTTCATATCTTAAAAATCCCAGTCATGAACAATTACATTGATTTAACCATCTGACGTTTCAAAACCAACCCCCCACCTTACCCATCCCACCCCCCCAGTCCTTGCACTGTACACTCGAGTGACTGATCAGCAGGTTCTCCTATACCCTCAGTATTTTCTTTAAACATTCCCTCAAGTTGCTGGGCTTACTGAAACTTGGCTGTCCCTCAAAGATCCTATCTTCCCTAAAGTTCTTTCAAATTTAAAGAGAAAGAGTTTTTTCTCTCTTTCTCTCTCTCTTACAACTACATATCTAAGGGGCCAGGAAGTGGTAATTTCCTCCTTTCTCCCCATTTTTCTCAAATCATCTATTTTTCCTCCTCCAAAAACAGGAGCTCCTCTGAAGCTCATAGGATCTGACTATACTATTGTCTACCCTTTCTCCCTGCTTTCTCCTTATTCACTAAAGACTTTAGTTTCTGTTCCATGTTTTCCTCTCCATCCCAACTCTTGTCCTCATTCTTAAAGGCCTCAGTACCCATGTGGATAATCCACCCAACATCCTGAGTCCTTTGACCTATTTGTCTACCCAACCTCACCCACCTAACATTATAGGCACAGGCTTGTCAACACTAGTAACTACACCATCTCCAATATCTCAATCAAGCATCCAACTCTCCAATTTCTACTTCCTATCCTTGTAACTCACTGAGGACTGCCCTCTGCATTCTCTGAACCCATCAATATTTCCCATCCATTGACTGACCATATTTCTTACTCTTCCATAACCTCTTTCACATTCCTCCCTACCCAGTATAGATTCCATGGTCCATCATCATTGTTATTACACTGCAAATATGCTTAACTTTCTTGACCTCTGTGGTTTTTCCACTTGTGCTATAGACCCCATTCTTATCCTTTCCACAATCTTTAAAATGGGAGATTACCCAAAGCAGCATCCCTTTCATCTACTATCTAGTGATTCTCCTTCCTAGCCAAGAAAATTTATTGAAAGAATTGTCCATGCTGACAATTTTAACTCTCATTCACTTTCAGCCCAATCCAATCTAGCTTCGCTTCCCACTGAAACTACTGCTATCAAGGTTATTAATAACCTTCAGGCTGCCAAACTCAATGGAAATTTCTGTCTTCCTCCATTCAAACTTTCAGCAACAATCAATGTAACAGACCACTCTCTTTTTTGAAACTTTCTCCTCTTCTATGTCTCTACTACCTTACTAGCCATTCTTTCACAATCCACTTGGCTGATTCCTTCTACTCTAACTCAATTTTAATTACCAGACTTTCTCCGAGCTTTGTTCTGGATCCTTCTATCTACCTATCTATAAACTCCAGTCCCATTACTTGGAATACTACTTACGTGCTAATGACTTTCCAGCTCAGACCTCTCAATTAGTATACACACATGACATGACATCTCCATTTGGATGTTTAATAAGCATCTCAAACTCTGCATGTTCGAAGTTGAATTTATTGTATTCACCCATATAAATTCTTTCCTAAGGCAATCTCAGTAGATGGCAATCCAATCCACCCAGTCACTCAATCTATCTAAAATCTAAGGGCTCACACTTGGAGTCTTCTCTGTCATCTTTCAAAACCAATTCATTAGTAAATTCTGTCAATTCTATATTCAAAACGGAACTAGGATCTATTCACTTCTATCACCACATATGTCTAGGCCATCGCCATTCCTCATTGTACCATTGTTAACAGCTACTCGCTCCTCACTTCCGCTTTTGTCAATTTCATTTTAAATTAACAGAAACCTGTACTCAAGAGTGGCCCACACTTAAGTGAGATGCCAGTAATCCCCTGTAAGGACTTCAAGGCCTAGAAATGCTGGATTCATCAGCTGTAATCTACTCTCTCCTCCTTCCACCCCCAACTATATCCAACAGAGAGAGACCAAAAGACACTCTGTTCAGCAAGGGCTTAACACAGTGATGAAAAGAGCACCAGCATCTTTGGGAAAGATTTTACTTTCCCGATAGGCCAGGAATGTTGATGTAAGGAATGAGGTCTCTGGTTTCAGTTTGGATGGAAAGATTCTAGGAAGGGAGAAGCCAAGGGGTACTTCTTACCACAATACCAGGAGTTGGTAATCAGACTGATCCTACCACGGGGCCCTTTAGTGTTGGTTAATTGACAATGGGGTCCCTAGGACAGAAATAAATCACCCCTCTAAGGCGTTACTTCAATAACTGAAAAATTCCTAATCAGTTAAACAAATGCCTAATTTGAGCTACAGCAAATGAGCTGGTCTTTAACATCTTCCGCCAAAGCCTTGCTCCCTCTTCCTGTCTGTAAAACAGTAGTTATTAACTTTTTCGGCTACAGTCTTTGAGAAGTTGATGAAGATAGACTTTCTCCTTAAAAAATTCGTAACAGGGGCTTCCCTGGTGGCACAGTGGTTAAGAATCTGCCTGCCAATGCAGAGGACATGGGTTCGAGCCCTGGTCCGGGAAGGTCCCACATGCCGCGAAGCTACTAAGCCCGTGTGCCACAACTACTAAGCCTGCGCTCTAGAGCCCGTGAGCCACAACTACTGAAGCCCACACACCTAGAGCCTGTGCTCTGCAACAAGAGAAGCCACCGCAGTGAGAAGCCTGTGCACCGCAACAAAGAGTAGTCCCTGCTCACTGCAACTAGAGAAAGCCCGCGTGCAGCAACAAAGACCCAACGCAGTCAAAAATAAATTAATTAATTAATTTTTAAAAATTCGTAACAGAAAGTATTACACACATTTCAAAGGTTCCTGGAGAGCATCCTGAAACGTGGACTCTCAGGTTAGACACCTCCCTACTCTACTGGTTCCTGCCAAGTTGGCCTCTTTCAACTTTTACAGGAAAAATAACAATAATAATAATGTCCCTTCGTGGTGCATTCTCTTCTGAATATTGTCCTCTTTCCTCCACCTCTCATTCAAGCTTCACAAGAGTAGTCTAACCATTTTATGGGGAGATGTAGAAATGCACATACGCGTACGTGTTTGTAAATGCACAGAAGCTCTGAAAGGACATACCAAAAAAAAAAAAAAACTGGTTAACAACAGTTTCCTCTAGGGAAGAGGCTGAGCTTAAGAGACTGAAAGAGGAGAGAGATGTTTTTCATTGAATATCCTTTCTACCATGTGTGCAAATCCTAATCAAATAATATCAAATAAAATTTTCTTAAACTTTTAAAACAGCAGGCTACATTTTTGCTTCTAATTTCTCATTTCCCAGAAACTTTCTGGCATTCTAAATATGACTTCTGGTCCTTCTATCCCTCAAAAGCTGGTTATATCAAAGTCACCAGGTGACTTCTAATTTGAAAACCCAATGAATACTACAAAGTCTTTATCCTCCTTGATCTCTCCACAGCATCCAACAAAAAAATCTTTCCTAGGCTTTTATAACACCACATTCTCTTCATTCTCCTACTACTTTTTCTGGAAGTTCCTTCTTACTCCCCACACAACTACTTTATTCACTGCCTACAGTGTGACAAGATACTTTTCTGTTTGCCCCTATGTTGGGCGATCTCAATATGTTTTAGCAAACCACTATGACAGGAGTTCTCAAAGTGCGACCTGGGAAACCCTGGCGGTCCACAATTTCTTTTCAGATGTCCAAGAAACAAAAGTATTTTAACGCAATCTTCCTCACCAACCCCCTCCCCAAACCTGCTCTTCTTGTCCTACTTCCTACTGACCCCTGCCCCAAGTGACTCAAACCAGAATTGTAGCTAGCATCAACAATTCCCTCTCTCTACAATCATCAGGTACTCATATCTACTAATTTCTCTTGACTGAGTCTCACACCTTTTCATACCTCCTAATACAGCATTAATTCAAGCCATCATTATTTCTCTGGACTAAAACAACTCAAACTACTCTCCCTACTTCCAGTCTCCCCTTTTCCCAAATCGTACCTACTGGATATTCACCTATCCAATACCCAATCTGACTTCCACCATTACTACCAGCTCACTTGAGTTTCTCAACTTGCACAAATATTGCTCCCAAGATATATGAGCTCTCTACAAGAATTTGTTATTATTTTGTTGAAGATAATTAAAGCAAACACCTGCTAGATGGTCTGATTAAGTACTTAGGACACAACCATACAGAATCCAATGCTGTGTTTATAATCACAATAGCATACTACCATAAACCAAGGTAATTCATGAGAAAATAATGGCAGACTTATACAATTAATTCCTTCAAGAGAACATAATGCCTTTATTTCCAAATGTATCAAATTTGTGAAATGTGATGAAAGAACTGAGTCCTTCCAAGGTATTAGCAGAATTGACAAGTCAGGCTAAAATATAATTTGTTCCATACCATATTCATATTGTGAGCAAGCTGTAAAATATATGCCACATTAATGTTAGGGAACTTGAATTTTATTAGTTTTGTAGATTTAATTCATAAACATTTATTTCAGTGTTGTTAAGAGCTAGAAACACAAGGAATTCAGTTTAATATTTACACATCTGAAACATTAAAATAAATTTCTAGCAAGAAAACCAAGCTACTCAAGTTCCTTAAACATATCCTACACTGAGAAACACCGTACTCTTCTTTATCCAATCTTAAGACTGTTGTCTAATTTTTAAAGAAATGTATCTTTTTAAGAAATTAACTTCCTTCATAAAATGTTGAGGATTGTATCTCTAAAACACTGAAACATCTCCTCTTTGAAAAAGCAAAGCCTGCATAAATACCTAGACAATATTCAGCTTTCGAAGCAAAAGTTGTATTGAGAGGCATAGCTCTAGAACTGTGCAGTCCAATATGGTAGCCACTAGGCACATGTGGCTACTTAAACTTTAAATAAAACTGAAAGTTCAGTTATTCAATCACACCAGCCACATTTCAAGTACTCAACAGCCACATGTGGCTGGTGGCCAGAACATCTCCATCGTCACAGAAGCTGCTATTGACAGTGCTGCTCTACAACTTCTCCCTCTGAGTAAGCTTTGAGAAAGCTGCTCATGACGTCAACTATCAGCTCTAGCTTGATAACTTCCAAATCTTTCTCTAGTCTTTTTCCATTAACCTAATGGAATATCTTTAGTAACATACTCGATATTTCAATTCTACTTTATCAGCTGAAGAGATGGAAGTTGCGGCTGGAAATAATCAAGGCAGTGGCAAGAAAATCTATAAGGTACAATGTAATCAAGAATGGAACAGATTTTCAGGGTAAGGTTAAGACTGAGTTTGAGACAAACGGGAATAGGTACTGCAAAAACCTTAGTAAGTATCAATCGAAAGATAATTTCCACTCCATTGTACCCACCAATCCTAAAAGAATTAAAAACCATTTTGCAAAGATCTTCAAAAGATAAAACACACCTGAAGATATTCACCCAGTAAATTCCCCTTTGATATGAAAGATACATTAAAATCACAGTTTATAATCAGTCAATATAAACTACAATTTAGCCTGTTTCAAAGTTTATTTTGTTCATTACATTTCTAATTCTTTAAAGATACGAATCTTTAAAAAAATTTCACTCCTAGGTATACAGTCGAAGAAAACGAAAGCACTAATTTGAAAAGATACATGCACCCCAATGTTCACAGCAGCATTATTTACAATAGCCAAGATATGGAAGCAACCTAAGCATCCATCAACAGATGAATGGATAAAGAAGATGTGATATATAAAGATATACATATAGACAGATACACATACACACACACACACCCCTCAATACTACTCAGCCATAAAAAAAGAATGAAATTTTGCCATTTGCAACAATATGGATGGACCTGGAGGGTATTATGCTAAGTGAAATAAGTCAGACAGAGAAAGACAAATACTGTATGTTATCATTTACATGTGGAATCTAAAAAATAAAACAAACCAGTGAATACTAAGAAATAATAATACAATTAATAAAGCACTTCAGCCAGGTTCACAACTACATAGCAAAACACTACCTCAGATTCCTGTTTATCACTTTAAATCTCTCAATTTTCTCTATACTGTATTATTATAAAAAAATACCTAATATAGTTATTAATTACCCACAAACATGTTTTCTGCTTTATAGAGATATTTAATGTTGGTGTTACTCCAAAAGAGAGCGTACCTAAAAAAAAAAAAGGAAAAACTCCATCTTCTGTCTACTCAACTAAAATAAAATCAGATACAAAAATAAATCAGGCCCCCCAAAATTCAGACAGAGAGCTTCAGAAAACAATGATAATAAAAGGCATTTCCAAAATATGTATGGTATATTAATTTATTCAGTAAACATTTATGACCACTATAAACTTCTGGAATGAGGTGAATAATACACAAACATTCAGCAAACATTTATTAAGTACCTACCGTATGCTAGGCTTTGGACTAAATATACCAAAACAAAAGACATGGACCCTGCCCTCACGGAGCTCACAGTCTAGCTGAAGCCGACAAACAATCACAAATACAACGGCCAAGCACCAGGGAGGCATTATGGAAGGAAGGACTGGTTCTGCCTGGAGGATGCAGAGCGGCTTCACAGAGACGAGACAATGGAGCTGGGCCTTGGATGAGGAGCAGTTCACCAGATGGAGGGGGAGGGGGAAGCACATTCCAAGCAGAGGAAACAGCACATGAGCAAGCAGAATCTTGAAAGCACATGCCACGGTGCAGGATGACGAGCGGTCCAGCGCAGCTAGCGCGGAAAGGTGCACACAAACTAAAGAGACGAATTAGTTTTAGGTTTTTAGTGAATCATAACTACCAGGAAGTATATCTTCATATTACACTTAGCGCAGCTTAACTGTGATTCTGGTAACAACAGAGTAGTTTGAAAGCATTCCATTCATTTCATAAATATTTAAGCCCCTTCAAAAGACATCCAGCACTGTTCAGAGTTTTAAAAAGGCAGTTTCAGAAAAATAAATCGTAATTTTCCTCCCTACATTTAAGCAGCAAAATAAACCCAGAATAAAGACTTTCTTAAGCTGAAATCACCCAGCTTCGCCTCTACACACTCAAGGTCCCAACCTGAGCACCCCCGACTCCTACCACTACCTCATATCCTCCTTAACACCTTCAGAACCATCAACCCACAGTAACACCATAAGCGATACGGAGGCAATTCCAGCCTTCCCTTCCCGCTCTGCCTCTAAACATGGTACTTGCCCATGTCCCTTGGGAAACCATGCCAGGTAACTAACACAGTATGTGAGGAAACAGTGCATTCTCACCTCCACACCAATTTTTTGGAAATCAAACTATTGTTAAAAAAAAAAAAAAAAAGACAACCATTAAGCTAAATTCTGAAAAAAAGAGGGATATGAAGCAGAGACCCCATATTCTCCAGGAAAAGTAAAAGGTGAGGAGGAAGACAGCTTGGGTCAGAAAAGCTTCCTACACTGGCCACCAGGCAACACTGTTCACTGAGGTAGCTCGCTGCTTAGGAAGCTACAACGGGAACAGGAAAGGAACTTGCTAGGTAATTTCACATAAATTCCTGTTTACTCCTCACAACAACTAAAGGATAGATTTTATTACCTTAATTTTACAAATGAGAAATCTGAGGCCATCAGAGGTTAAACTTGCCCATGACTGCCTGAGCTGGTAAGTGGCAGAGCCAGTACATCAAAACATGCCCACCCCACTCCACATGCCGCCCCGGTTCCTCAAGTGAACGTGGCACTCCCAAGGGGCACGCAGGGCTACATCGGCCAAATATCTAGAAAGAAAAGCCCTTCCTTTTCCCTCCACCATTTTCATGGTCAGTGTGAGACAACGGTGGTGGCAACACACATACATGTGTCTCTCTGAAATTTAGAGGGAAAAAACTGGGGAAAAAAAAAAAGGTTATCTAAGATTAGTTGTTTCGGGGCCACGGGGAGGTGGGGAGCTTTCTCTGTAAAGATACTGGGTGCTTTAACACAATTAAATTAGCATCAGAATTCAAATGCTACTCATTTAAATTCCTGTACAATAAACCATCAACTAAGCAACTCAGTAAAAGTAAGAGCTAATGGAACAATCTCCAATCACAGTATTAGAATGAGAATATTATTCCTAAAGGTCACTATCCTCAACATCATCAAAAAGTCAAAATAAAAACTGCTCTTTCTCAAATCCTAATCCTGAAAATTAACAGGTAAGTATAAACTATGTGGTAGGTAAGGATACTTGCGCCACAATAAAATTTTGCCTCTTTCTGGGCAACAGGAACTATTTTAAGGGGGGGGGAATAAAGGAGACAATTAATATCAACAAAGAAATCTTTTGTAAATAGTCCCAATGGGCCAAAAGTGTGATGTATGTTGGCCTAGAGAGATACTGAAATGTTGTTTTCAACTGTGCACAATTTTACTTAGGCTATCTCTCTGTAAGCCAACTACCAGAAAATTAATCAGATATATAAGTCAAAATGCTTTGGAGGGGGAGGAGAAAAAAAAACTGGGAAATTCAGACAACCAAAATTCCAGTGACATAGTACAATGTAAGATACTTTTGGGAGAGCTTCTGGAATAGCACTCATTTGCTATAAGTAAATTAACCAACCTTATTTTGATTGAGAGGATCATTCCGCAGTCTCTGTTTGTTCTTCTGTAATTTACTAGGCATCATCTTTCCAGTTCTGAAGTCAAAACTGCTGAGGTCAACAGTATTTCCCAGGTACCTTGCCAACTGAGGTTTGCTTCTGAACTTCTTCCCACTTGGACTAGAAGAAAGATAACATTAATTGTACAAAAGACAACAATATTTACCCTAGATCACTACATAAATCTTTTCTTCATGCCTTCTTTTCTGCTCCCAATTATTATCACATCACGATTTTACATATTTTTTTTCAAAGAAATATTAGAAGTTTTAAAGGAACTTAATTAGAACTTTTTATCTCCTGTAAAAAGAGATAATGTGTCACCTAATATAATACTCCACTAGGTACACCCCTGGAGCACATAACAGATGTGAATACCGATTATCCCACTGGTCATTCACCCAGCAACCATTAACAGAATCCCAACCCAAACAGCATGCACAACACAATGTGCACACTGCAAACGTCTTCAATCTTACACATTTTCCAAATTAATTTTTGAATTTTTTTTTCTGTATTACATATACACAATGCCAACAGTAATCACAAAGAACTTCAAAACAAATTGTTCTGAAGTCAACAACTCTTGTTAACAACACATTTACACACTTGGAACCCATATAATCTTTGCGCTACCGATTCGAACTCATAACATTCACAACAGAAAAAAAAAACTGTTGAATTTTTGACAATATTTAAATGCTCCCTAACGTTACTGAAAGGAGAAAACTAAGGCAAACATTTGCAAATGTGTTTGTATGATGCTGACATGACTTTTGTTAGCCTAACTCTTATCTGAGAGAAGGGTATCAAGAATAACTTACTTCCTGTAAGAAAAACTGTCGAAGCTGGAAAATGACAGAAGTGCCAGAATTATATAGAGGGCTAAACTAAACTAGTCTTTTCTAAAAAAATTTTTCCCATATTGCACTGAAATGTAAGAAAAATTTTATAGGAAGAATACCCCAAAGTCTCATCTAATAAATTTTCTGAATCAAATGTGCTGGAATAAACTGCAGTGGGATATGTCACCAGAAGAGAATTGTGAGAATTCTCAAATACCTCTCAAAGAAGCCAATATGTCATATTGAGAACTTAACCTTGCACCAACTGACTACAGCAAAAGAAAAATAATTCAACAGGAAGACAAAAGAGAAAAGGCTGGAAAACCAAGCAATTTACATTTCCCTGGAACAGCAAAACTTCTCTCTGGGTCAAGTCCAAATCAACACACCCCAGTCTGTCACAAACTCCATGGTATTCTGCCACCACAGACTTCAACACAACTGAAGATCGTATCAACATTCTTTTTCCACAATCACATGACGTAGCTATTCCTGAAACACAATTCAAGGTATAGAATTCGGCCTGAAGATGAAGATAACAGCCAGTTAAGACCAGAATATAACAGAATAGAAAGAAGCAAACAACAACCAGAACACAGCAGAGGAAAGAATATAGAATTATGTATAAACAAACCTCAACTCCCATTCTAATCCAGATTTCCAAATACGCTCAGTATCACAAAATAAAATAGCACGTAACCCTCAATACTGTTTAAAACCTGAATCATTTCTGCTCACTGCAAACTTCCACCCCCAAACCTGATCTTCTTGTGTTGCCCTCTATTGTAGCATCCATCCCTCAGCCCACACATCCAATACCAAGTTCTAAACGTTCAGAGGCTCCCCAATGCTGACAAAATAGTTTTGCCTCCTTAATAGGACATCAAAAACCTTCCATCTGTTCAGGTTTTTTTTTTTTCCTGACTTTTTCCCACCAGCCTTGAACACGCCTCACGTTCTAAACTCAGTGTCACCAAAACATGCCATGTACCTTTGACTTCCAGCCATGTCTTTCCAGGTGGAAGGATGAGCATAAGCAATATCCTGTCTATCATAAAACTATTAAATCCTCCAAGCCCAGCTAAAATGTCACTGCATCTATGAAGTTGTCTGTGATTCTGCAAGCCCACTTAGAAATAATTCTACTATCCCTCAATTCTACTTCATTACAATTCTAAACATTCCCTTGATTAGTAAACAACCAAAGATTACGATGTCCCTTATTAAAACCCTCAAACATAACGTATATAGGCTAGTACTGAACAAAGTAACTTCTGAGAGCAAAAAAAAAAACCTCTCAGTTGAATAGTTAAGAACATGGTTTTCATTTGCAGACACATGGAACAGAAAAGTCTATGCTTATATAAAACTTACATTGTCTGGAATTCAAAAACTGAACTGGAAAATATTTTCATGGTTAATCTTATACTACATAAGAAATGAAGTATTACTAAAAAACCCAAGTTAATGAAAAATTGGTAAAGAGTACCCTGTTATTATATCACTTATATAATTATGAATAATTTTAATTAAGCTAAAATAGGCATATAGTCCTTATAATCAGATATTCCAGTTACTGGTAAATAAGATTCTGATAAACTGCTTGATATACAGATACAAGCATCTGTAATGCACAGCTACAAGTACTGGTCATACACACTGTTGCCTTCAGAACATGCTACAAGCCATTTTCTTCTCCATAACTGCTATAGCTTGTGCTCGGTGCTTTAAGGAAAGTCAACCTGGCTGCCCCAGGGGATTTTAAGACCAGGGACCTTCCTCTGCAGGAGATGAAGGCAAGCATATTAGAAAGGCAAGGCCCATGGGAATGGTTAAGCAGAAATTCTGTCCATAGGGACCATCGCACAACGGCAAAATGACTCTGGAAGTGGCCGAGGAAGTCAGTGCTAGATAAACAAAACGACTGTATGTCACTAAAGTGACTAAGTTATCATCTGTCTGCCCTCTAAGATGGCTGCTGTTAGGTAACAGTCTCAGACACACCAGGACTTAATGTGACTAAGCTTTTATTCTAAAAGCATCAAATTGTAACTTAGGGAAATTATTTTTTTTTAAACTCTAGTAGACTAGTGAAGGATATTAGTCACTTTCAGTTTTCTCTGCCCAAAGCGATTACTTCTAATCCTGGTAATGAAATACTAATATTTCACTTTCAACCACAAAAAATTTCCCTACCAACTGCCCCCTAGATCTGCCTATCCTGAGCCAACCTGTGATCTCACCTTTAACTTGTCCTCCCCACTAAATACCCTGAAGAAAAGTAACTATTAAATGAAAATCAAAAGCATGAGTTACATTTTTCCGGTTCATATTAGAACATTTCATCACTTGAACTATGTCTTTGCTTGCCTTCATTTTGATTAAGCTGTTTAAAGCAACTT
Organism: Eubalaena glacialis; assembly: GCF_028564815.1. Classification (NCBI taxonomy): domain Eukaryota; kingdom Metazoa; phylum Chordata; class Mammalia; order Artiodactyla; family Balaenidae; genus Eubalaena; species Eubalaena glacialis. The sequence goes on along the minus strand of NC_083730.1, from coordinate 21,032,331 downwards.
TTTTTTAAAAATTGAAGTATAGTTGATTTAAAGCACTTTTTAAACCTAACTCTACCTTAGAGGTTTCTAACTATAGATTATCAAACGGAAATAAATTTTATTTGGCATCTGACTTTCAAATCTAAAAAAACTTTGAGATACCAGAAAGACTTAAATAACGGTCACCCTAACTTAGTAGTATTCCCATTATGTCACTCTATAAACTCATCTGTAAACAGCATTACTGGAGCTAGACAACTGTAATATGCCCTGCCAGTCTATGATATGAAAATTAACTCTCTGAAGACCGCTGCTTGCATGTGAAACTATACTCTGAAAATGAGTAGTAGAGCAAACGTATTTTTTCATGTTACTTTGGTAGAATGGATAATCATGATGTCTAGTCAAACCATTATGAGGAGACCAGAGGTCTGAGCAAACACAAGTATACCTTCAAACCAGTTTCTAACAGGATGAACTGTGGGGGTGGCGGCAACCAGAGTGGAAGAAGATGGACTGGCCTATCAGCAGGAAGGAGCATCGTGGACGGCAGATGGTTAGGTCTCCGGCTCAAGCGCAAGTTCTAAGGCGCATGGCTCTCCAACATCAGGAAGTGCTTTGTGGGGAATAATAAAAATTCTAGAAGCTACAGCACTGGAAAAGTTTGAGAATAAAGAAACATCAACTTTCTATTTTTTCTATCCCTCTAAGTGTTAAAATTTACTTGTTACTTACAAGAGTGTTAAGTACTTAAAGAAAGATTTCTCTAACTTTAAATAACAATTGTCTCCAGAAATCAAATTTTAGCTGAGACTGAAAATCTGAAATTAAAATTATCTTTTTGTACCTTAGTACAATCAGAAAACTGCCAAACCAATTAATTCGAAGAAATATATACCAATTTTTTCAAAACTACATGACATACACACAGGAAAATCCATCTAAAAGTCAGCTCCCAGTCCCCCTTAACTCCTTTCCTCCCAAACTTTAAATGTAGGCCTTTTCTAAAATGAACATCCTCAGCTCTCCTCTATAGTTTGTCCCAGGCAGAATTTATCTACTCTTATCTTATCTTAATATCTCCCATCTCTGATCAATTACAAAATCCAGTTCCTTCATAATCACCTTTGAATCCATCCTTCCTTTCCATTTCCATTGCCACTGCCTAAATCAAGTCTTTATCACCTCAAGTCTCAATCACCACAATAGGCTGATTTTCTATTTGCTAGCCTCTTTGCATCCTAAACTAGCCATACTGCTCTTCCTCAAACACCACTATTGACAAAGTTCCAGTTTAAATGCCTTCAACGGACTTCAACCCATTAGCAAAAGGGAACCAAACATTTTAGCCCTGCATTTGAGATTCTTTGTCATCTAGTCTTCTCTTAACCTTTCAACCCTATTTTCCACTCCTCTTACCCAGTGACTCCTGCCATATTGGTTTATTCAAGTCTGTTCTGAATCAATAGGCTGAATGATTTCCCTCTTCAGCCCTTTGCAAACCATGTATTTTACTTGGTCCAGCATGCGTGTCTCCACCCCCCAATCCCCAAGAGTCCAGAAACACTAATCCATCTTATACCTCTTCCACAAAGCCTTAACAGAACAAAGTAATAGGAATTACGTAAATAATCATGAACCGCCTGTTGGCATCTCTTGTAGTCTAGTTTGAAATACTGAGTTCTGTATGGCTGTAAAACTTCTACAAGTTCAAATCTTATCTTCACAAATAGCATACTGAAGTATAGTTATTAATGAATGAAATGATAGGACATCAAATGTGCTTCAAAATAATGAAGGCTGAGTCAGGGTAGTAGATGTGGGTATGGATGAAATAAGGCTGTCAACTGTTGAACTGGACACTTGGTAGTTCTTTATATAATTCTACTTTTGTATATATGTCTGAAATGTTCTATAATAAAATTCTTAAAATATAAACATTAAAGTATGCAAGCTATTTCCCCATGAAAACTGAAAAGTAGTTTTTAAAAAATATGAAGAGTTTGGGCAAGTAAACTGGAGCATGAAAGAATTTCCTTAGCAGCTGGGGTGGGGGCTGGGGTGGAGAATTATTTTTAAAGTATCAACAAGAAAAAAAATGTATTTACAATTTGGCTACTGATAAGATATGACAGCATTCCACCTTTTTCCTCGACTTAAATGTTTAAGGAATCACCACACAATTTTAAATGGTATGAAAGACCTTTAGTAGAATTCAAATTCTGTACCAATCATCCTTATTCCGTAAACTAGCATTTATTTAACAAAAATTATATGCAAAGAGTATATTATTGGTAGCAAATTCTATTATCTCTATATCATGGTTACGAATATGGTTAAAAAGTCAGGGTGATCCACTAAAAAATAAAAAATGAATGAACATAGAATTCTACCTAATCTCATCCCACTGCCACAAGCACTCACCTTCTGAAAAAGAAAAAACACTGGTTATTTTGGTTGAATTGGGGACTGAACACTGTTATGGAAATGTCAGAAATTAAGCATGTCTGGAAATTATTTCAAAATATAATGGGAGAGGTGGGAAGGGGACTGGATATTGATGAAACGAGACTGGACAGGAGTCGATAATTGTTAAAACTGGTAGACAAGTACATGAGGAATTCATTACACTTTTCTAACTAGTTTTGTTTTTGCGTATGTTTGAACTTTCCCATAATAAAAAAATATACATATAGATAGATAAGAACACCCAAAAAACAAACTATATTTCTTAAAAAGAGGTTAGGGGTCTCTGGAAAAGGCCTTTTTAAAGAAATGCATACATCACTGCATACATGTTAAAAAGAATTTTAAGTTCATTCATCCTTGCTTTAATCTATGGATTCCTCCAGTATGAAAAGAACTATGAAAGAAAATACACACATACACACACATGTGTTGGGGTGTGTGTACGTGTATATGTGTGTGCACAGACAAATATATTCAGAAAACAGAATGGAAGACAATGTATCAAAATATTAACAGTGATTCTCTTTAGAACTATATAAGGATTGTCATTTCTCTTTATATACTCTTCTGTATTTTCCCAATTTTCCACACTGAGCATGGGTTATTTTTATAATCAGGGAAAAAATGGAATATTTTTTAAACCTCTGATGAACTTGTATAACCTAAGCTCTACCCTAAACACATTTCAAAATACAACAAAATATTGCAAATCCTCACATAATTAACAAGCACATGCTTCTATTTATGCTGGGTAATTAAGTGAAGAGAAAGGAACAAAGATTTTACTGATCTATTGACCATCTACTACACGCCGAATGCCTTACATGTATTTTCATTTAATCTCACAAAATTCCATGAAGTAGAATTCCTACCCCTGATTTACAGTTGAGAAATCGGAAGCTTACAGAAGTTTAAAAATCTGTCCAAGTTAAAACAGTAAAGCAAGATTCAAGATTCAAGTCCCAATCTTCTGACTTAAAGTCCCTATTTTTATTCTAAACCAGTGCTATGCAAGTATAGTTTATGCACAGACTTACTTCAAACAAGGTCTTCAAATAAGTACAGAAATGGAGAGAAAGCATTTAGAAACTGCTATGGCAATATGACATGGTAAATTTATGACTTGTAGCATCTAACAATAAAAAGTTGCAATGTGTATTTCATATGTCCACTTTTGTATTATATTGCCCACTTCTGCTAGGGGCCTCCAGGAAAGATCTTTCTTTTTTAAAGAGATGCATACATCACTGCATACATGTTAAAAAGAATTCTAAGGACATTCATTTTTGCTTTAATCTATGGATTCTTTCAGTATAAAAAGAAGAGGAGGGCTTCCCAGGTGGCGCAGTGGTTAAGAATCTGCCTGCCAAGGCAAGGGACACAGGTTCGTGCCCTGGTCCGGGAAGATCCCACATGCGGTGGAGCAACTAAGCCCGTGCACCACAACTACTGAGCCTGCGCTCTAGAGCCTGCAAGCCACAACTACTGAGCCTGCCTGCTGCAACTACTGAAGCCTGCGTGCCTAGAGCCCGTGCTCCACAAAAGAAGCCATCGCAATGAGAAGCCCGTGCACCGCAACGAAGAGTAGCCCCCGCTCGCCACAACTAGAGAAAGCCGGCGTGCAGCAACATAGACCCAGCACAGCCAAAAAATAAAAAAAATTAAAAAAAAAAAAAGAAGAGGAAAAGAATATCAAGATACAGTAGTCAAAAATCATCAAGAGGATGATGTTCTTCTTCCTCACATTTGTAAATCACTAATAATTGTTCCTGACAAATGCTAAGTGTTCAATTTTTAAGATCTAATTTTAAATTATATTTACTATCATTTGCATTTACACACTGCTTATGTAGTCAAGTTCCCAAACAAATGAGTTTGAATTTATACTCTAATAAGATAAGGCAACATCATAAGATCCACATATATTATTCAAATTTCACCCTATTTCATACTTCTCCTTCCTTGAGAAGTTTTAGTTTTTAGAAGTTCTGACAAAATTAAGTAAAACTTCATTTTTCAATTTGCCTAGTCATTTCTTAGTGGAAATGGCAAACAACAATAAAAGATCAACAGACAAGAGCTGCAAGTAATACCTATCAAGTCAAACAGTAAATCCATGAAATAAGAGTTGATGACTTACTTCTAATTCATCATGCTGGGCTAAGAAATCTCAAATACAAGCTAAACATTATGAATCTCTATTAGTCCCACTATAAAGTGTAAAACAAAAACAAAGCAAAAAAAATCATCATCAACTTCACAAATCATCTGCTTCTGTTCCACTAATTAAAGTTAAATTACGAAAAATTAATTGTGACTCTATATTTCACAAATGAAATTTTAAAGCAATTTGAAAAAAATCATACATCAGTTTCTGTTGGAAATTATTTTTAGAATGTACGTGTATCGGTTCCTTTTGAGCTATGTATTTCCTCTACTACAGGTATTATGCATGTTCTGGCAGGTGAGACTTTGCATGTCAGACTCTAAAAATCGGATGTAGGACAGATGGCAATGTTGCAACCTAACAGAAATCCCTCTAGCACATCACAAAAGGATGTGATGGTACAGTTGAGAAAAGAATTATCAGAGCACAATTTCCACCACACCTATGTCTTTTATTTCTGGATTCAGGCTTCAATCAGGCATTATCAAGAAGAGACTAAAAGCAAGTTAAACTTTCAATTACGCAATAAGCATTTAATAAATACTGTATTTTGTTCCTTTCTCCAACTAAAGGGATTTTTTTTTTAATTGGTCTGTAGGATACATTTCAACTGTATCTCAACTCTGAAAGAAACATATAAAGCTTTTCCCAGGAACCATATAAAACTATCTCATAAGCTGCATTTAGCCTGCAAGTTACAATGTGATTTCTTCTAATTTAAGTGAAAGCTTTTAAAATGAAGAAGATCTATATAGCTTGCTCCTTGGCGAATGTGTTGCCTATCTGAATAGCTGATAAATAAGAGGGGCAACCCTAGGATAAACAAGAAAAAGAGAAAGAGAAATACTTCTGAACAAAATGGTCACTTCCGTTACCCAGAAAAAAACTGCTTTAATTATGTTAATTTACCACAATTTTTCCATTTTTTTTTTGCCCTTCAATATTACATAGAACTAACTGGAAGATCATCTTTTGGTACAATAGCTTCACTGCGAAATAGGATTTAAAATGTACCCCTTGTCAACTTCAGGATGCAAGCATAATAGTAAATAATTACATTATTTTAGTGGTACACCAAGTTTAATAAAGTAGATTAGGCAAGAGATGTTGCAATATTTCAGAATATAACTAGAGATCTCTATGTGAGGCAGCAGCAGAGCAGGGTAGCTAAGAGTTGTGGGGTTAAACCACCTGCCTCAGGATTCTAACTCTGCACCTACTAGCAGTACAACCTCAAGCCTATTACTTAACTTCTCTGTCCTAACTCCCCACCTATAAAATGGAGATGATTGTACAGCACAACATCACAGGTAATATAAAGCAAAGGCTAAGAGGTGATTTAAGCCCTGTTTTACAAAATTTTACGTGCCATGTATCAAACACTTATTTAGTATCTGTGTGTTCAGCACTGTGTCTGGGGGGAGGAAGACAGCTATGTGAGAAAGCCACAGGTTCTAGGGAAATGAACAACAGAGTAATACAGAAGACACCACGTTTCACTACATAGGGATGACCAGAAAGAAAATATTATGGAGAACGACAGTTTACTGAATGTCAGCGAGACTTCAATTAAGAACTGTGACCCTTGCAACTATACTCCAATAAAAATTATAAAAAAAAAAAAAAAAGAACTGTGACCCTTGGTCCACTGAGCTAGTTTTTTCCAACAACGACTACAAGGGAGAGTCTATTATTTTTAAACCAAAAAAAAAAGAGGGAAAGAGCCTAGTTGAACTTTGACATCCTCAATGATTCAGAATTCATGCCCTCAAAAACCATACCAGCCTTTCATAACAAATGAGATACGCTTACAGACTTTTTTAAACCTATTTATATGTTCAGTCCATACAACTTGAGTTATTTAATGAACTGTTTTCCTTAGTCCTTAAACATATCCAAAGCTTTAAGGGATCTACATATTTATTTTGGTGTTCTGGAATTGAATCCTTATAGCACTATGCGGTACAGGTACAATCATACCAGTTTTACAAACAGAGAAACCACAGCACTGGGAAGTGTAAATGACATGCTCAAGGCTGCACCATTGGTAAATGCAGAGGTAGAATACCAGTTCCAGACCTTAACCCCCTGTGCCCTGCTGCTTTCCCTGGAGACTCCTACTTTTATCATCTCACTCATGATTTAAAGCCCTCAATTATATTGCCTCTGAGTCCTCTTCTTTCCAGATCAAGGTGAAATCTCTTTAGTCTCTCATCATGCATCTGCTCCTTAATGATTATTTTAATTGTTCTCTGGTTCCATTTTATCTTTTCAGAGAAGTGATCAGGTGTGAATGTATCATAATTTGATAAAAGAGTCAAAAATGGTTACTATTATGTTTCCAATACCCAACCAGATGATATTTTACGGCAGCAGCTGTAGCAGTTTACCATGACTCCCAGGCCTTTAACCCAGTTATAACCAGAAGTCTAGAACCCAACAGGACACCGATACAGAGCTCACACCAAGGTTAAGCATAGACTTGATTTTTAAAAAGGCATAAGACAGCTACTAAAGGTTCCTCTGCAGAGGAAAACAATATTTCAAAAATATCAATCTGCAAGTGCAAGAACCAAAAACTAGAAATGACAGGAGTCAAGTAGACAGGTAAGAAAAGTATTGTTCAAATAATGGGCTCATGTGATGGCAATGAACTTTTTCAGAAACTCTACCAATGGATCCAACGCTTGATGAAACCACACCCTTTTAAAAAACGAACTTTGGATGATCATATACAAACTGTCACAGTACTATCAGTAATCCTGACAGAAGGCATAATTATATTGCTTAACTAGCAACCAGAGGCATACCTTCCTATTAGAACTTGGCAATCTCAGAAAGCAGCAAAAAAAGAAAAAAATTCTACCAAAATTTGAGGCTTTCTCAATGAGCTTAAGTCCAATTAATAATTGTAAGACACACCCTGCGTTAACAGGCACAGATTTGTTTAAATTAATCTTCCCATGGGCAAGCTAAATCAGGAGTTAGCATTATTAGAATCTATGTGCACACAACTGTGTGCAGGTGTTCACATTACCAACGGAAGAGTTGACTCTTAACCCACCTATTAACAGATATGGCTAGTATTTTGTGAGCTACTGGTTTTTAATGAGTGGCAGGTATACGGGGATGCTAATATTCAAAGCAGTGACACTGCGGATTGAAAAATAGTGTGTTCACCTCTAATATGAGTAGCTGACTTCCAGCATTCATCACTGAAAGCAGAAGTCAAAGTCAGAGTAACTACTATATCACAAGTATCACATCACACTCTATGTGTCCTCCTGTCGCAGAATGTAACCTCTCAGAATGAAATCAAGACTGGATGTTACAATCTTGTAGAGTAACTAAGCTTTGTAGGTAGACAACAAACAATAGACAACACTCCCTCCAGCCCTGAACTAAGCACATGTGGCACAAATCTGTTCAATGTGTCTTTTCATTTGGCATAAACAAGTAAAAAGCAAATCATGTTGCACTGTCTCATAAAAAGGCTTTAAGGGACTTCCCTGGTGGCTCAGTGGTTAAGAATCTGCCTGCCAAGTCAGGGGACACAGGTTCGAGCCCTGGTCCAGGAAGATCCCACATGCTGTGGAAAACCCGTGCGCCACAAATACTGAGCCTGCACTCTAGAGCCCGCGAGCCACAACTACAGAGCCCTCGTGCCACAACTACTGAAGCCTGAGTGCCTAGAGCCCGTGCTCCGCAACAAGGGAAGCCACCACACTGAGAAGCACACACCGCAATGAAGAGTAGCCCCCGCTCGCCGCAACCAGAGAAAGCTGGCGCGCAGCAACGAAGACCCAGTGCAGCCAATAATAAAATAAATAAATAAATTTATTTTTTAAAAAAGACTTTAATTTTATAAATTAAATAAATTTTTAAAAAGACTTTAATTTTATGAATTTATTTATTAAATAAATTTATTAAAAGACTATTTATTTAATAAATTTATTAAGACTTTAATTTTATAAATTTATTTATTAAATAAATTTATTTTAAAGACTTTAATTTTATAAATTTATTAAATAAATTTATTTTAAAAGACTAATTTTATAAATTTATTAAATAAATTTATTTTTAAAAAGACTTTAATTTTATAAATTTATTTTATTACTGGCTGCATTGGGTCTTTGTTGCTGCATGCAGGCTACTCTTCATTGCGGTGCGCGGGCTTCTCATTGCAGTGATTTCCCTTGTTGCGGAGCACAGGCTCTAGGCGCACAGGCTTCAGTAGTTGTGGCACGTGGGCTCAGTAGCTGTGGCTCGTGGGCTCTAGAGGGCAGGCTCAGTAGCTGTGGCGCACAGGCTTAGCTGCTCCGCTGCATGTGGGATCTTCCTGCACCAGGGCTCGAACCCGTGTCGCCTGCACTGGCTGGTGGACTCTTAACCACTGTGCCACCAGGGAAGCCCCAGACTTTAATTTTAGAGAGTAATTATTACACTACTGGTTTGTGATTCTTCACAGGATGAATTTGTTTAGAAAGTTTTAGATTGATTATACCAGTTTTTCTACCATAAAATAATCTATTGAGCTTGTATAGAAAAGTTAACATCGAAAATTTACAACACATTAAAAAAAAGGTGACCACACATCAGAATGAGCGCTACAGCAATCTGCCTTTTTAAAATAACTTTTCCAGGTACTGCAAGAACAGCAACAAAAAAGCTTCGCAGTAACCAAAAGTAAGTTCGAACAAATACATCATACCAAAACCAAACAAACCATATCCCAGGAGAAATGCCACAGGGAGTGAAATTCAAAGTTGAAGATGCTCTACTGAGAATAGACTAGTCACTTATTCCTCAAGGAGTTCAATCCCAGACACAGAATGTTCTTGTCAAATATAACTGGCTAAAAGACATCAAAACAGAGTTTACATAAAGAAGGTTATGCATACTACTTGCTTAAAAAGGAAACAGAAAGAGCTGTTAACGAAAGAATATGCAAAAATGAACAATTGTGAAAAGCACTACATGAAACAAGTGAACTTGAGAGTAACCATTTGTTCCACAATAACTTTCTTAGCGTTATTGAAATAAACTTAATATGTAATGATGGGGAAATACAAAACAAGATTATCACCTTTGTATGTTTAAAATAAGTTGTCTAATTATCATTTAAGATTTCAAAATGAGTGGTCTCGGATTAAGTGACAAAATAAGTTCTAATGCAACACCACTTTCATTTTATTTTTTTTTTTACTTCAATAGGTGAAGTAACTTCACTGAAACTACTCTTCCATATATTTGAGCAACTATCAGGAATATGTTCATATTTACATGTTACACCAGTAGTGATCACATTCTTGTGTGTATGTATATATGTACATACTCATATACACATATACACGTATTTTTTTAACCTCAAATCTATTTAAGAATATTTTCAATTCATAAACATTGTATTTTGTGTGTGTGTGTGTATATATATATATATACTTTTACCCAGGGGTAATGTATTAAACCTACTTGATGTTGGAAAAAAGGAAATCCTTCCTACCATACTCCAATGGCTAAATGGCAGACAACAACACCCATATATCGTCCCTGAAAATGATTCAATTAGCCCACAAACATGGCCCTCCAAGCCACTGAGTAAAACATGTTTATATTTATATTCTCTTCGAGAAATGGGACTGTTTATAAGAAAAGTTAGTAAATTTGTTGTTAAGAAAATTCCATTGGTATCAATAGCCAAAGACCCTTCCCTGAGCTTACTGGGTCGGACAGCATGACCACAGGATTCACCATCAAGGTGAAAACCTGTTATCATTCAGACCAAGTTTTCTCAATCCAGCACTTGTGACACTTGGGGCCAGATAATCCTTTGTTGTGAGGGCTGTCCTGTGTATCGTAGAATGTTTAGCAGCATCTCTGGCCTCTACCCGCTAGATGCCAGTAGCACCCCCTTCCAAGGTGTGACAACCAAAAATGTCCCCAGACATTACCGAATATCCCCTGGAGGACAAATTTTGGTCTAGGAGTCTAACAATGTATTACAGTGTTTCGTTTCAAAAGGGAGTAAATTCTGCAACACCAAGAAACTACAGGCATTCCAAGTGGCTACTTCATAAGAAACTTTCGTGGATCCCACAAAGCAACTGAAACCTTGTTACTGTAGATACCTCATTCTTCCACATGTGCATGATTAAACACTCTTGTGATGATGAATCTGGGACAGGAGCCAACAGTGACTGGTTTTATAGTTTCGATGAATTACACCTTCTTTTAACCCTTCAGAGGAATAATCATCCCTGCCAGAGTAACCCTTCTTTCCGCAAACCATTTTCCCCAACACTTAACCCATAAGAGGCCCTCCTATGAGCTCTCACCATTCAGACATTGTGACTGTCACTGCACTGGGGTCAACTCTCACCCAAGGGCTCGGGCACCTTCTACTACCAGGCCGGTCTGTCTCTGCCACTCCCCTCTGGCCCCTGCTCTCCTCTTGACATCCCCTAACAGGTCAGCTCTCGACCCTTGACCCCGGCCTGACCCTGCCGCCCCCTCCCCGCCCCCAAGGCGGTACCTGAAGTAGTAGACATCGCTCTTGCCGGCACTGAGCCCAGATTTTCGGATCACTTCCTCCTTCTTCCATCCGGGGGGGAGGGCCGGGCAGTCCATCCTCTTCCCGCTCTCCGTGGCCCGGGGTCCCCTGGGCCCCGGTCCCGCGCTCCCCGACGGGAAAGGGACCGGCTCCCGCCGGGGGGCGCCGCCGCCACCGCTGCCGCCGCAGCCGCCGCCGTCGCCGCCAAGGCCGCTGCCGCCACTCTGGGGACGGCCGCGGCCCCGGCCCCGGCCCCGTCCCCGTCCCCGGCCACGGCCCCGGCCCCGGCCACGGCCACAGACGCCGCCGCCCCGGCCCGCCTGCTTCCACCGCCCCCGGCCACGGCCGCCGCCCCGAGCGCCTTCCCTGCGCACGCCGCTCACCGGGGACGGGGCGAGCGCGCAGCCCTGGCCCCCCTGCTCTATGGCGGAGTCGCCGCCAGCGCCGCTGCCGCCCGCCGCGCTCTCCCCCTCCTCCTGCTCCGGGCAGCAGCGGCCTCCCCCCGGGTGCGCGCGCATCCAGCCCCCTCCCCAGCCGGCGCTGCGCTTCTTCCGTAACCGAGCCCTTGGAATCCCGGAGACCCGCCCCGCCCGCAGCGCGGCGCGCGGGGGACGCGCGCAAGCATCATAGAGCGGGCGCGCACAGAGAGGCCCTCCCGCCCGGGGCGTGGCCCCAGCCACCGCCTCTTAGGTCCTCCAAGCGGTCAGGGCGGCCATCTTGTCTCCGCCTCCTCGAGGACACGCCCCCCAGCCCCACCCGCTCCGCCCCCGGCCGCGCCCTTCCGGCCTCCACCCCCACGAGGCGCGCGATTTGGGCCCAGAGTCACTTGTAGAGAAATGTCAGGACTGCGGTTGTTTCAAACTGGGTTAACCTCTCTCACTGTATGATTTTACCTACGTTTGCTTCCCAATTAAAGAGCAACAAACAAAATGTATCTCATATTTTATGTTTACTATGTAAATATGAGACTATTCATTTAACAGCATAGAAGATACCCCCTTTCCTGCCTCGACATCGTAGCTTGCCAGGGAGCTCAGATTGATGGATTGAGTCGAAGTGTCCCCATAGAGGAGTATCACTATCCTCCAGAGTCTGGCTTCCGGGCCTTAGGACCCTGGATTGATTATTCTCTTAGAACTTTGTAAGGCTACAGGAAGGTAAGCGACAACTTGGAAAGTTCCCTCCAGTTCTACAGGTTTTACCGCTAAATTCCCCATAAAATGATCAGAATTCCTGAATCCACCTAGAATTTACCAAATTTCTCAGGATCTTTTCTTAATTTGTACTTCCTTGTCTAATGACCTTTGACAAATATCAATGGCCTTTGACTTGGTAAATACACCTTTATGTTGAAAGACCAATTTAACACACTGTCACCAGCCTTTAGGAATCTGGATGGAATTCACTTGGACCTGCCAACTCATTGTTCAGGAGTGATTTTTAAAGAATAATACCAAATTGATTAAGAAAACTGATTGCCATTTCGGAGGAGCACAGTTTCTATATCTTTGTTTAACCTTTTGAAATTCAAGATGATATATTATGAAATGTTTGGAATACTGAAAATAGTGTTCAATTATCTTCAGTTTTTGGACACGTGGGACCTAAAAGTTGAGGGCCAAGTTTAATGGATAGGAAATATTGATTAATATAAAATAATGGAAAATCTAAATTTATTTGATTTGCCTTTGCAGCATATTCAAACACCAGCTCAAACACACAAACTTGTCTATCTCTGAGCTTGATCTTAGACTTCTTTTAATGTCCTTGAGTTGAGATACACTAAGCTAT